>NC_059114.1:48442378-48813677 GCF_020740685.1 Jaculus jaculus | reverse complement strand
AACTCCAGGTCAGCCTGGGCGAGAGTGAGACCCTACTTCCAAAAACCAAAACAAAAAAAAAAAAAAAAGAAGAAGAAGAAGAAGAAAGTGTGTAACACCATGCCTAGCTAATTATTATTATTATTTGTCTTTTTTTCTTTTCAAAGTAGGGTCTCACTCTTGCCCAGGCTGACCTGGAATTCACCCTGTAGTCTCTGGGTGGCCTCAGACTCACAGGGATCCTCCTACTTCTGCCTCCCAAGGGCTGGGATTAAAGGCATGTGCCACCACACCTGGCTAAATTATTATTTTAAAAATTATTGTTATAGTTGGGTATAATGGCATATACCTTTAATCCCAGCCCTTGGGAAGCAGAGGTAGGAGAATCCCTGTGAGTTTGAGGCCAGCCTGAGACTACAGGGTGAGTTCCAGGTCAGCCTGGGCAAATGTGAGACCCTACCTCAAAAACATTTTTTAATTAATTATTTTTTATTTATTTATGAGATAAAGAGAGTGAGAGAGAAAGACAGAGAACATGGCACCAGGGCCTTTTGCCACTGCAAACAAAGCCCAGACACATCTGCTATGTTGTGCATTTGGCTTTACATGAGTACTGGGGAATTGAGCCCAGGTGGCAGCCGGTTTTCCAAGAAAGTGCCTTTAACCACTGAGCCATCTTCCCAGCCCCCCCCCCTTTTTTTCCCGAGGTAGGGTCTCTCTAGCCCAGGCTGACCTGGAATTCACTATATAATCTCAGGGTGGCCTTGAACTCACGGCGATCCTCCTACCTCTGCCTCCCAAGTAAGTGCTGGGATTAAAGGTGTGAATCGTTTTTTTAAAAAATATTTTATTTATTTATTTATTTGACAGAGAAAGAGAGAGAGAGAAAGAGAATGGGCACACCAGGGTGTCCAGCCACTGCAAATGAACTCCAGATGCGTGCACCCTTTTGTGTATCTGGCTAAGTTGTGTACTGGGGAATTGAATCAGGGTCCTTTGGCTTTGCAGGCAAGCGCCTTAACCGCTAAGCCATCCCTCTAGCCCGTGAATCTTTTTTTTATAGTTACCTCAAATAACTTTTCTAACTTGTTTGGTTTTTCAGTCATTTATTTATTTATTTATTTAAGACAATGAGAGAGAGAGAGAGAAAGGGGCAGAGAGAGCAAGCGAGCAGTTAAGGCACTTACCTGCAAAGCCTAAGGATCAAGGTTCAATTCCCCAGCAAAGCCAGATATACAAGGTGGGACATGTATCTGGAGTTCATTTGCAGTAGTTAGAGGCACTGGTGTGCCCATTCTTTCTCTCTCTCTCTTTATTTTTTTAAATAGCTACCTATTTTTTTTGTTTGTTTATTTTTATTTATTTGAGAGTGACAGAGAGAGAGAAAGAGGCAGAGAGAGAGAGAGAGAGAGCAAGAGAGAGAATGGGTGTGCTAGGGCCTCCAGCCTCTGCAAACGAACTCCAGATGCGTGCGCCCCCTTGTGCATCTGACTAACATGGGTCCTGGGGAATTGAGCCTCAAACCGGGGTCCTTAGGCTTCACAGGCAAGCGCTTAACTGCTAAGCCATCTCTCCAGCCCTCTTTCTCTCTCTCTAAAAAATAAATAAAAATATTTTTCTATGAGAGACAGAGAATGGACATGCCAGGGCCTTCAACGACTACAGTTGAATTCCAGACACATGTGCCATCTTGTGCGCATGTGTGACCTTGTGCATCACCTTGTGTGTCTAAATATTTTTTTAACTATTACTATGGAGGCTGGAGAGTAAGCCAGATGTGCAAGGTGGCTCGGGTGTCTGGAATGCGTTTGCAGTGGCTGGAGGCTCCAGCACACCCATTCTCTCTATCTGCACTCCTCCCTCTCTCTCCAATAAATAAATACATAAAATGTTTTTAAAGTTACTGTGGAGCTGGGGAGATGGCGCAGGGGTAATGAGTGCTTGCTGCTTAAGCTTGAGGACTTGGAAGGGTCTAATACCTCTGGATTCTGTTACCCCAGCACTCATGTATGTCTGTAACCACAGTGGCATTGGACAGGACAGGCCAAGGGAGGAGGACAAGAGTGGAGAATAGGGGAAGGGTGGAGGAAGGGTGCAGGGACTGGAGAATCAATCACCGGTTCCCTAAATTAATATGGCAGCTTCAGGTTGAGGGAGAAACTCATCTCAAGAAATTACAGAGGGTACCCCCAAGTTCTCCTCTGGCAGCAGCATGCACATCTGCACACATGTGCATCCACCCCACATAACACAACACATCATAAGTTCTGTACACACATTTGTGTGCAAAACACCAAGTCACCCTGAACTGAAAACCAGAATCAGCATATACAATGTGATTTGTTCCTGTTTGCCATAGTTTACATCTACACTTGCAGAAGAAAGTGGAATTAAGTGTCTTAAGATGTTACTAATAGGGCTGGAGAGATGGCTTAGCGGTTAAGCGCTTGCCTGTGAAGCCTAAGGACTCCCGGTTCGAGGCTCGGTTCCCCAGGTCCCACGTTAGCCAGATGCACAAGGGGGCGCACGCGTCTGGAGTTCGTTTGCAGAGGCTGGAAGCCCTGGCGCGCCCATTCTCTCTCTCTCCCTCTATCTGTCTTTCTCTCTGTGTCTCTCACTCTCAAATAAATAAAAATTAAAATTAAAAAAAATTTAAAAAAAAAGATGTTACTAATAAAAAGGCTGTCAGTAATTACTTAATATAGATGATGGCCTTCAAACAGAGCAATTAGACATAGCTCTAGACTTTTCAGGACAACTTAGTTTGAAACCAAGGAATAACTCAGTGCTGTTTTTGTGAAGTATAAAATAGATTCCTTGGCTAGAGAGAGGAAGAGATGGCTTAGTGGTTAAGGCATTTGCCTGCAAAGCCAAAGGACCTTGGTTCAATTCCCCAGGACCCACATAAGCCAGATGCACAAGGGAATGCATGTGTCTGAAGTTTGTTTGCAGTGGCTGGAGGCCCTGACTGCTCATTCTCTCTCTCTGCCTCTTTCTCACTTTCTCTAATAAATAAATATTTTAAAAAAGAGTTTGCCTGCAAAGCCTAAAGACCCTGATTTGATTCCCGAGTACCCACGTAAAGCCAGATGTACAGTGGTGCATTTGTCTGGAGTTTCTTTGTAGCTGCTGGAGGCCCTGGCACACCCATTCTCTGTCTTTCTCTCCCTCTCTCTCTCTCCTCTCTCTGCCTGTCTCTCTTTGCTTGCAAATAAATACAATATTTTTAAAAATTAGATCCCAGGGCTGGGGAGATGGCTTAGTGGTTATGGTGCTTGCCTGTGAAGCCTAAGGACCCAGGTTCGATTCTCCAGGTCCCATGTACGCAACATGCACACGAGGGCACGTGCACCTGGGGTTCATTTGCAGTAGCTGAAAGCCCTGGTGCACCAATTCTCTCTGTCTATCTCTCTCTCCCCCTTTCTCTCTGACTCTAATAAACAAATAAAAATAAAATCTTTAAAAAAAATAGATCCCAGAGGAGGGTGTGGTGGTGCACGCCTTTAATCCCAGCACTTGGGAGGCAGAGGTAGGAGAATTTCCATGAGTTCAAGGCCACCCTGAAACTACATAGTGAATTCTAGGTCAGCCTGAGATAGAGTGAAAAGATCCCAGGAGATGGAAAGATGGCTCAGTGGTTAAAAGTGCTTTCTTATAAAGCCTGCTGGCCCAAGGTTCAATTCCCCAGTACCCACGTAAAGGAAGATGCACAAAGTGGTGCATGTGTCTCAAGTTTCTTTGTAGTGGCTAGAGGCCTTGATGTGCCCATTCTCTCTCTCTTTCTCTCTCTCTCTCTCTCTCTCTGCACTCATACACATGGAGCCCAGAGGAAAACCTCAGGCACACCTTCAAAACAAAAAAAAAATTTTTTTTTGTTTTGTTTTTTGAGGCAGGGTCTCACTCTAGCCCAGGCTGACCTGGAATTCACTTTGTAGTCTCAGGGTGGCCTTGAACTCTCAGCAATCCTCCTACCTCTGCCTCCCAAGTGCTAGGATTAAAGATGTGTGCCACCATTCCCGGCTGAAAAAAATTTTTAAGAGCTACGGGTCTGTCATTGGTCTGGAGCTTGCCAATTAGCCTAGACTGGCTGGTAGAAAACCTCAGGGACCCTCTTTCCACCTCCTCAGCACAGAGATGACAGGTGCAGGCATTTTTATGTGGATGCTGGAATCAAACTCAGGTACTTATGTTCTCAAGGGAAGCACTGTTTTTATTTATTTATTTGAGAGAGACAGACAGAGAGAGAAAGAGGCAAAGAGAGAGAATGGGCGCACCAGGGCCTTCAGCCACTGCAAACAAACTCCAACTGCATGCGCCACCTTGTGCATCTGGCTTACATGGGTACTGGAAAATCGAGCCTCGAACCAGTGTCCTTAGGCTGCACAGGCAAGTGCTTAACTGCTAAGCCATCTCTCCAACCCAGCAAGCACTCTAGTTCAGGCTGACCTGGATTTACTATGAGACTACATCATGATGATCCTCCTACTTCTGCCTCCCGAGTGCTGGGATTAAAGGCGTGTGCCACCATGTCTGGCTATAGCAAGTACTTTTTTGTTCCCAGCCCAGTTACAATCTTTGCAGAAAGCTAATGAGTTCCACTTGGTCTTAGTCAAAAGGCCAAGAAGTGGTTGAAAGCTAATAAGCTTCAAGTGTTTGCTGTTTTTTCAAAAGCTGCTTACTGGGAGCCTACCATCTGCTAGGTGCTGACAGAACTAAGGGACGTAAGGCCCAGGATCTGCAGGTCTCACAATAGAAAATGACCATGGCACCAGGGGTGGTGGAGCACACCTTTAATCCTAGCACTTGGGAGGAAGAGGATCACTGTGAGTTTGAGGCCAGCCGGGTGAGTGCCAGGTCAGCCTGGGCTAGAGCAAGACCCTACCTCAAAAAAAAAAAAAAAGCTCTTTCTGGATCTCCTGACTCTCAGGTGCATGCATCACCCCTTTTCTCCCCTCTTTTTTTCCTCCTCTTTATCTGGTGCACTTTTCTCTCTTCCCCCTTTTTTTTCTCTCCTGTTACAATAAAGTCTTAGACCAAGAAAAAAAAAATCTCCATCAGTTTTTCATTTCCCTTTCACCAAGCAGAGACCTCTAGTTGAATCATCGTTTTACTACATTATATAATAAATTCATTCATGCTAACAATGGAAAAATTGAGTAGCACGGTGGGGAGCTGCTGGTCATTTCTCACCTCCCAGTCTCCCAGGACTTCCTTAGATCTGCCAGCTGTGAAATGACCACATCCCTGAGGAATAGAAGACAGAGCTCATCAACGACCCGACCAAGCATCTCCCGACAATGATCTTTTCTTCTAAGAGAGACACTTAAAACTATATAAATAGACACTTGATTGTCCTACTTTAGTGCAGACTGTGTTAGCAATTGTTTGTTACACCCCAGACCTAACATCTGTTAGCAATGAGATTCTAGCATGCCATCCCACATGAGTAACTCTGAGGAAAGGCAGCCAAGGTAGCAGAGTAGTGGTCACCCCACAATAACTGTGTGACTGGCTTTGGGCATATCAACCAGTAAGGCAAGCGGTGAAGTGAGCTGGTTATCCATTAACTTCACTATTTCCCACATATCTTGGATGTGCCAAGTGTTATGCAGATCCTTGCACAAAGAAATTTGAAGATTGTAGCTTCCACTGGCCATGGGGCTCATGCCTATGCTCTCAGCACTTGGGAGGCAGAGGTAGGAAGATCATCATGAGTTCAAGGCCAGCCTGGGCTACAGAGTGAGTTCAGGTCAGTCTGGGTTAGAGTGAAACTCTGCCTCAAAAAAAAAAAAAATCATAGTTTCTGGGGCTGGAGAGATGGTTTAGTGTTTAAGCACTTGCCTATGAAGCCTAAGGACCCTGGTTCAAGACTCGATTCTCCAGGACCCACATGAGCCAGATGCACAGGTGGTGAAAGACCCCCAGACAGAGACCTTCACTCAAGTCTCGAGATAGCACGCACCCAAAGACACACAGGAGACCAAACTTGCTGCAAAAGCATGAGGCTTTATTCGGGAAACCAGAGCTCTGGGGTCGACACGTATCTCATGCAGGAGACAGAGGAGTCGACCCTGAGCCCTATTGGGTGTTTCTTTTTATAGGGTTTTTAGCAAGGAAGGGAAAGGGGAGGGGGTTTCACAAGGGTATTTGCCAAGCTTGTACAGTTATGTCTACATATCTTATTTGTGCATAACCAGAGTTTAAGTCCTTGGTCAGGCTGTCTTGGGAAACTATTTTATTATTTTGGTTTTTCTCAAAACTGTATTTTTGTTTATCCTCTTCCCGGGACACAAAGTTTAGGTTGACCCGACCAACCCATATCTTGGGCCACCTGCAGCCTATCTTTTAACCTATTTGTGATTTACTCCTTTCTGAATATACAGTTCAGGCTGTCCCCTAGCTGTAGCAACCAGCTGTTTCTTCACTAAGTTTACTTTAAAATTTTCTATCCTGCCTTTCAGTGGCGCATGCATCTGGAGTTCACTTGCAGTGGCTGGAGGCTCTGGCATGCCCATTCTCTCTCTCTCTCTCTCTCTTTCTCTCTCTCTCTCTCTCTGCCTCTTTCTCTGTCTGTCTTTTTCAAATAAATTTTAAAAATCATATTTCTTGCAGTGCCAGAGATGGTATACCTTCCAGTGAGTGGCTGGATAGGGAGATCCCTGATGCCCCCAAAACATTATGGGCCATTGTCAAGGCCCTTGGTTTCCCACCAGGAATAGATGGTAAGACCCTATTGCTGAAGGCTACACATGCTTGGGCTGCAAAGTCACTGAGAAATCAAGCTGGAGCTGAGCAGGAAACATTCTCCTTGTTGACCAGCTGACAGAAGGCTGGAGAAAGCTATGCTGCATGCAGCCCTATGGGAGAGAGAAGTCATCAGTGGAGATAAACAACAGCGCACACTGCAAGCCTTAAGTTTGGCCAGCCAGGCTAAATGACCCAACAGGTATAATAGTTGCTTGTCTGTTCTGGGGAATACCAACTGCTCTCTAATTGTACTGGAGGTCCACTTCACAGGAGGGAATAGATCTCTGGTACTGAAAACCTAGTCAAAAGCCTATGGCAGGGGAGATCATGAGCCCGGGGGGCATAATGCCAACTGTTATCTGGCTAAATGCATATATTATGCTCACCAAACTACTCTGTAAGCACTTCGCTTAACATTCATACCCATACATTAGTGTTACTCTACTTTTGGTTTGAGAAGCTTCTCTTTTCAGATGGTGGTGACCACTAGTATGACTCAAAAGGCATCTTAGTGCAGCCGGGCATGGTGGCGCATGCCTTTAGTCCCAGCACTTGGGAGGCAGAGGTAGAAGGATTACCATGAGTTCAAGGCCACTCTGAGATGACATAGTGAATTCCAGGTCAGCCTGAGCTAGAGTGAGACCCTACCTTGAAAAACAAACAAACAAGCCAAAAGAAGAGAGAGTTTCCTGATTCATCCTTCACCATATCCTACACAACAAAATACTTTTAGACATATATTGCCATACCAAAGTTCCCATATTTTAGTGTCTTTGTGTTTTCTCTTTGTAAAGCAAAGAGGTCTGTATCTACACTCCTGGATCTAGAGATGGGTGCCCTGCTTCCAATTGTCATGATTGTCCTTAGTACCCTGGATCTAGGTCTGAGATATTTCCATTCTAGACCTACAAGCACTACTTACTATAACTTAGACCTGTTTGGGGTCCTTCCTATAATGCCCTTTGGAGCTACCCAGTCCACACATCACTTATCTACACTCCCCTCCACTCATTCTGTCACTTTGAAGGAAGCCTGGGTGAAAGGAGTAACTCTTTTTGGGTGTCTTCAACAGTGAACTCACTTTATACTTGGGATTGGCACATGCATTTGTGCATTTCAATGTCTATGTGTCTGTCACTGTAACACTGGCCTTCTTGTGGATCCACACTGGGTGGAAGCGTAAGCTCTTTTCTCATGTCGAGTAACAATTTTAGGGACTACGGAGGTGGCAGATGACATCCCACTGATGTGAGAGAATCACAGTCGAAAGGGAGGCGCTTGGAGTATCTCAGGAGTGAGGACACTCAGGCTTGATGGACCCTGCTTCCTACTCACCTGATCTTGAATGTGAGGGGGCCCATCCCGCCTCCGCCCCCCAGAAATCCACCGTGAGAGCCACACTTGCGCCATTGTCAAAAAGAGAGTCTGTGCAGCCCAAGCGAGCCCCCATGGAGCTGCTGCTGCGCCCCAGGAAGGGTCTTGAGAGAAGCCTCAGCAGGCTGTCTCCAACCTTCTGAACTACCGCAGGGCAGAAGTTGCTTCGTCCCTCAGCAAAGCCAGCTGTGGCGGTTTGACTCAGATGTCCCCCATAAACTTAGGTGTTCTGAATGCTAGGTTTCCAGCTGATGCAGATTTGGGAATTAAGGCCTCCTGGAGGCGGAGTATTGTTGGGGGCGGGCTTGTGGGTGTCATAGCCAGTGTCCCCTTGCCAGTGTAGGTAGGCCACACTCTCCTGTTGTTGTTATCCACCTTCTGCTCATGCCATTGGTTTTCCCTGCCATCGTGGGAGCTTCCCCTCAAGTCTGTCAGCCAAATAAACCCTTTTCCCCCACAAGCTGCTCTTGGTGGGGGGTTTCCTGCCAGCAGTATGAACCTGACTGCAACACCAACTCTGGGCTCCATATCTGGCACCTTGGAGTCAAGGATTTAGAGACTTGGTTGCAAGTCACCGTATCTGGTGCTGTGTCAGAGAGACTGGCCAATAAGGCCCAGCATACTACCTCTCCCGCCTGAAACCACCCTCCGAGCTTTTCAATCAAGCTGTGTGGGATAGACTTTTAAAATTAATCTGTCGATTGATAAGCAAGCCACCAGCTACCGACTGTAAAACTGCCTGATGAAAATGGTTTGCTCCTGGTTTTCTTTCATTGAAACCACCCCACGTTGACTCTTTCTTGCGTATTAACGTTGGATGCAAGGAGTTTGTACAGGCACCAAATATGGTCTTGGGCATTGATTCCATGACTCTGCTAGCACATCCGAGGAGAGGGCTGGAGGAACATCTACCGCCAAATGGTTCTCTAGTTCCCCCATCTCTTCAAAGTTGAATTCTTTGGAGAACAAAAGGTATGTATCCTGAGATGTACAGGTTTAAGTTAGAGAAAGAGGAGTCAAATTCTTGGTTGCCATATTACTGAATCTGCTAGGTCAGGAGCTGGGCGGTGAACTTGGTTACTGGAAGTCAGAGAACAGAAGAGTGTTGTCATATCCAGTAGGCCAGAAAGTGATCCCAGAAAGGGACAGATGATAGAAGCTGGAGTAATTATTTATTTCTGTCAAAGAGAGAGAGTTAGTTCATGGCACACCAGGGCCTGTTGGTGCTGCAAATGAACTTCAGATATGGGCCACTTTGTGCATCTTGCTTTATGTAGGTGCTGGGGAATCAAACCCAGGCTGACAGGCTTTGCAAGCAAGCCTTTAACTGCTGAGCCATCTCACCAGCCCCTGATTTGTTTTTAAGACAGAGTTTCACTATATTCTAGGTTGGATTTGAGCTCTGCCTTTGTCTCCTGAGTGCTGAGATTATAGGTGTGTGCTGCCAAGCTAAACCCATAAAATATAAAATAGTTAAACATAAATTTGAAAAGACATTCAGTGGGAATATAGTGGAACCTGACTGAGAAACATAATAAACCAGGGTATTTTCATTATTATAAATTCATTAATTCTTCATGCACGTATCCAGCACAAGTGTTCACACAGCCTCAACATTTGAGACAACAAAACAATTCTAAAATTCACCAGGATGGCTTAAGGATGGTTTAGCAGTTAAGGTGCTTGTCTGCAAAGTCAAAGAACCCAAGTTCAATTGCCCAGGACCCACATAAGCCAGATAAACAAGATAGCACATGTGTCTGGAGTTTGGTTGCAGGGGCCAAAGGCTCTGGAGCACCTGTTCTGTCCCTCGTTCTCTCTCTCAACCTGCCTCTTTCTCTCTCCCCTTCTCTCTGTGGAATAAGTTAAAATAAAATTCGCCAATAAGAAATCTGGGACTAGAGATATGGCTTAGTGGTTAAGGCACTTGCCTGCAAAGCCCAAGGACCTGGGTTTGATTCCTGGGTGCATGCATCTGAAGTTTGCAGTGGCTATAGGCCCTAGTGCACTCATTCTGTCTGTGTCTCTGCTTAAAAATGAATAAATATATTAAAAAAATCAACATTGATGATGCACACCTGTAGTCTAGTGTTTGGGAAGCTAAGGACAGAAAATCTTGAGTTCAAGGGCAACCTGGAAATTAAGACACTTAAAGCCTTAAAGTAAATGTTGTTATAACTTGCCAGATTATATTCTGCACAAGTAAAACCATGTATCTGTGACTTTAAATATGAATTGATATTTGTATCTACATATAAACATACACGAATTTTTAACATAATGTGGTGGACCATACTATGTACACACACATTATTCAGTTACTATCCTTTTTATTCTATAGCATGTAGCAAATGTCTAGGATATGTAAGTAATATTACAAAACAATACATAGGGAGTGAATCTACTTTTGTAGAATTGAAAGGAGACAAAGAAAAATGTTTGGGCAAGTAGGATCCTCCTTGGAGTGATTTTTTTTTTTTTCTATATTCATCCTTCTTTTGTTAAAATATTTAAATGAATTGTTTTGATAAGGAAATACTTAAACTTTTAAAATAATAATATGCAGCACTTGCTCATAATGTTTATTGATTTTTCTTTTTGGATTTTTGACATAGGGTCTTGTTTTATCCCAGACTGACCTGGAGTTCACTATGTAGTTTCATGGTGGCCTTGAACTCACGGTGATCCTTCTACCTCTGCTTCCTAAGTGTTGGGATTAAAGGTGTGTGCCACCACAGCCGGTTCTCATTTTTTAAAACCAGAATAAAACATTATCATCATAAAGGTAAAAAATAAGGGATGGAGAGATAGCTTAGTGGTTGAGGCATTTGCCTGCAAAATGCCTGCCAAAGGACCCACGTAAGCCCAAAGCACAAGGGGCACATGTGTCTGGAATTTGTTTGTAGTGGCTAGAGGCGTGCCCATTCTCTTCTCTTCCCTTCCCTTCCCTTCCCTTCCCTTCCCTTCCCTTCCCTTCCCTTCCCTTCCCTTCCCTTCCCTTCCCTTCCCTTCCCTTCCCTTCCCTTCCCTCCCCTCCCCTCCCCTCCCCTCCCCTCCCCTCCCCTCCCCTCCCCTCCCCTCCCCTCCCCTCCCCTCCCCTTCCCTCCCCTCCCCCTGCTTGCAAATAAATAAAATTTAAAATATATGTATATATATATTTTTTAAAATTACTGGGAAATGTGATGTATTTGGCCGAGGTCATACTGGTAAATAGTGGATTAGTGCTACTATCCTTAGTAAGTCAAAGTATGAGCTACGTAAAGAGTATGTATTTATAAAGTGATTTATGATTTCAGGGTTTCTAGATGAGATGGAGCTTGCTTTTGTGGTTGTGTTCTCTTAGCTTTTCTATGACATCCAGCAATGACAGGATAAACCAAAGCTGCCAGAAGGGGAAGAGCTGAACCACAATCTCTCTCCTTGTCCCCCTATTTTTGTTATTTGCTGTCAATGGTGAGATTGATTTCCTTTTTGCATCCAGAGCAATGGGCCTTCCAAGGTTAGCAGAGGGATAACACCTTTTCACAAGAGTTCTTCAGCTTCTTGGTGCTGCTTGATATGCAAACTTGGTCCCTGGCTAATTGAAACATTTTGCCTGAGCCCTTCACAGCCTTTTCCATACCTTTTTCTCCTCTAGGGACAACTCTTCTACTCCCCCCCTCATTCTCTTTAAAAATCTGCTTCCAGAAAGAAAGATCTGAACTGTATCCATTCAGGGTCATTTTGGCCAAGGGCATCTGTTTATTATAAATAGGTAATGGATGGGCTGGAGAGATGTTCAGTGGTTAAGGGCATTTTTTTTTGCAAAGTTTGATGCCCTGGGTTCAATTCCCCAGTACCCATGTAAAGCCAGATGCACAAAGTGGCACATGCATCTAGAATTTGTGTGAAGTAACAGGAGGCTTTGATAGGCCTATTTATTCTCTCTCCACTCTGTTTGCAAATAAATAATAATTTTTTTAAAGTCTTTTAAAAATAGGGAGTGGCAATACCAGCAACCCCACTGAGGAGGGACCCCTGCAGAATGGGGGCAAGGAGGAAGGAAAAGATGGTACCAACACATGATATAGTCATACAAATTATGTTCTTAATAAAAATAAATAAAAAATAGGGAATGGAGTTTAAGACAAAGCTGAAGCTAGAATGATCAAGTCTGGGACAATCTCTAGACCTTCACTGTATATCTCAAGAGACAGCACCAACATAACACACCCCTGTATCTGCAAGGAGCATGCTTGTAGTTGTGGCAAAAGAAGTGAGTTCATAAAATTCTGTCCACATGCACTGACGCTACTGATACCTGCAGATGTCTCTTCTCTATGCAGGGCCTTGGCTTCTTGTGCTTCTATTTATTTCTCATTTGTTTTCTTCCTAAAAGGTCATCAAATTAAAGAACTGTTAAGTCAGAAAGAACAGCAATATAAATAAATATGTTGGGCTGGAGAGGTGGCTTAGCAGTTGAGGCACATGCCTGTGAAGCCTAAGAATGCAGGTTCGATTCTCTAGGTCCCACGTAAGCCAGATGCACATGGTGGCGCATGCATCTGGAGCTTGTTTGCAGTGGCTGGAGGCCCTGGCATACCCATTGTTTCTCTCTTTCTCTTTCCCTCTCTGTCTCTAATAAATAAATAAATCTTTAAATAAATGTATTGAAGTGAATAAAAAGACCATAAGCCGGACGTGATGGCACATGCCTTTAATCCCAGCACTCAGGAGGCAGAGGTAGGAGGATCGCCATGAGTTCAAGGCCACCCTGAGACTACAGAGTGAATTCCAGGTCAGCCTGAGCTACAGTGAGACCCTACCTCAAAAAAAAGACCATAATATAATTGAAAAAAGTCTTACTTATTAGCTTTGTCAAATAATTACATTTTTGTGCAGTTTATGTTGTGTTACTTAGACATATGGAATCAACTGAATTTTATATTTCCTTTCTTTTTCCCCTAAGCATAACTATATCTTGATTTTGTGTGTGTGTGATATGTGTACATGTTGTATGTGTGTGGGCATATGTGTGTGCAGTTGTACATGCACATGAGTGTACATGCAGCTGGGGGCCAGAGGACAACCTCAGGTGTCTTCCTCAGGAGTGTTCTCCACCTCATTTTGAGACAGGGTCTCCTGTTGCCTTGGAGCTCACCAATTTGACTGGATGGACTAGCCTGAAAACTCTGTGGATCCTCAGTGTATAGATTGTAGGCACATGATATCATGTACAGCATTTTCCATGGATTCTGGGATCCAAACCAAGTTCTCATGCTTGCAAGGTATATCAGTTATTTTCTTGTTGCTGTGATAAAATACCTTATAAGAAGCAACTTAAGAAAGGGAAGGACTGCGGTGCAGTAGGGAGGGAATTATCATGGTTTATTGTCTGTAATTATGAAAGTTGTCAATAATAAAAAAATAAAAATAGCCAGGTGTGGTGGCACATACCTTTAATCCCAGCACTCAAAAGGCAGAGGTAGGAGGATCACCATGAGTTCAAGGCCACCCTGAGACTACATAGTGAATTCCAGGTCAGCCTGAGCTAGAGTGAGATCCTACCTAGAAAAAAACAAAATAATAATAGGGAGGGAGGGAGGGTGGGCGGGCTTATTTGGGCTTATAGTTTGAGGTTACAGTACATCATGAGAGGAAAGGCATGGTGTCAGAAGCTTGAAGTAGCTGGCCACATTCAGTACACAGTGAGGAAGCAGAAAGTGATGAATAGCTCAGTTAGCTTTCTCCTTTGTTGATGTATTTATTTATTTACTTATTTGTTTGTTTGCTTGTTTATTGAGAGAAAAAGGTCAATGGAAAGAGAGTGGGTGCACCAGAGCCTCTAGCCACTACAAATGAACTCCAGACCTATACACCACTTTGTACGTCTGGCTTTATGTGGGTACTGGGGAATCAAACCCAGGTCCCTAGGCTTTGTAGCAAGCACCTTAACTGCTGAGCCATCTCTCTAGCCCAGCTTTCTTTTCATTCAGTGTAGGACCCCAGCCTGCTGAATGGTGCTACCTGCGATGGTGAGTCCTCCACCTCAATTAACCTTATCTAAAAAAAATCTCTCACGACACTCCCAGAGATTTGTTTTCATGGTAATTCTAAATCTGTCAAATTGACAGCCAGAGATTAACCATCACACAATGCAAGCACTTTGCCAACTGAGCATCTCCCCAGTCCCCATTTTTTTTTTTAGCATTTTATTTCTATATATTCATTTGAGGGATAAAGAGAGAGAGATAGAGAGAAAGAAAATATGGGTGCGCCAAGGCCTCTAGCCACTGCAAACAAACTCCAGACACATGTGTCACCTTGTGCTTCTGGCTTACATGGGTCCTGGGGAATTGAACCTGGGTCCTTTGCCTTTGCAGGCAAATGCCTTAACTGCTAAGCCATGTCTCCTGCCCCCTATCTTGACTTTTATAGGCATTGCTTTCTTGCTTTCTTCAAAGTTCTATCAACTATCATGTATCTCTAAATTTTGCAACTTAATTTGCCTTTTAAAAAGCACATCTTTCATGTCTCTTGTCACATATCCCTTCAATATCTCTTTACTTTTTTTCTGACCTTTTCCTACATGTTGTGGGAAACTTGTCCCCTGGGGAGACAACACATCTTCACCCCAAAAAGGGCTAGGATGGCAGACCAAAGTGGAATTGCACCAATACCAGTTGGGTGAAACAATGAGTTTATTGGGGGCCACTTACAGAACATGGAGAGGGGTTATTTATAGGAACATGGATTCCCCCAAAGCAACCACTTTGGATGGAACTTGTGTCAAGATTACTTCTGGAATGTTCCTCCCTCAGTCTCAGGGTTGAGAGCTTACTTACAGAGCATGGCGACTCCACAGAAGCCGCCTCTGTGGATCTCACTGTCCTTTGATCTTTGGCCTCTATATATCTCTCCTCCCCGAGGCCACCAGACCCAGTGCATTACTGTGCTCAGGTGGCATGGGGGCACCTGAGGTCACAGGTGGGGGTCTATTCACCCTCCCCATGCCTTCGCTCATGAGTTCTCTCAGCTGCTCTTGAAAAAAGCTAAAATAGTTGTTCACTGCTTTCAAAGCGAAGGAGTTTTGCCATGCAACACTACACAATTACAACACTACACCACTTAGTTTTGGAAAATTTTGGATTGTTTTTACTTGACTTACAGAAGTTACCCTATCTGGATTCCCATGTAATTCATCCTATGCTTCTGTCTTCTAATTTTTTTCTGTTCATGTATAGTGGGATAATAGATTTGATCAGATTAAGGTATGATTTTAGGACAATATTTCTTTGTATATAACATATAAGAGAAATATAACATGGGCTGGAGAGATGGTTTAGCCATTAGGGTGTTTGCCTGTGAAGCTTAAGAACCCAGGTTCGATTTCCCAGTACCCACATAAGCCAGATGCACAAAGTAGTACAAATGTCTATCATTCATTAGCAGCGGCTGGAGGCCCTGGAGTGCCCATTCTCCATCCCCCTGCTTCTTTCTCTCTCTCAAATCAATAAATAAAATATTTTTAAAGAGACATATAATATCTCATTATTAATATCTGTGTGATGCTAGCAACCATTAATCCATTAATTCATTATAAATTGCAAAATGGTGATACTTAAATTTAATGATCCTTTTTCAGTTGTAAATAAATTTTCATAATAAGCTTCTCCTCAAGTACTATTTGAATACTTTGTACAGGAAGGGCAGAATAAATACTTGGGAAAAATACATTTTATATACAAACTAAACATATAAAAATAAGAGAACTAGGAGCCAGGCATGGTGGTACACACCTTTAATCCCAACATTTAGGGGGCAGAGGTAGAATGATCACCATAAGTTTGAGGTAACCCTGAAATTTCATAGTGAATACCAGGTCAGCCTGGGCTAGAGTGAAACCCTACCTTAAAAAAATAAAAAAAAATAAGAGAATTAACCATAGAGTTATAGCAAGGCTCTGTTAAAAGATGTATTTCGTCGGACGTGGTGGCGCATGCCATTAATCCCAGCACTTGGGAGGCAGAGGTAGGAGGATCACGGTGAGTTCAAGGCCACCCTGAGACTACAGAGTTAATTCCAGGTCAGCCTGGACCAGAGTGAGACCCTACCTCGAAAAACCAAAAAAAAAAAAAAAAAAATGTATTTCATAGCTGGGTGTGGTGGCTCACACTTTTTTTTAAAATTTTTATTTATTTTTATTTTTTAATTTTTATTAACATTTTCCATGATTATAAAATATATCCCATGATAATTCCCTCCCTCCCACCCCCACACTTTCCCATTTGAAATTCCATTCTCCATCATATTACCTCCCCATTACAATCATTGTAATTACATATATACAATATCAACCTATTAAGTATCCTCCTCCCTTCCTTTCTCTACCCTTTATGTCTCCTTTTTAACTTACTGGCCTCTGCTACGAAGTATTTTCATTCTCACGCAGAAGCCCAATCATCTGTAGCTAGGATCCACATATGAGAGAGAACATGTGGCGCTTGGCTTTCTGGGCCTGGGTTACCTCACTTAGTATAATCTTTTCCAGGTCCATCCATTTTTCTGCAAATTTCATAACTTCATTTTTCTTTACCACTGAGTAGAACTCCATTGTATAAATGTGATACATCTTCATTATCCACTCATCAGTTGAGGGACATCTAGGCTGGTTCCATTTCCCAGCTATTATATTGAGCAGCAATAAACATGGTTGAGCACGTACTTCTAAGGAAATGAGATGAGTCCTTTGGATATATGCCTAGGAGTGCTATAGCTGGGTCATATGGTAGATCAATCTTTACCTGTTTTAGGAACCTCCACACTGTTTTCCACAATGGCTGGACCAGATTGCATTCCCACCAGATTAAAAGTGTGGTGGCTCACACTTTTAATCCCAGCACTCTGGAGGCAGAGGTAGGAGGATCACCATGAGTTTGAGGCCACCCTGAGACTACATAGTGAATTCCAGGCCAGCCTGAGCTAGACTGAGACCCTACCTAGAAAAAAAGATGTACTTCATGGCAGTATTCAGCACTACCAGACATCTCTATCACTCTCTCCAAGGCTCAAGTACCATACATTTTGGAAGAGGAAGCAGAAAGGACATAAGATCCAACAGAAGTGGGGCAGAGTGCTTTGCAATACTGTCTTCTAGACATAAAATGGTATTTATGACCTCACAATGGTTGATGTTACATACACAAGACCTGCATAATAGAAGGGAGTAAAAAATGATGACATTAAAACATAAGGGGAACTGGCTGGAAAGAAGGGATTCAGTGAAGGAGGGATTCTGGGAAAAGGGAGTATTGGAGGGAAGGCATTATGATCATGGTATATTGTCTATATGTAGGGAGATCGTCATAAAGTTTTAGGGGACAGAGAGATGGCTCAATGGTTAAAAGTGCTTGCTAGCAAAGCCTGATGACCTGGGTTTGATTATTCAGTATCCATGTAAAGCCAGTTGCACGTGCATTTGGAAGTTCGTTTGTAATGGCAATTCCTCTCTCTCTCATTCTCTCTCTCCTTGCAAATAACTAAGTACAAATAAATTTTAAAAAGTTGTACTTGATCCAAGGTGAAGGAGAAAGATGCTGAGGACACTCAACACCTACCAAAACAGAGATCCAAAGGCTCCTAAGAGCCCATCACTGAAGTAGACTAAAACACACACAACATGGCTCAGGGAATTTTGCAGAAGAGGGACAGAAAGATTGTTAGAGCCACAAATTGGGACATCATGCCCAGAGGCCCTGCCTCTCCCCAATAACTGACTACTGTTCCCACAGAGTATAACCCAAAATCCCTAAGGGGGTAACCTGCAACCCCAATGAGGAAGAAAAGGGGACAGGGATGAGAGAAAGGACAGTACCAACACGTAATGTTTCCATACTAAGTATGTCTATAACTAATAAAAAAAAATTCTTATTTTGTTTTTCAAGGTAGGGTCTTCCTCTAGCTCAGGCTGACCTGAAATTCACAATGTAGTCTCAGGGTGGGCTCAAACTCACCATGATTTCCTAACTCTGCCTTCCTGAGTGCTGGGATTAAACATGTATCACCACTCCCAGCTTAAAAAAAATTTTTTTAAATTGTGTTTGAGCCAGGTGTGATGGTGCAGACCTTTAATCCCAGCACTCAGGGAGGCAAAGTTAGGAGAATCATGGTGAGTTTGAGCCCACCCTGAGACTACATTGTGAATTTCAGGTCAGCCTGAGCTAGAGGAAGACCCTACCTTATGAGGGCTGGAGAGATGGCTTAGCTATTAAGGCGCATGCTTGAAAAGCCTAAGAACCCAGGTTCAACTTCCCAGAGTGGTGCATGCATCTGGAGTTTGCAGTGACAGGAGGCTCTGGCACACTCATATACCCTCTCTCCTTTTTTCTAGTTAATAATTTTTTTAATAATTTTTTTTTGGTTGTTTGAGGTAGGGCCTCACTCTAGTCCAGGCTGACCTAGAATTCACTATGTATTCTCAAGGTGGCCTCAAACTCATGGCACTCCTCCTCTCTCTGCCTGGCTAAAAAGGAATATTATGCAACACAGATGATTTTCTCAAAACAATAAGTGAACTCAGTTGACTTAGATTTCCATTAAGAATTTTGACAAAAAAAAAAAAAACAGAGGGAGCATAGCCTTTTATTATATTTAGTAAATCAATGAGATGATCTCTGTGTGCAGAGTCTGCTTAATTAAAATAGTAAGGAGAGACTCAGTGCTCATGCTCGCCGTCGGGGTCGGAGGTCAGGGCGAGCGTCTCGCGGGCCAGAGGAGGAAGAGGGCGGGGGAGTCGCGCGTTGCACAGGAGGAGATTAAGAAGGAGCCGGAGAAGCCGATTGACGGCGAGAAGACATGCCCGTTGCTGCTGAGGGTCTTCACCACCACCAACGGCCGCCACCACCGCATGGACAAGTTCTCCCGCGGAAACGTGCCCTCCAGCGAGCTGCAGATCTGCACTTGGATGGATGCAACCTTGAAAGAACTGACTAGTTTACTGAAAGAAGTCTACCCAGAAGCTAGAAAGAAGGGCACACACTTTAATTTTGCAATTGTTTTTATGGATCTTAAGAGACCTGGTTATCGAGTCAAGGAGATTGGCAGCACCATGTCTGGCAGAAAGGGGACTGATGATTCCATGACACTGCAGTCACAGAAGTTCCAAATTGGCGATTACTTGGACATAGCAATCACCCCTCCAAATTGAGCACCACCTCCTTCAGGGCGTTTGAGACCATATTAAGTACTCTATTTACTTCTTGAATTTTATTTTTCAGGCAGTTATGTAAAATAAATTTACATATTCTTTTTCTTCCCTTGTTTTTTTTTTTTTTGCCATTAAGCCTTGAAATTCTAAATAAATTGTAATGCATCTATTTAGGAGTTAGATTTGGATGTACAATGGTATGAGTATTATAGAAAGTCCATATGTTTCAAGCCCTGTAAAATATGAAGAAAAGTGCTCTTAGGATTCTCTGTAAAACTGTATTGGTGAAATATATGCGTGCAATTAACCTGAGTGTGAAAGTTAATTTTAAGCTGTGTGGAGGCAGAATTCTAGAATTGTATGAAACACCTTCAGTTTGTGGCAGACTATAATAGTATACAGTTAGAAAAGTGGCCTTGGTGAAGAAGATGCCTGTGTTGGAGGAGTGCCCTTCCATCCCAGACACCAGGGAGCACTGAAATGGGACTACAGGTACTACAAGCCGGGCTTGGTGGCACACACCTTTAATCCTAGCACTTAGGAGACAAAGGTAGGAGGATTGCCATGAGTTTGAGGCCACCCTGAGATTACATAGTGAATTCCAGGTCAGCCTGGGCTAGAGTGAGACCCTACTGGGGTGGGGGGGGAGGGGCACAGGTACTACAATGAGTAGCATTTTGAAGGCGGAAAGCAGTACAGAAGGAACAAGGGTTAGAACTTAGATGAGGAGGTTTGCCTTGAAGATGTGAAAACGAGGGAGCTGTGAAGAAATCAAGTTCTTTTAAGTGCTGGGGACTGCTGCATACCTCATTTGAGAGGTAGTATCGTCGTGTTTAAGATGAAACAGTTTATGTTTAGGATTACTAGTCCTAAATCCCAAGTGCTGGGATTAAAGGTATGTGCCACTGTTCCCAGCCTAGGACTCAAATATTTGAAGTAGCAATTCTAGGTAGCTATGCAGAAGGAGTTGTGAATCATTTAACTGATACAGCTAGCTGGCATGAGCCCAGTTAGTCTGAGATGCCCTATCTGTCTTTACTAGGGCCTATGTGGACTCTGCCCAGGTAGGCTGGACCTGCATGGCTCCAGGCATGCATCTGCATCTCCACACAATCTGCTCTTGCCTCACTTTGCAGAGGACTCAGCACCACCCCTCACTGACTTAGGGTGTAGCTTGTCATTGTGGTCAGGAACTGCTTGGCTAGGCCTCATGCTGGGCATTTAAAGTTTTTAAAGACAGTAAGTGGGCAGGCAGGAAAATGTCAGGTGTTCACTGCTTAAGAACAGGAGAAAAAGCAGAGCAGAATAGGCAGGAAAATGTGTTCTAGATGGGAAGCAGTCAATATGTACAACGAGCAGAGGCAAGAATTGTAATCTGGCAGTGAAGTGGTTAGGGTACCCTTGCAGTAGAAAAACTGGCTGGGATGCAGTCACAGCATTGTTTGGGTGACATTAAGGATTTCAGATCTAATCTGAAGAACTGTGGCAAGACACTCTTGAAAGATCCCACTGTTTGAGCCGGGCATGGTGGCGTGCGCCTTTAATCCCAGCACTCGGGAGGCAGAGGTAGGAGGATCACTGTGAGTTCGAGGCTACCCTGAGACAACATAGTTAATTCCAGGTCAGCCTTAGCTAGAGTGAAGCCCCTACCTTGGAAAAAACAAGGAAAATTATTTTTACATTATATAACAAAAATCATACTTATGATAATTCTTCCCTTTAATTTTCAATACACAATTATGACACTTTTTACCACCCGAAATTGCCTAAAGCTATTTCATTAAAGCCTTTGATGTGCTTATCATGCTGTGGTAATTGTTTCTTCTTGTAAAAACTTTTCCAGATAGGCTCACTGTAACCCAGGGTGACCTGCAACTCAGTGTAGGCCTCAGACTCAGAGTAATCCTAACTCTCGATTTAGAGCCATGTGCCACTACCTCCAGCTCTTCTCAGTGTTATTCTACAGAATACAGGTGGGTCCTTTTTTTTCCAATTTGAAAAGTTCAATCATGAATTAGATTGCTTTCCAACTCTTTTTAAATCCGAATGATCTAGGGTTCTATGGCCAGGACAGTGTGATTTTACAGGTCCTTCTTTATAGCAAAACTGACAGTATACACAGGAGGCCCCTGGATTTGGTCAAGTGTTTAGAGCCTTCCAGAGTGTGGTGGTTGAATGAAATGTCCCCCATAAGGCTCAGGTTTGACAATTTGGGAAAGTTGGGCCTTGTTGGAGAAGGGGTGTCACTGGGGACAGACCTTGAGGTTTATTAGTCTAGTCCCATTGGGTGTCTCATCAGCTAGGACACTTGCTGCTTCCTACCAACTGATGGGACTAGACGTGATGATGACCCTGCTGTCTGTTCTTGCCATGTTTTCCCTGCCATGATAAGACTTCACCTAAAAATGTAAACCAAAACTAAACCTTTTTCTTCTGGTTAGGTGCTTTGTCCCAGCCATAAGAAGGTAACTACTACTGTGAGGTTCCGTTGGTAAAGCTAGAAAGCAAAGTCTAAGAGAGGGTCAACAACCATGTGGCAGGGCTGTTATAAGCGAATGAAACAAAAACATGGTGAAAAGCTGGGAGAAAATAAAAAAGCACTGAGTCCCTCATTCCAGCCAGGACCTCATTACACCTCCACTGGACTCAGTGTTATCTATGCTGGAAAGTCTTCTTTAGTTTAAAGCTGTATCTTTGGGTTTTCAAACATCAATATTCCTCCCTCTTCTTGATGTGGTAGTCTCATATAGCCTAGGCTGGCTTTGAATTCACTGTGTACTAGAGGGTGACACTGGACTCTGCATCTCCCCACCTCCCAAGTTCTGGGATTACAGGTAGCCCACTATATAACAGCAATACAATCTCTAAAGGTGAAATTAAAGATGGGGAAAAAACTTGGGGATAGGCCATGCTAGTGGAAGTGACAAGCAGTAGTATTTTACATTATAAAAATAATGTGGGGCTGGAGAGATGGCTTAGCGGTTAAGGCACTTGCCTGCAAAGCTAAAGGACCCAGGTTTGATTCCCCAGGACCCATATAAAAATCAGATGCGCAAGGTGGTGCATGTAGTGAGTGGCTGGAGACCTTAGAGTGCCTATTCTTTTTCTTTCTGTCATAAATGATTTTTTAAAAAAATCATGTGTTTATGCCAAGTGTGCTGGTATAGTACTCCTTTAACACCAGAATTTAGGAAGCTCAGGATGGAAATCCTCATGAGTTGGAGGACAGCCTGTGCTACAGTGATTTCCTTATCAGCCTGGCTAGAGTGAGACCCTGTCTTACAAAAAACACACAGGACTGGAGAAGGGGCTTAGTGGTAAAAGGTAAAAGGCAAAGCCTGATGGCCTGGGTTTGATTCTTCAGTATCTACATGTGATAGTTTTAATATATGACCCCCAAGATATTCATTGTTTTATTAGCTTGTAGTTTGGCTCTGCAGCCACCTGGCTGGAGGTTGTGTCACTAGGTGGATTTTAGGGTCCAGTCCTAAAGTGTGGTGGTGGGTTTGAGATTACAATCTAAAGATATGCAAAGTGTGCCTAGCTGGGGTTCCTGAAGTATGCTGTGCTGTATGGCTTTTTGGCTTGTGCTTCTTTCTACTTGGACCTGTGAAAGCAGGCCAGTTTCTTCTGCCATTATGGAACTTCCCCTGGATCTGTAAGTTTCAATAAATCCCTTCCTCCTTAAAAAAAAAAAAAAAAAAAAAAGTAAGGAGTTGGGCTGGGGAGATGGCTCAACAGTTAAAGGTGCTTCCTTGCAAAGCCTGCTGGCAAGAATTTGATTCCCCAGTACTCACATAGAGCCAGATACACACAGTGGAAGATGTTCTAGAGTTCCTTTGCATTGACAAGAGGCCATGACATGCCCATTCTCAATCTCTCTCCCTCTTCTTGCAAATAAATAAATAAGTAATATTTTTAAAGAATATAAAACAATTAAAAAAATAAAATTGGAGAAAGTATGCAAGAGTTCACCCCAGAGTTCCTAAGAGTTGGGAGACGGGGCTAGGAGGGAAAGGGAAAAGAAGGGAGGTAGGCAAGCCTGGGATTGTAAGTAGGAAGAGGAAGTGAGCAATGAATCCACAACTCACTAGAAGCTCAACACCTATCCAGAGTGGGCTGATACTTTGCTAATGAAACTTTAAGTTGTGAAAGCTTACATATGCTTTTCCATCGCCTTTTTGGTTGTTTTCTAATTATAGGGCTCTAGCTGAGTAGAGATACACACTATATTATCCAAGCTTAGCAATGCAAATTAAAATTTATGAGCAGATTTTAATGTTGGTACTGAAACAAGGCCAAACCAGCAGTTCTACTGATACCTGGCAGCCTGCCTACCGTGCATTATTTATCATCCCTCCCCAAGCAAAGATAGCCGAAGAAATGATATTCAAATGCTAGATGTAGATAATCTTTAAGATGCAAAGAATTTTGGAATCCATAATATTTGGATTATATAATGCTACTGTCATGCTCAGAATGGGATGTGTGAGCAAATGTTTGAAAATTAACTGTCTACTTTTGCATAGTAATAACATTATGGCTTGGGTAAGCATACATTTTGCCTGCATTGGTTATTCTCACAGCAAGTCCTTTCATTGATTTGTATTAATTTTCCATATACAAAGTTAGGAAAATTCACTTCTAGAGAGTCATTTACTATAAGAACAATGAGGCTCTTTTAAGCAGTAAAATGGAGGACACTCACTCTTTTTCTTTAAAAATAGATTTCTTGATTCAACTGTGATATGAGAGATAAAATTTAATGTATTTTCATGAATATTTGCATTCTTAAAGAAGAAAAGGTTTTAGGCCAAAGAAATGTTCTAAAATGGCATTTTCAACATTACTGAAAATCAGGACTTGACCCCCAGTCTGCAGGGTTCTCTCTGCTGTGCAAATAGCTGGACCCCAAAGGAGCAGGTCCTGTCCGCAGCCCCTCCCAGTTTGAAAAGATGCCTCCAGCTTGACTAGAAAAACTGCCCAAATCTTTTTGTTCACTTCCAACTTGATCTTTTATTACTTAACCTCTGACTTGGAAAGGGTAATCCTTTTACCCAATACTTTCCCTTCCTGTTCCACTCTCAGAGCATGTTGGGGACTGGGAGTTAAGGTTGAGGGTTTGAAAGTAGGGAGTCAACCCCGTCCTCAACACAAGAACAAGAATGGGAGAATTGTTCCTGAAGGAAAAATGGCTCCATGCTATCCAAGATAGAACGTACGCTGAAAAGTTGTTTTATTTATTTATTTTTTCACATCAGCTGCTTTACTGGCAGGTTTGTGAATGACAGCTGTCCCCATACCAACCCATACTTATTCCATAAAAGCAAGTGAACAGAAAATGGGACTGTGGTTAGTACTGGGGAGCTAGCTTCTTGCCAAGCCCTACATCTGGGGAGTGGTGGCCTTGAAAGTCCAGTACCCAAGGTCAGGCTGCCGGCGAGATGGCTGAGGAGGCTGCAGCTACCCTTGCTTGGGATTTCAAGAAAGTGTTCGCAGAGGTGCCAGAACCTCAAAGCTTGGAAGTGGAGGCTGGAGAAGGGTGTGATTCAAAGCTTCCGGGGCCAAGTGGAGCAGGAGGAGCTCAAGCTTAAGGCTGCCCTTCATGTCTGTGTCTCTGAGCAGACAGTCATGGCCACTCCCACTCCAAACACACACACAGGGCTGTCACAGCCCTGGACCCACACCCTGGACCCCTTGGAATGTCTCTGGATTGGGATCCAGCAGCTGGGGGTGCACAGCAGGCAAGGATGCCAAAGCGGGGGCGGGGGGGGGGGTCCTCTGCGTTGCTACTGATGGGCTGCCTCGCAGGCATTCATCCAATCGCTGTGACAGATGCGAGACGGGGTCTGGAATTCCACGAGGCACCTTGTCCAAGAGACAACTCCGGTATTGCAAGCACGGTCCATTTTCACATCACGAGACTTCTCATGGGTGCAGAAGGGGCAGGTGAACCGTGTCTCCAGGGTGTCTGTCATCTTCTTCTTGGGAGGTGGCTTCCGGTTGGACTTTTCTGGGCCACGTGGCGGCAGGTGCATGAACCAGCATGGGCTCCGCGCTGCCGCCAAGGCGGCCTTCACCTAGGGGACTCTCATGCTGAAAAGTTTTAAAAAGGAAACAAAAAGACAGATGTTCATTATACCTAGACATTTTTAAAAAGTTACTATACATAAAAAAATAAACAAACTTGGGGCTGGAGAGATGGCCTAGCGGTTAAGCACTTGCCTGTGAAGCCTAAGGACCCCGGTTCGAGGCTCGGTTCCCCAGGTCCCATGTTAGCCAGATGCACAAGGGGGCGCACGCGTCTGGAGTTCGTTTGCAGAGGCTGGAAGCCCTGGCGCGCCCATTCTCTCTCTCCCTCTATCTGTCTTTCTCTCTATGTCTGTCGCTCTCAAATAAATAAATAAAAAATTTAAAAAAAATAAAAATAAAAATAAAAAAAATAAACAAACTAAATCTGGGTTGGAGAGATAGTTTAGTGCTTAAGGCCTGTGAAGCCTGAGGACCCAAGTTCAACTCCCCAGTACCCACACGAGCCAGAAGCACAAGGTGGCACAAGTGTCTGGAGTTTGTTTGCAGCGGCTAGAGGCCCTGGTGTGCCCATTCTCTCTCTGCTTGCAAATAAATAAATAATGAAAGTACTACTTTTTAAAAATTAAATGTGAAGGAACTTAGTCATGCTGAAAATGCTGTATCTTGACTTTGGATTTCAGTGTCCTGGTTGTAATATTAAGCGACAGTGTTGCAAGATGTTACCATTGTTGGATATTGGGTAAAGGTCAAGCAGATCTCTCTGCTTACAACTAGTGATGAATCTGGAAGTTTCTCCGAATAGAAAGTTTTTTTTAAAAAAATATTTATTTATTTGAGAGTGTAGGCATGCCATGGGAAACTCCAGACACATGTGCCACTGAAAGGCCCAAGAATTCAGAAGCTCAGAAATACTATCACGCTCCAAAGGGAGCTTAAGCGGGCCACCTGCATACCTCAAACTCCAGGTTTTACTCTCTGTCAGAAGCAAGTAAAGAATCCCTCTTCTCATTGTATCAGAGCCCACTCCTAATATAAAACTAGGTAAAAAGGGCATGAGATAGCCCTCAGGGATGGGAAATAAATAATAAAGTAAACCACTTATTTAGTTTCTGTAAATAGCCTGCACCATAAGCCTTAATAGCCCACACTGTAAGCCTTAGTAGCCTACACTGTAAGCCTTAGCCTTAGTAACTCGCACCATAGGCTGTAGCAGCCTGCCTCAGACCACCAAGGTCATAGGAGGCTGATACCATACTCTGTTACCCCCACCTAAGGAATTGCACAAGTGCTGACCTCCAAGGTCACAGGAGACTGATACCACACTTTGCTACTCCCACCCAAGGACCTGCGCAAACGCTGACCACCAAGGTCATAGTCATAAGAGAGTGATTGGTCCATGAGGGGCTTGAGCAAAGTAAACTAATTGGCTTAGAAACTGTGGGGTGGCACAAACTGACTGGCTAACACCCTGCAGGGGCTCCTGATATTAAATAATGATTGGTCTAATACACAGGCTTTGTTAGAAACCCTATAAAAACTACCCCATTCCTGCATTCGGGGCTCTGCAGTCCTCTACCCCTGTGCGGTGTACGACTGTGGGCCCCAGCGCGCTTGGAATAAAATCCTCTTGCAGTTTGCATCAAGACCGCTTCTCGTGAGTGAGTGATTTGGGGTGTCGCCTTATTCGGGCAGAGCGTGGGGACCCTCTGGGGGGGTTTTTTCCCACACCACTTTGATCATCTGATGTTACATGGGTACTGGGGAATCAAACCTTGGCCACAGGCTTTGCAAGCCAGCACTCTAACCACTGAGCATCTTCCCAGCCCTAGAAAGTTGTTTTTATGGCTTTTATTTTTATTTTATTGCTGTCTGATGATCTTTTATTTTTTTTAGTTTTTGGTAGGTATAAACTTTTAAAAAATATTTTATTTCCATTTAGTTATTTGTTTGACAGAGAGAAAGAGGGGGGAAAGAGAGAATGGGAGCTCGCCAAGGCCTCCAACCACTGCAAATGAACTCCAGATGCATGTGCCACCTTGTGCATCTGGCCAATGTGGGTCCTGGGAAATCGAACCTGGGTCATTTGGCTTTGCAGGCAAATGCCTTAACTGCTAAGCCATTTCTGCAGCCTGGTATAAACTTTTTAAATAAATTTTTATTGACGACTTCCATAATTATAGACAGTAAACCATGGTAATTCCCTCCCCCATACTTTCCTCTTGGCAGCTCCACTTTCCATCCCCTGCCTCCCTCAATCAGTCTCTCTTTTGATGTCATCATCTTTTTCTCCTAATATGATGGTCTTGAATAGGTAGTGTCAGGCACTGTGAGGTCACGGATATCCAGGCCATTTTGTGTCTGGAAGAGAGCATTGTAAGGAGTCCTACTGTTCCTTTGGCTCTTACATTCTTTCTGCCAACTCTTCTGCAATGGACCCTGAGCCCCAGAAGGTATGCTAGAGATGTTTCAGTGCTAAGCACTCCTCTGTCACTTCTCAGCATCATGGTGCCTTTTGACTCATCCCAGAGGTCACTGCCATCTGAAAAGAGAAACTTCTCTAACCAAAAGTGAGAGTAGCATTAATATGTGGGTATAAACATTAAGAGAAGTGTTTACTGGACAGTTTGGTGAACATAATATATACATTCAGCCAGACACCAGCAGGAATTATATCCCTAAAGCTCATCACTTCCCATGTCATAGGTTTTCAGTGTCAGGGATGTATTCCTTTCCATGGAGTGGGCCTCCAGTCCAATAGAGACTGGTTTGTCTCCCCCAGAAAAGCCATGCCACTATTGCACCCATTGGCACATTTGACCAGCTGGACAAACTTAAGGCTTGCAGTGTCTACTGTATTTTATCTCCACTGATGACTTCTCTCTCTCCCATGGAGCTGCATGCAGCGTAGCTTTTTCCAGCTTTCTGTCAGCTGGTTCATAGGGAGGAAGATTTCAGCTCAGCTCCCGTAAGATTTCTCTGTGACCTTGCAGCCCAAGCATGTGTAGTCTTCAGCAATAGGGTCTTACCATCTATTCCTGGTGGGAAACCGAGAGCTCAGCAATGGTATGTAATGTTTCAGGGAGCATTAGAGACCACCCTGGCCAACAACTCACTGGAAGGTATCCCATCCCTGGCACTGAAAATTTTCTAGTAACAATCTATGGTTTCTGGGTGTGTCATTGTCCAAAAAAAAAAAAAATAGGTTTCCATATGACTTATTCATGCCCTCTTAGATTTTGATTAGCCCTCCCCCCACCTTCCCTTTACTCAACCACTTCCCCTGATCTCACTTAGGCCTTTTCATCCCTATTAAACTCATCTTCTACTTACATATATAAAATACCATTCCCTTAAGTCCCCCCTCCCTTATAGTCCCCTTCTAGCTTACTGGACTCTGCCTACTGAGTTTTATTCCAACTAATATACAAGTCCAAACATTTGTGGCTAGGATCCACATATGAAAGAGAACACGCAGCATATGGCTTTCTGGGCCTGGGTTACTTCACTAAGTATAATCATTTCCAAATCTACCCATTTTCCTGCAAATTTAATTTTTCTTTACTGCCAATTAGAACTCCATTGTATAAATGTGCCACATCTTCATCATCCACTCATCTGTTGAGGAACATCTACGCTGGTTCCATTTCCTAGCTATTGTGAATAGAGCAGCAATAAACATGGTTGAGCAAGTATCTTTAAAGTAATGAGATGAGTCCATAAGATATTTGCCTAGGGGTGGTATAGCTGAGTCACATGGTAAATATGTTTTTAGCTGTCTCAGGAAACTTCACACTGATTTCCACAATGGCTATACCTGATTCCTACCAACATTGTAGAAGGGTTCTTCTCTTTCTGTATCTTCTCCAGCATTTATTGTCATTTGTTTTCTTGATGATAGCCCTTCTGACAGGGGTGAGATGGAATCTCAAAGTAGTTTTAATTTGCATTTCCCTGATAGCTAAGGATGTAGAACATTTTTTAGATGTTTATATGACATTTGTATTTCTTCTTTTGAGAACTCCTTAGTTCCATAGCCCATTTTTCAATTGGATTGTTTGATTTCTTATTGTTTTTTTTTTTTTTGAGTTCTTTGTATATTTTGGACATTACTCTTGTCAGATGTATAGCTGGCAAAGACTTTTTGCCATTCCGTAGGTTGTCTCTTTGCTCTATTCAGTGTCCTTGCTGTACAAAAGCTTTGTAATTTCATGAGATCCCAGTGGTTGATTAGTGTTTTTATTTCCTGAGCTACTGGGGCTATATTCAGAAAGTCGTTGCCTATTCTAATATGCTGAAGGGTTTCCCCTACTGTTTCCTCTAGCAGTTTCAGTTTTGAGTTTCATATTAAGGTCTTTGACCCACTTGCACTTAATTCTTTTTTAATTATTTATTTGAGAGATAAAGAGGCAAATAGAGTGCATGTGTCAGGACCTCTAGCCACTGCAAATAAACTCCAGATGCATGTGCATCTGGTTTACATGGGTACTGAGGAATAGAACCTGGGTCCTTGGGCTTTGTAGGGTAAATGCCTTAACCTCTGAGCCATCCCTCCAACCCCCCATTTGGACTTAATTCTTATGCATGGAGAGAGATAGGATCTATTTTCATCCTTCTACATATAGATATCCAGTTTTCCCAGCACCATTTGTTAAAGAGGCTGTCTTTCCTCCAATGAGTATTTTTGTCTAATATCAGGTGACTAGCTACCTGGACTTACATGTGGGTCCCCTGTACTGTTCCACTGATCTACATGTCTATTTTTTGCTAGTATCATGCTGTTTTTGTTACTATGGCTCTGTAATATAGCTTAAAATCAGGTATGGTAATGCCACCAACCTTATTTTTGTTGCTCAGAATTCTTTTGGATATTCAAGGATTTTTGTGCTTCCGTTGCAGTCAGGTTCGCATTGCTGGTAGAAATCACCCAACCAAGAGCAGCTTCTGAGAAAAAGAGGTTTATTTTGGCTTACAGGCTCGAGGAGAAGCTCCACAATGGCAGGAGAAAACAATGGCATGAGCAGAGGGTGAACATCACCCCCGGCCAACATAAGGTGGACAATAGCAACAGGTGAGTGTGCCAAACACTGGCATGGGGAAACTGGCTATAACATCCATAAGCCCGCCCCCAACAATACACTGCCTCCATCAGGCATTAATTGCCAAATCTCCATCAGCTGGGAACCTAGCATTCAGAACACCTAAGTTTATGGGGGACACCTGAATCAAACCACCACATTCTGCCCCTGGCCCCCATAAACTGATATCCATACATGATGTAAAATACAATGCATTCAGTCCAACTTTAAAAGATCCCATAGTTTTTATCAATTCCAATGATGTTCATACATCCCCATAGTACAAGGTCTTTTAACTGAGCCATCATACCAAAAAATTCCCCCAAAACCATAATGGCACAGAATAAACATCCACACTACAAAAGATGGCATTGGGTATAGCAAAGAAACATTCAACCAATACAATATGTAAAACAACCAGGGCAAACATCAAACTCTGTAGTTTAAAGTCCAACAACTCTAGCCAGTGACAAATCTCCAAGTCTGATAATTCTAACCAGCAACAAGTCTCTGGCATTCCAATTCCGCCCTTCCAGCTAGGCTACTCACAGTCCTGGAAAACTTCATCAGGGTCAGCAGCTCTCCTTAGCAGCCATCTTGTGGTCCTGGCAACTCCACTGGATCTCCACTGCAATCCACCGTTCATCCTCACAGCTCCATGGGGTCTCCATGCAGGCATCCAGCAAACCTGCTTCACACTGTCCATGGCCATTTCCAAAACACAAGACTGTGTTGCAAACTCAATGATCCTCTCTTTCCTGCATTTCTTATACTCCACAATACCAGGTAGGGTGCCAATTTGTTAATCCAGGGGGGAATAAAGCAGACTTTGAAGAACAGGACACTCCTTGAGCACTCAGGCCCCTCCAAAAGTGTCTACATTCTTCTTGTTGCTCAAGTGCAGGTCAGCTAGCCCAATATGAAAGGTTGTAATCTCTCAAACAATTTTCAGGTGAATGGGCAGCAATTTAGACCCAAAGATTTCATTTTTTTCTGTGCCCTCTGCTCACACCAGTCCATTTTTTTTGTCTTTTTTTGTTTTTCTTTTTTCTTTTCTTTCTTTTTTTTTTTTATACACCAGTCCATTTCTATGCAAAGCAACCCTGCACAACTTCTCAGGACCCAGGCATGACAGCAAGCTTCCCACACAAACTGCTAGCCCAGTCCAGGCACAGCTCTTTCTCATAAGGCAAACCTCACAGTCCATAGTTCTTACTGCATTCAGGCCTTTCAACTCTGACCAGAATAGTCCATCAAGCTGTACTTTACAACACTGCAAGGCATCTCCTAGGCCAAGGTTTCAAGTCCTTCCACATTCCTCTTGAAAATCAGCTCCAAAAGGCCAAGGCCACACAGTCAGGTGTCTAGCAGCAATCCCACTCCTCGGTACCACTTTACTGTTGCAATCAGGTTCGCATTGCTGGTAGAAATCACCCAACCAAGAGCAGCTTCTGAGAAAAAGAGGTTTCTTTTGGCTTATAGGCTAAAGGGGAAACTCCATGATGGCAGGGGAAAGCGATGGCATGAGCAGAGGGTAGACATCACCCCCTGGCCAACATAAGGTGGACAATAGCAACAGGAGAGTGTACCAAACAATGGCATGGGGAAACCAGCTATGACACCTATAAGCCTGTCCCCAACAATACACTCCCTCCAGGAGGCATTAATTCCCAAATCTCCATCAGCTGGGAACCTAGCATTCAGAACACCTAAGTTTATGGGGGACACCTGAATCAAACCACCACAGCTTCCAAATGAATTTTAGGATTGTTTTTATTTTTTTTCCTAGTTCTGTGAAGAATGCCATTGGAATTTTGACGGGGGTTGCATTAAATGTGTAGATTGCTTTTGGTAAGATTGCCATTTTCACAGTATTGATTCTTCTGATCCAAGAACAATGGATGTCTTTCCATTTCCTAGTGTCTTCTGCAATTTCTCACTTGAGTGTTTTAAAGTTTTCATTGTCTTCACTTCTTTGGTTAGGTTTATTCCAAGGTTCGTTCGTTCGTTCTTTCTTTCTTTCTTTCTTTCTTTCTTTCTTTCTTTCTTTCTTTATTTATTTATTTTGAGGAAATTGTGAATGGGAGTGATTCCCTGATTTCATCCTCAATATGTTTGTTATTAGTATAAGGGAAGGCTACTGATTTCTGTGTGTTTATTTTATGTCCTGCTACATCGTTAAAAGTGTTTACCTGCTCTAACAGTTTGCTAGTAGAGTCTTTAGAGTCCTTTATGTGTAGAATCATATCATCTGCAAATAATGATTGTTCAAGCTTTTCCTTTCCAATTTGTATCCCTCTTATGTGTCTCTTGTCTTATTGCTATGGCTAAAATTTCAAGTACTATATTAAATAAAAGTGGGAAGGCTGGAGAGATGTCTTAGTGGTTAAGGTGCTTGCCTGCAAAGCCAAAGGATCCAGGTTCAATTTCCCCAGGACACACATAAGCCACATTCACAAGGGGTGCATGCATCTGGAGTTCGTCTGCAGTGGTTGGAGGCCCTGACATGCCTGTTCTCTTTCTCTCTCTCTCTCTCCCCCCCCACACACACTCTGTCCTTCACACTCTTTCTCTACCTGCCTATTTCTCTCAAATAAATAAATAAAATAAATTTTAAAACAAAGTGGGGGCAGGGCTGGAGGGATGGCTTAGCAGTTAAGGTGTTTGCCTATAAAGCCAAAGGACCCAGGTATTTGATTCCCCAGGACCCACGTTAGCCAGATGCACAGGGGACGTACATGTCTGGAGTTCAGTTGCAGTTGCTGGACGCCCTGGTGCTCTCATTCTCTCTCTCCCTCCCTCTTCCTCTGTCAAATAAATAAACATTTTTAAAAAGTAGGAACAGTGGACACCCTTGTCTTTTTCCTGATTTTTGTGGAGAAGTTTTATGTCTTCCCCATTTAGTTTTATGTTGGCTGTAGGTTTGTTATAAATAGCCTTTATTATGTTGAAATATGTTCTTTCTATTCCCAATTTCTGCAGCACATTTATCATGAAGGGTGTTGGATTTTGTCAAATGTCTTTTCTGCATCTATTGAGATGATCATGTGATTTTTGTCCTTCAGTCCGTTTATATAGTGTATTACATTTATCAACTTGTGTCTGCTGAACCATCCCTGCATCTCTGGGATAAAGCCTATTTGGTTGGGGTGAATTATATTTTTGATATATTCTTGTATTGTTTGCCAATATCTTGTGGAAAAATTTTGCATCTATGCTCCTGAGGGAGATTGGCCTGTAATTTTCTTTCTTTCTTTCTTTCTTTCTTTCTTTCTTTCTTTCTTTCTTTCTTTCTTTTTTTCTTTCTTTCTTTTTTTTTCTTCTGTCTTTGTCTGGTTTTGGTATCAGGGTGGTACTGGTATCATAGAAGGAATTTGGTAGAATTCCTTCCTTTTCTATCTTATGGAAAAGTTTGAGAAGCATTGCTGTTAGTTCTTCCATGAATGTTTGGTAAAAATTCACCAGTGAGGGCTGGAGAGATGGCTGAGCTGTTAAGGCACATGCCTGCGAAGCCCAAAGACCCTGGTTCGATTCTCCAGGTCTCACGTTAGCCAGATGCACAAGGAGGCACATGCATCTACAGTTCGTTTGCAGTGGCTGGAGGCCCTGGCGCACCCATTCTCTCTCTCTCTCTCTCTCTCTCTCTCTCTCTCTCTCTCTCTTTCTCTCTCTTTCTCTCTTTCTCTCTCTCTCCCTCTCACCCCCCCCTCCCCCCCTCTCCTTCTCTCTGTCTTTAATAAATAAATAAAATAAAATATTTAAAAAATAAAAAAATTCACCAGTGAATCCATCTGGACCTGGACTTTTTTTAGTTGGGAGATTTTTTAGGTCATTTATCTCATCTTGATTTATTTTTTGTAGGTCATAGAAATTTAGGAAATCATTTCTTTCAGATTTTCAAACTTAGTGGAGTATATGTTCTTAAAGTACATCCTTATAATTATCTGAATTTCATTTCTGTTGTGATGGTGACTTTTTCATCTCTAATTTTGTTAATTTGTGTCTGTTCTCTCTTTCTTTCGGTGAGATTTACTAAGGACTAAGGATTTATCAATCATGTTTATCCTTTCAAAGAACCAACTCGTGTTTCATTGATTTTTTTTGGTAATTTTTTGGGGGGGTTCTATTTCATTAATTTTTGCCCTAGTCTTTATTGTTTCTTCCTGTTTATTTTCGGTTGGCCTTGTTCGTCTTTTTCCAAGGCCTTAAGGTGAAGTATTAAGTTGTTTACTTAGAACCTTTCTAATTCCTAATTTCAATTTGTAATTTTCGAGGTGGGGTTTTAGTTCTAGTTATTTTGATTAAGTTGAACAATAATAGGACAGACAAGCTGCCACAGGCATGGAAGGAAGCTAGGTTGTGGTACTGGTTTCCTTTTTGCATCCAGAAAAATGAGTTACCAACGTCCCTGTGACAGGCAGCAGCAGGCTCCACCTGCAGCCCTCCAGGGGGGCGGGAGCAGCTCTGACAGGCCCTCGGTTGCGCAGGCGCACCCGCCTTGTTAGCGGCCGCAGAACAGCGCAAGCGCAGACGCTGGGTTAGCGCCCGCTAAGGCCGACTGCGCAGGCGCAGCGGCGTTCTGCGGTCCGCCGGCGATGGCCGAGGCGTCTCGGTGGCACCGGGGAGGTGAGGGATGCGTGGGTGTAGCCGGGCGCATTTGGCAAGTCCACACGGCCAGAAAAGAGCTGTTTGTGAACCCGACGGGAGACGACCGACCGCAGTCTGGTCACACAGAGGGGAGGGAGGCCCTGACAAGGGACAGCGCCCGCCCCGTGCCCCGCCCCCGCGGGCGCTGCCACCCAGCGCACGGCACGGCTGTCGCCTGGCCTGGCGGGTCTCCAGAGGCCTTCGTGGATCTGGGGAGTCGGGACCCTGCCGGCTTCAGCTGGACCGCCTCTGTGCTGTCCTCCCAGCCCGCAGACGACTGCCTGCTCACCCCGGGGCAAGATTCAGCGATGACCCCAGCCTCCTGAGAGTGGGAATGAAAAATAACCCGTAGCCCTTGAAGTTTCCTTTCGCCGGTGTAACAACTGAAAAGTTATCGTTTCTACTTCCAGACATAGTAATTACATAGTAATATGAAGGAAAAAAAAATTTGTTTGTTTTACATTTCACAGGGACTTCAAAACCTAAGCTGCATTACAGAAGGGAAGTAGAAATTAGAACTACACCTCAGGAATTGTTGCTGTACTTCATTTTTTTAATAAACCTATGTATATGTAAGTACGCAGATGGAGGCAAAGGTTGGTTGACCTAGAAAAACATACTAAAACAACAAAAAAAAATGACAGATTTTAAAGATCATTATCCATGATAGACTATTTCCAGTTTTTAAGGGCAAACCTGGATCACGGATGTAACTACCAATTTTCATAGTCAACAGTATTTTTATTTTATTTGGAAGGTCTGTTTAAAACATAATCCCTATATACATAACTAATAAAAATATCTCTTGTAGCATTCTCTTAGGTCAGCATGTGCCAACTGGTAATTGTATACCAATTACCTAAGTAATTGGTCTTGCAGGTGTTAATTTTTAGTCATAGATTAATTAAAGACTAGTAGAATCAACTTGATAAGTATCTGAGACTGGTTTATAAAAACTTAGTTACAGGCCAGGTCTAGTGACCCATGCCTTTAATCTCAGCCCTCAGGAGGTAGAGGTAGGAGGATTCCTGAGAGTTCAAGGCCAACCTGGGTCTACATAGTTCCAGGTCATTCTGGGCTATAGTGAGGCCCTACCTAAAAAAAGCCTGGGCTGGAGAGATGGTTTAGCTGTTAAGGTATTTGTCTGTGAACCCAAAGGAACCAGGTTTGATACCCCAGGACCCACATAGGCCAGATGCACAAGGGGCACATGTATCTGGAGCTCGTTTGCAGTGGCTAGAGGCCCTGGTGTGTCCATTCTTTCTCCCTCTCCTCTCTCTCTCTGCTTGCAAATAAAATTTTTTTTTAAAACTTAGTCTTAAAGATAATACATGCTTAATATTGCATATTTAGAAAGTATTAAAACGTAAGCAAAAAGATTGTTGAAAGCTGGGTGTGGTGGGTATGGTGGTACACGCCTTTAATCCCAGCACTTGGAAGGCAGAGGTAGGAGGATTCCCTTAAATTCAAGGTACTTTGAAACTACATAGTGAATTCCAGGTCATCCAGGGCTAGAGAGAGAACCCTATCTTGAACACAAAAATATTGTTCTTAATCCACTATTCAGAAGTATTTTAACACTTTTATTATAATAAAGAATTGAAAACAGCCTAAACCTTCAGTAAGGGGATTTGTTTAACATTACAGTATAGCAATGAAATAAATGCTATACTAATAAATGGCATGGGCTTGTACATAGAATGAAATGATGATGATACTTTTCTAAATTTGTTTGTTGCAAGAAATTATATCTCTTTATAAAATTAACACATACCCAAAAAGAAGTAATACTATTTTTAAAAAAAAGCTCTTGGGGCTGGAGAGAGAGCTTAGTGATTAAGGTGTTTGCCTGTGAAGCCTAAGGACCCAGGTTTGATTCCCCAGGACCCACATAAGCCAGATACACAAAGTGGCACATGCCTCTGGAGTTCATTTGTAGTGGCTAGAGTCCGTGGCACGCACATTCTCTTTCTCTAATAAATAAAATATTTTTAAAAACTTGCTGTGTGCCAAAGCATCATTTTAAATATTCTATATCCACCATCTCCTTCTCAGAACAAAACTAAGAACTAAGAGATAGCATTCCTGTAATAAGACTCAGAACCCTTACCTGGTTGAATTCAAGTTCCATGTCCTTAACCACCTACTACAGAATATTGCCTATAACCTAGTGCTCTCCCAACTGAGCTATTTTGCCTAATATTGCCCTCTCTCTCTCCCTCTCTCTCTCTTCCCCTCCCTCCTTCCCCTCCCTCCTCCTCTCTCTCCCTCTCCCTCTCTCTCTCTCTCTCTCTCTCTCTTTCTCTCTCTCTCTCTCTCTCTCTCTCTCTCTCTGTCTTCCTCCCTCTCCTTTGCTCTTCCTTTTTGGAGGTAAGCCCAACAGACTTTTTTTTTTTTATTGAGAGAGATTGAGAATTTGCATGCCAGGGCCTCCAGCCACTGCCATATTGAACTCCAGACACTTGCACCCCCTTGTGCACATGTGCAGTGTTGGCTTGCATCACTGTGCATCTGACTTATGTGGGACCTAGAGAGTCAAACAGGCAAGCACCTTAACTGCTAAACCATCTCTCTAGCCCTTCTTTCTTTCTTTACTTTTCCCTCTTTCTTTCTTTCTTTTTTTTTTGAATATTGCTTATTCTCAATGTGGAAGAAAAATGGATATTCAGAGTCAGTGTGAACTCATTATTTAAAAGACAAAATTATAAATGTGTGTGCATAAAACCTGAAAAGTCTATGCCTAGCTTTAATAGTAGGATTACAAGAAACTTCTTCCTGCCTGAAATATTTCTATTTTAGGTTTTAGAAAAATATTTCTTTTAGTAATTAGGCATAACATAGTTGAATTACAAGCCCAAATTGGAAAGAAATTGAGATAACATTTTGATCCTAATAACTGAGTTTTTTAAATGTAAATTTTTAAACAAAAATTCTTTTCCTTAGTGACTTTCGGGATGGTAAACCCACATATGTATTACTTAAACAAAGTTATGGCCTCTCTATTTTTGGACACTTCTGTGCCTGATGAGGAAAGAATTAACTTTAAATCTATTCGAAGCATAACTGATTTTTGGAAGGTAAGATATCACATAAGTAGACAACTTTAGATATTCTATAAACCTTTGCCACACATAATAAGTGCTCAGAGAATTTTTATTGAAGGAATTAGTAAAAGTGGATATCATGCCGAGTGTGGTGGCACATGCCTTTAATCCCAGCACTTGGGAGGATCGCCATGACTTTAAGGCCACCCTGAGTTACCTAGTGGATTCCAGGTCAGCCTGGGCTATATTGAGACACTACCTAAAAAAAAAAAAATAAGGATATAATTTCCTTATTAGAATCAACCAGTAGTTAGTACAGTTGAGGAACTGTGTTCACAGTATGATATTGTTCTTATTTATTTATTTATTTATTTATGTGAGTTAGAGTCTTATTCTAGCCCAGACTGACCTGGAATTCACTCTAGTCCCAGGCTGGTCTCAAACTCACTGTGATCTTCCTACCCTTGATATATTTTTTAAAATATTTGTTTATTTATTTGAGAGAAAGAAATAGGCAGAGGGGGAGAGAGAGAGAACAATAGGTGTGCCAGGGCCTCCAGCCACTGCAAACGAACTCCAGATACATATGCCCCCTTGTGCATCTAGCTTATGTAGGTCCTGGCTAATTGAACCTGGGTCTTTTGGTTCTGCAGGCAAGAGCCTGAACCTCTAAGCAATCTCTCCAGCCCTTGATATATATATATATATATATATATATATATATATATATATATATATATATATATATATATTATTTATTTATTTATTTATTTATTTATTTATTTATTTATTTGAGAGCGACAGACACAGAGAGAAAGACAGATAGAGGGAGAGAGAGAGAATGGGCGCGCCAGGGCTTCCAGCCTCTGCAAACGAACTCCAGACGTGTGCGCCCCCTTGTGCATCTGGCTAACGTGGGACCTGGGGAACCGAGCCTTGAACCGGGGTCCTTAGGCTTCACAGGCAAGCGCTTAACCACTAAGCCATCTCTCCAGCCCTATATATATATTTTTAAGCATTCTCATTTCAATTAGAAAATACAAGATTTGGGCTGGAGAGATGGCTCAGTGGTCAAAGTGCTTGCCTGCACAGTTTAATGACCAAAGTTCAATTCCCTAGTACCCATGTTATGCCAGATGCACAAGGTGGTACATGCATCCAGAGTTCACTTACAGCAGGTGGAGTCCCTGGCACGCTCATTCTCTCCCTCTTCTTCCCTAACTCCCCCTCTCTGACACTGTCTGTCAGGTGTGGTGGCACACTTTAATCCCAGCACTCAGTGAGGTAGGAGGATCGCTATGAGTTCAAGGCCAGCCTAAGACTATGTAGTGAATTCAGATCAGCCTGGGCTAGAGTGAAACCTTACCTCAAAACATTTAAAAAAAAAAAAATCTAGCTGGTCGTGGTGGTGTATGCCTTTAATCCCAGCACTCGGGAGGCAGAGGTAGGAGGATCACCACGAGTTTGAGGCCACCCTGAGCCTACATAGTGAATTCCAGGTCAGCCTGAGCTAGAGACCCTACCTTGAAAAACAAAAAAAAAAAAAAATCTAAAACAGCAAAGTAAATTCGAGATGTACCAGGTATGGTAGTGTACACCTTTAGTCCCAGCATTCAGGAGGCTGAGGTAGGAGGATTGCTGGGAAATTTGAAACCAGTCTGGGACTACATAGCAAATTCCTGGTCAACTTGGGCTAAAGTGAGACCCTGTCTCTCAAAAGAATTTTATTTAGTTGCCCAGGAAAGATAATGTTTATGATTTTTGTATGTGTTGTGTTAACTTTTCCCTGGGACACATGAGCCAATGTCTATTCCCTGTAGACAGGGCACCAATGACAGACCAAAGAAATGATTCCACCCAAATCTAGCTTGGTGCACTAGGGAGTTTGTTGGAGTTTGCAGGAGCACAGATGACTGGAAGGCAGCTGCCTCACCAAAAAGCCCACCGCAGCATGGGTGGTGACTTGTGTGAGCTGCTTCACGGAGTTTGCATTACACCTTGCTGGACATTTCAGGAGTTCCTGAGATTTGTGAGATTTGAATTTGTGGTGCATGATACTTACATCCTGAAAGACAATTTTTAGTATATCAGTGAGAAGGAGAGCAGATTGAAGGAGTTCATGCTTGTGCATAGGGCCATAAACCCAGGAGTATAACAATAACCTTGTCATTACCATTTAGGGTGTCTTGGGTAATATTTTTCATACTCAGAATCTGTTATGCACAAGATTATGAATAAAGATTCTATTGACATGAAAAATATTTTTCATTCTATGTGAAGTTTATGGAAGGACCACTTTTGGAAGGTTTGTACTGGGACTCATGGTACAATAAGCAGCAGTTGTACAATTTGAAGAACACTAGTCGCATCTACTATGAGAATGTTCTTCTGGGAGTCCCCAGAGTCCGGCAGCTGAAAGTCCGCAACAATACATGCAAGGTCTATTCATCCTTTCAATCTTTGATGAGTGAATGTTATGACAAATACACTCCTGAAAATGAAGACCTGTCTGATTTTGGCCTTCAACATGATACTGAGTAAGTAAAGTTAGATTATACTTTAAGTTTATGGGCTGAAGACAATACTCAGCAGTTAAAGGCACTTGCTTGCAAAACCTTCCAGCCAAGGTTCAATTCCACAGTACCGACATCCAGCCAGACACATAAAATGGTTCATGCCTCTGGAGTTTGTCTGCATGGCAAGAGGCTCTGGTATGCCCATTCTGTGCCCCTCCCACTCTATAATATATAAAATATACAAAAACTATAAAATATTTTTATTTATAAATTTTATTAAAATTTTTTACATTATATTAAAATGATTGTTTTTCCCTACCAAAGTAGAGATCCAGAGGCTCCTAAGAGCTCATCACTGAAGTACACTTAAAACTCACCCACTAAGGCTCAGAATTTTGGGGAAGGGGTGTTGGAAAGATTTTAAGAGCCACAGGTTGAGACATCATGCTCAGAGGCATTCCCTTCCCCGCAAAAATAACTGACTACTGCTCCCACAATGCATAACACATGATGTATCTGTATGAAACATCTTAATAATAACACACATTGAAAATATGTGGATTTCAAGTACTCGTGCTGGGAGCTGGTAGGCCCAGTGGCTCTTCGAGCACTGGAATCACAGAAGAAAGTCTGGAGCCTGCAGCGCTGAGAGGAGTGAGCCTGTGTGTCAGGTTTGGGTTGGGTTTGTTGTCTGTTTGCCTTACAGCGAGTGTAGCAGGCTGTGACATGAAATGTGTAGTCATAGTGGATATGGGACAAAATATCAGGTTTTGCCTTTTAAAATACTCACTCAGTTTTTCTGGCTAGCCATGCTCTCCCAATTATCCTCCCCCCACCCGAAAAAAAACAGAAAACTTTGTAGGATGCTTCAGGAGAGTGTGAGGTGTGCTCTGTGACCTTTCTCCCTCCTACTCTGCCTTGCTAATTGACAGAGCCTGTGGCTTCCAGTACTGAAAGGGGACCGTTTCACTGCAAGCACTGCACCTGATGCTGCCTGCCAGGAACACTGTGGCCATTGTCCTCAGGGCAGCTGAGGCTGCTGGCAGTGTAGACTCAGTACTGCAGTGCCCCACCACCCCTTGACAGAGGAGCCGCTGGCGCCAGTGCTGCTCTCCCTTTTCTACGCATAGTGCCCACTCTCCAGGAATAGCTGCTCTTTGCTCTTTTTAGTTACTTCTCCAGGCATATGCTTCCTAGTTTGATTTATTTGAGAGATAGAGGCACATAGATGCACACGTGTGTGTGTGTGTGTGTGTGTGTGTGTGTGTATAGAGAGAGAGAGAAAATGGGCACACCAGGGCCTTTAGCCACTGCAAACGAACTCCAGATGCATGTGCCACCTTGTGCATCTACCTTACATGGATCCTGGTTCAATTCCTGGGGGATCGAGCCTGGGTCATTTGGCTTTGCAGGCAAGTACCTTGACCACTAGGCCATCTCTCCAGGCTTACTTCCTATTTTTAAATAGCATCTCATCCTGCTGCTGATTGGTTTTATAATTATACGCCTGTATTATTTTCAATCATGGCACATGATCTATCAAATGACTCCCTTTTTCTACTTCCTGTTCAGTCCTCCTGCCCCTGTTAGCCTCTCAGTATTAGTTATACCATGACTTCTTTTTCATATTGCTTTTAGCTACTAGTCAGTTTATATTATGAATATGAATTATGAATATTTCTCTTTAAATTTATTTTTTCATTTGTTTATTTATGAGAGAGTATGGGTGTACAAAGGCCTCCTGCTGAAACAAACTCCAGATACTTGCACTACTTTGTGCATCTGGCTTTGTGTGGGAACTGGGGAATGAAACCCAGGCTGTCAGATTTTGCTAGCATGTGCTTTTAACCTCTGAGCCACCTCTCCAGCCCTGCATTTCCTTTTTTTGAGTAGCCTTCCTGCAGCCCCTAGGGTTAATTGCTTTATGGGTTTCATTGACTTATTTCTTCTTTGTATGCGTTTTGGGTTTTATTATTTTGTTTTGGGATAGGATCTTACTATGCAGCCCAAGTGGCTGAGTTTGGGCATTCTTGAGAACTTGTATAATCCTTATAAATCTAATAAATTCACTACTATAAAGGCACAGGTATAAAAGTATCTTAAATATTACAGTACTAGCCACATTCCCTTTCAACCCAAAATTACAAAATAAATCAAATTTTTAAATTTTTTTTATTTTTTAAGGATGGACACTCCAGGGCCTATAGCCATTGCAAACAAACTCCAGACATATGCCCCCCCCCCCCACACACACACCTTGTGCATCTGGCTTTATGTGGATACTGGAGAACTGAACCTGGGTCCTTTGGCTTTGCAGACAAGTGCCTTAATTGCTCATCCATCTCTCTAGCCCCTTAATTATTATTATTTTTTGTCTTTCTTTTTCAGTGCTGAGGACAGAACCCAGGGCCTTGTGCTTGCTAGGCAAGCAGTTATCCACTGAGCTAAATCCCCAACCCCTTAATTATTATTTTTGTCAAAGGGTCTCACTCTAGTCCAAGCCAACCTGGAATTCACTATATGGTCTCAGGGTGGCCTTGAACTTCTGATCCTCCTATCTCTGCCTCCCAAGTGCTGGAGTGAAAGGCGTGTGCCACCAAGTGTGGCTATAAACCAATTATTTCACTATACATTTTAAACTGGAATCATAAGACCACTCTCTTAAATTATTCTAGTTTTCTAAGTTTCCAAAGCAGCTTCCTATACTTTAAGTACCACAATTAACACTGTGGATTAGATGTAGTTACCACTTTATACTTAACTAGAACGGTGAGTTAGTGCCTGCCATTCCTCCACATCCAAAATAAATAGCATGTTCATCTACCCAAAAGGTAAATTCATTAATTAAAAACATTTCCCTAAGCTAGGCTTGGTTACTCACACCTATAATCTTAGCACTCAGGAGACTAAGGTGAGAGGGTAACAGTGAGTTCAAGCCCAGTCTAGGCTATAGTGAGTTCCAGGTCAGCATGGGCTAGAGTAAGACACTGCCTCAAAAAAATGAGTAAAAAGAGAGCCGGGCGTGGTGACGCACGCCTTTAATCCCAGCATTCGGGAGGCAGAGGTAGGAGGATCGCTGTGAGTTCAAGGCCACCCTGAGACTACAGTTAATTCCAGGTCAGCCTGGACCAGAGTGAGACCCTACCTCGAAAAACCAAAAAAAAAAAAAAAAAAGAGTAAAAAGAAATAAAAACATTACCTATTAAAAAAAGAAGAGGGACAGCCGGGAATGGTGGCATATACCCTTTGATCCCAGCACTCCAGAGGCAGAGATAGGAGGACTGCCATGAGTTCAAGGCCAGCCTGAGATTACATAGTGAATTCCAGGTCAGCCTGGGAAAGACCCTACTTTGAAAAAGCAAAAAAAAAAAAAAAAATAGATGAGGGGTTAGGCATGGTGGTACACACTTTTAATTCCAGCTCTTGTGAGGCAGAGGTAGGAAGAGTGTTGTGAGTTTGAGGCCAGCCTGAGACTACATACTAAATTACAGATTAGCCTGAGCTAGAATGAGACCCTACCTCAAAAATAAAATAGGGCTGAAGAGATGGCTTAGCAGTTAAAGCACTTGCCTGCAAAGCCTAAGAACCCAGGTTTAATTTCCCAGTACCCATGTAAGCCAGATGCACAAGTTGGCACATATGTCTGGAGTTCATTTGCAGTGGCTAGAGGCCTTGGCAGAACCATTCTCTCTCTCTTTGTCTCTCACAAATAAGTAAATAAATAAAATATATTTAAAATAAGTAAATAGAAGAGGGGTCAAGCGTGGTGGTGCACACCTTTAGTCCCAGCACTGGGGAGGCAGAGGTAGAAGGATTGGCATGAGTCCAAGGCCAGCTTGAGAGTCCATAGTGAATTCCAGGTCAACCTGGGCTAGAGTGAGACCCTACCTTGAAAAAAATAACCAAAAAAAAAAAAGAAAGAAAGAAAGAAAGAAAGAAAGAAAGAAAGAAAGAAAGAAAAGGAATAGGATGAAAAAAGAGGGTGTTCAACTAGTGGAGGTGAATGAGGGAGCTATGATAAATTAGGGTGGTGGGGAGGGGATTACGTAAATTTTAATCTTAAATTTTAAAAAGTAACTCAGATCTATGTGACAGAATCTGGGATGGAAGGGGAGAGAACATTTTAAACTTCTTTTTTTTTTTTTTGGTGTTTCAAGGAGGGTTCTGCCTGTAGCCCAGGCTGACCTGGAATTCACTATGTAGTTTCAGGATGGCCTTGAATTCATAGCTATCCAGTCCGCCTACCTCCACCTCCGAGTGTTGGGATGAAAGGCATGCCCATTTTAAACTCTTTACCCTTGTATAAAACTTTTCTTTTGAAACAGAAAAAAAGAACCTTGTTTGTAAAACTAGATTTATTTAAAAAGAATTAGAAGCCAGGAGAGAGTGGGTATATTACAGAGGGAAGAGTCCATCACAGTGGAGGAAAGGTATGACAGGAGCAGAGAGCCAAGGACTTTCATGTTATCAGAGTCAGAAAGCAGAGAGCAGAGGCTGGAGAGATGGCTTAGCTGTTAAGGTGTTTGCTTGCAAAGCCAAAGGACCCAGGTTCTATTCCCCAGTACCCATGTAAGCCAGATACACAAGATGGCTTATGCATCTGGAGTTCGTTTACCGTGGCTGCAGGCTGTGGCATACCCATTCTCTTTCTTTCTGTATCTCTCTCAAATAAAATTTAAAAATTAAGAAACTTAAAAAAACAAATAGCGCCTCAAGGCCTGCCCCAGTGACGCTTCCTTCAGCAAGTCCCTGCCTCCCAGATGTTCTCCAACCTTCCCAAACAGCACCACTTTGCTGAGGACCAAGCATTCCAATTCATGAGCCTGTGGGAGACGTTTTACATTCAACCCCAACAATCTCAAAGATACAGCTAAGTGGGCTGGAGAGATGGCTTACTGGTTAAGCGCTTGCCTGTGAAGCCTAAGGACCCCGGTTTGAGGCTCAATTCCCCAGGACCCACGTTAGCCAGATGCACAGGGGGCGCACACGTCTGGAGTTCTTTTGCAGTGGCTGGAGGCCCTGGCACGCCCATTCTCTCTCTCTATCTGCCTCTTTCTCTGTCTGTTGCTTGCAAATAAATAAATTTAAAAAAAAATACAGCTAAGTCAGTCATGGTGGTGCATGCCTTTAATCCCAGCACTCAGAAGGCAGAGGTAGGAGGATCGCTGTGAATTTGAGGCCACCCTGAAACTACGTAGTGAATTCCAGGTCAGCCTGGGCCAGAGTGAGACCCTACCTCAAAAAAAAAAAAAAACAAAAAAAGAAAAACTGTTAAACAGACATGAAAATATAAGTGCTTTGTCCTTGTGGTGTCAGTTTCTCCCTCCTGTTGAAAACATATTAATAGAAAAGCAAGTTTAAGGGCCTGGAGAGATGGCTCAGTGTTTAAAAGCACTTGTCAGTTCCCCAGTACCCACATAAAGCCATATGCACAAAGTGGTACATGTGTCTGGAGTTGGTTTGCAGTGGCAAGAGGTCCTGGTGCACCCATTTTCTCTCTTTTCCTCCCTGTCTACCTTCATGCAAATAAATAAAAAGAAGAACAAGTTTAAGCAGTGATCTTTGGATACAAATACATTTTAGGGAGAAGACTTCAGAAATCAAGCTTTCTTCTAAAAGGATGTGGAAATCAAATTTAGTTATGTATGTTTAACTTTAGTCTATGCACTTTAAATAAAATCAGGTAGCTATGTAACAGTATAAACATTTAGACAAAGTTTTTACATATTGGCTGTTTATATATCATTATGTATGACTTACATAACAAACTGTGAAGCACTCTTTTCTTCACACTGACACACATACTGCTGAATCAAAACTTGATATTTTTGCAGTACAATAATTTTGACACTTTTGTTCCACTCAAAGCCTAAACATATTATAAGCCAACAGAGACAATATGCTAAAGAAAAACAGCTCATCATTTATAGATTCTAAATATGTAGATTCTATTTCTCAGAGGTAAGAGGTTTTTAAATTTTCTTCTCATAGTATCTAGCCCAGTGTGTTTCCTGCAATAAGCACTAGAAAGAAAAATATATTAAATTTATGTGCTTTTTCTCATTATCTTATGAACTCTCTACTACAATTTTTTATTGTTTTATTTATTTACTTGAGAGAGAGAGAGAAAGGAGGCAGATAGAGAATGCACATGCCAGGGCCTCGAGCCACTGCAAATGAACTCCAGGTGCATGTACCTACTGAGGAATTGAGCCTCAAACCGGGGTCCTTAGGCTTCACAGGCAAGCACTTAACCACCAAACCATCTCTCCAGCCCTCTACTACAATTTTGAAACTACTATTTTGAACCAATTGTTAAATTCTTAAAACACTTTCCAATTGTGTTTTCTTATCTTTTTCTTACTCTTTCTACATCTAACAGATGGAAATACTCTTCTCATAATACCAATACCCCTTGGCACTGGGGATTTGTTGGTGTTTACCGAAGTGGAGGGTATATTTTCACCTTATCAAAATCAAAATCTCAAACCAAAACCAAGTTCGCGGACCTCCAACTGAACAGCTGGATCACAAGAGGGACCAGGGTTGTCTTTATTGATTTTTCATTATACAATGCTAATGTAAATTTGTTTTGCATCATCAGGTGAGTGATTCAAAACTTTCTTCTTAGTATATTAAATATATTCCAATTTGCACATGCTTTATGCTGAGATTAAAATCATAAGCTTTAGAATAAATAAATGTAGGTCTACTGATAATAATGAAAAAGGAAGTGAAGTAACATGTAGTCACTGTTTCATTAATTTCAAATCCATATAGGAACATACAGAATCATAACATACTATGATATATATAACAATATTTATGTAAGTTTTTTTCCTCCTTGTCACTGCAGTTACACAGATTTAGCATGTAGTCATGATAATTTCTTCATGTAATCAGAATACTAAAATTTCTTTGTTGATTTAAAAAAATATTTATTTAATTTAAACATAGAGAAATCAAACAGAGAGAGAGAGAGAGAATGGGTTCACCAGGGCTTCCAGCCTCTGCAAACGAACTCTGTAACCATACACCATCTAATTCTGTAACTCTGCACCATATTGTGCATCTGGCTTTGCATGAGTACTGGGGAATCAAACCTGGGTCGTCAGGCTTTTGCAGGCAAGTGCCTTAACTGCTAAGCCATCTCTCCAGCCCTGGATGTCTTTTAAAAATATATATTTATTTAAGAGTGAAATGGAGAGAAAGATTATGGGTGTCTTAGGCCCTCCTATCACTGCAAATGAACTCCAGATACATGTGCCACTTTGTGCATCTGGTTTTACATGGGTACTAGGAAATCAAACCCAGACTGTCAGTCTTTGCAAGCAAGTGTTTTTAACCACTGAGCCATCTCCTCAACCCTAGAATGGACTTTGGTATTAAGTTAGCCACATTTGTCTCAAGAATGAACAATTAAAAAAAAAAAGAATGAACAATTTAGCCAGGCATAGTGGCACATGCTTTTAATCCTAGCACTTGGAAGGCAGAGGTAGGAGGATCGCTGTGAGTTTGAAGCCACCCTGAGACTACAGAGTGAATTCCAGGTCAGTCTGGGCTATAGCAAGACCCTACCTCAAAAAAAAAAAAAAAAAAAACCCTAATTGATAAAAGGCCTAAATCCCCAGCTTATATTGCTTTAAACCATGAAGAAATGAACTTCTGCCACATAACAGCAATGCCAGAACCAGGGCAAATACCTTTTGTAATAAATGCAGAGGTCTAGCTTCATATTTTTAGATGATTTCAGCTTGTCCTTGGTGTGAGTCGTACCTTCTGCAGGATGGTTGTGCACACATGGAAACTGTGGTTATACATCATTGATATTCATAAACAGAGAACAGCAAATTAAGAAAACTTTCCTTCCTTCAGTCAGGTTGAGTTACCTTCAGCCTCCAGACATGCTATCATAGAACCTCTAGAGCTCTAGAGCTGAGCACTGGGAAAGAACTAAGATTGCCATGGTTTTGTCCATCTGGAGATTTGCCTCCCCTAAGTGATCTGGAGATTACTGACAACTGAATACAATCACGGTTCTCTTAAAGAAAAGGCTATGGGAGGGCTGGAGAAACGGCTTGGCAGTTAAGGTGCTTGTCTGTGCAAAGCCAAAGGACCCAGGTTTGATTCTCCAGTATCCGCGTTAAGACAGATGCACAAGGTGGCGCATGCATCTGGAGCTCGTTTGTAGTGGCTGGAGGCTCTGGCACTCCCATTCTCTCTCTTTCTCTCTCTCCCTCTGCCTGTTTCTCTCTCAAATAAACTATTAAAAACAAAAAGAAAAGACTATGGGAAAATAACTGCTGGACAGGCAACACACTACAAAAATCTCATGGAGCCACTTTTGCTCACAGGTCTCACATGTTTTTCTCAGCATGGAATGAGAGTTCATTCAAACTGGGGGATTTTGCTCTTGTGCAATGACAATAACAAAGTACACCTTGACCTTTAACATTTGTAAATAAATAACAACTACCTTCGATAGCCAGTGGATCCATCATACCTTTCATCTGGTAGGTCTTATCTTTCTCTCAGGAAGCAAGAGCTTTTCATTAACATCATGCATCCTTCCCAGTAGTCCTAATCAGGACAAAGTGAAAAGTATAATTGTTTCTGTGCCCTAAATTAGGTAGGAAGTATTGGGATGACAGGATTAAAGCACATGAAGAATTCTTTGTAATGATTTTTTTTTTTTATTTGAGAGTGACAGACACAGAGAGAAAGACAGATAGAGGGAGAGAGAGAGAATGGGCGCGCCAGGGCTTCCAGCCTCTGCAAACGAACTCCAGACGCGTGCGCCCCCTTGTGCATCTGGCTAATGTAGGACCTGGGGAACTGAGCCTCGAACAGGGGTCCTTAGGCTTCACAGGCAAGCGCTTAACCGCTAAGCTGTCTCTCCAGCCCTGTAATGATATTAAATCCAGACTTCCTAACTAAATTTTTTTTGTTGTTTTTTTCAAGGTAGGGTCTCACTCTGGTCCAGGCTAACCTGGAATTAACTCTGTCATCTCAGGGTAGCCTTGAACTCATGGCAATCCTCCTACCTCTGCCTCCTGAGTGCTGGAATTAAAGGCATGCGCCACCACGCCTGGCCTAACTAAATATTATGCTTATGCTGTTACATAAAAATTGTGCATTTTGAGCAGAGGCTAACTAGTCACATTAATGACAGTATAGCATTTTCTTTTTTAAAAGAGTTTTACTATTTTATAGATTTACTATGAGTGAAAAAGAGGCAGATAGAAAATGAATGCACCAGAGCCTCTAGCCAGTGCAAACAAGCTCCAGACACATGTGCTACCTTGTGTGTCTGGCTTTATGTGGGTACTGGGGAATTGAACTCAGGTTCTTAGGCTTTGCAGGTTTGCAGGCAAGTGCCTTAACTGCTGAGCCATATCTCTAGGCTATGTTTCTTTCTTTCTTTCTTTCTTTTTGCGGGGGGGGGGGGTTGTGGTGTTTCAATGTTGGGTCTTGCTCTAACCCAGGCTGACTTGGAATTCACTCTGTAGTCTCAGGCTGGCCTCAATCTTACAGCCATCCTCCTACCTCTGCCTCCCAAGTGCGGGGAAAAGGTGTGCACCACCATGCCCAGCTTTTTTTTTTTTTTTTTTTTTTGAGAGAGGGCCAAAGAATGGGCACACCAGGGTCACCAGCTACTGCAAATGAACTCCAGACGTATGTGCCACCTTGTGCATCTGGTTTACATGGGTCCTGGGGAATCAAATCTGGGTCCTTTGACTCTGTAGGCAAGTGCTTTAACTGTTAAACCATCTCTCTAAACCCCATATTTTCTTTTTTTAATTAATTTATTTATGTGCAAGCAGAGAGAGATTGAAAGAAGAGAGAATGGGCATGCCAGGGCCTCTAGCCACTACAAACAAACCCCAAATGTGTGTGTGACCTTGTACATCTGGTTTTATATGGGTACTGAGAAATCAAACCCTGGTCCTTAGGTCCTTTCTCTCTCTTCCTCTGCCTGTTTCTCTCTCAAATAAATAAAATGTTAAAAACAAAAAGAAAAGACTATGGGAAAATAACTGCTGGACAGGCAACACACTACAAAAATCTCATGGAGCCACTTTTGCTCACAGGTCTCACATGTTTTTCTTAAGGTGCAGGCAAGCACCTTGAGCACTGAGCCATCTCTCCAGCCTCTGCATTTTTCTTTTTCTTTTTCTTTTTTATGGGGGGTGGGGTTTGAGGTATGGTCTTGCTGTAGCCCAGGCTGACCTGGAATTTATTATGTAGTCTCAGGGTGGCCTCGAATTCACAACAGTCCTCCTACCTCTGCCTCCCAAGTGCTAGTATTAAAGGCATGAGCCAACATGCCCAGCTTCCTGAATTTTCTTTTTTTATTCTTTTTATACAAAATTTATTTTTTCAAGAATTATTTTTTAAAATTTTTTAATTTTTTATTAACAACTTCCATGATTATAAAAAATACCTCATGGTGACCCTTCCTCCCCCCACTTACCTCTTTGAAACTCCACTCTCCATCATACTCCCTCCCCATCTCAATCAGTCTCTCTTTTACTTTTGATGTCTTGATCTTTTCTTTCTCTTATGATGGTCTTATGCAGGTAGTATCAGGCACTGTGAGGCAATGGATATCCAGGCCATTTTGTGTCTGGAGGGAGGATGTTGTAAGGAGCCCTGCCCTTCTTCTGGCTCTTACATTCTTTCCGCCACCTCTTCCGCATTATACTCTGAGCCTTGGAAGGTGTGATACAGATATGGCAGTACTGAGCACTGCGGTCATTTCTTTCCATCACCATGATACCTTCTGTTTTGTCCCAAGGTCACTGCCATCTGAAAAGAGAAGCTTCTCAACCAAAAGTGAGAGTAGCATTAATATAAGGGTGTGAACATTAACAGAAGAGCTTACTGGGCAGTTTGATAAGCATAGTATATACATTTGGCCAGACAACAGCAGACGTTACATCCCTAGGGCTTATGACTACCCCTATTTTAAGTTTTCAGTATCAGGGATGTATCCCCTCCTATTGAGCGGGCCTTCAGTCCACTTAGAGGGCAGTTGGTTTCCACCATGACAAACGTGCCACTATTGCACCTGTTTGGCTCATTTGGCCTGGCTGGCCAATTATAAGACTTGCAGTGTCCACGGATGACTATCTTCACTGGTGATTTCTCTTTCTCCCATTGAACTGCATGCAGAATGGCTTCCTCCAGCTTTCTGTCAGTTGGTCTAAATGGAGGAGGTTATCAGCTCAGTTCCACCAAGATTTCTCAGTGACCTTGCAGCCAAGTATATGGAGTCTCCAGCAATAGGATCTTACCATCTATTCCTGGTGGGAAATCAAGGGCCTCGGCAGTGGCCTATAATGTTTTGGGGGCATCAGGGATCTCCCTGGCCAACAACTCACTGGAAGATATCCCATCCCTGGTACTGAAAATTTTCTAGCAAAAATACACAGCTCCTGAGTGTTCCATTGTCCAAAAACGTAGGATTACATATGTTTTATTTATACCCTCTTAGGTTCTGATTAGCTGTCCCTCCACCTTTCCTTTACTCAATCTCTTCCCAGACCTCATTTTGGGCCTTTTCACCCCCATTAATCTATTCTTCTACTTACATATATACAATACCATCTGTTGCAGTCTGGGTTGCATTGCTGTTAGAAATCACCCAACCAAGAGCAGCTTCTGGGAAAAAGAGATTTATTTTGGCTTACCTGCTCAAGGGGAAGCTCCATGATGGCAGGGGAAAACGATGGCATGAGTAGAGGGTGGACATCACCCCCTGGCCAACATAAGGTGGACTACAGCAACAGGAGGGTGTGCCAAACACTGGCATGGGGAAACTGGCTATAAAGCCCTTAAGCCTGCCCCCAACAATACACTCCCTCCAGGAGGCATTAATTCCCAAATATCCATCAGCTGGGAACCTAGCATTCAGAACACCTAAGTTTATGGGGGACACCTGACTCAAACCACCACACCATCCTATTAAGTACCCCCTCCCTTCCTTTCTCTTCCCTTTCTATCTCTTTTCTAGCTTACTGGCCTCTGCTACTGAGTTTTTTGCTTCTCACACAGAAGCCCAGTCATCTGTAGCTAGGATCCACATATGAGAGAGAACATTCGACGCTTGGCTTTCTTGGCCTGGTTTACCTCAGTTAGTATAATCCTTTCCAGATCCATCCATTTTCCTGCAAATTTCATAACTTCATTTTTCTTTACCACTGAGTAGAACTCCATTGTATAAATGTGCCATATCTTCATTATCCATTCATTAGTTGAGGGACATCTAGGCTGATTCCATTTCCCAGCTATTATGAATTGAGCAGCAATAAACATGGTAGAGCATGTACTTCTAAGGAAATGAGATGAGTCCTTAGGATATATGCCTAGGAGTGCTATAGCTGGGTCATATGGTAGATCAATCTTTAGCTGTTTTAGGAACCTCCACACTGATTTCCACAATGGCTGGACCAGATTGCATTCCCACCAGCAGTGTAGAAGGGTTCCTTTTTTTCCACATACCCGCCAACATTTATGATCATTTGTTTTCATGATGGTGGCCAATCTGACAGGAGTGAGATGGAATCTCAATGTAGTTTTAATCTGCATTTCTCTGATGACTAGGGATGTAGAACATTTTTCAGATGCTTATATCCCATTCGTATTTCTTCTTTTGAGAACTCTCCAGCTCCATAGCCCAGTTTTTAATTGGCTTGTTTGATTTCATAGTATTTAATTTTTTGAGTTCTTTGTATATCCTAGATATTAATCCTCTATCAGATGTATAGCTGGCAAATTTTTTTTGCCATTCTGTAGGTTGCCTGTTTGCTTTATTCACAGTGTCCTTTGTTGTACAAAATTTTTCTAATTTCATGAGGTCCCAGGAGTCAATCTGTGGCTTTATTGCCTGAGCAATTGGGATTATATTCAGAAAGTCTTTGGCAAGACCAATATATTGAAGGGTTTCCCCTACTTTTTCCTCTAGCAGTTTCAGAGTTTCAGGTCTGATATTAAGGTCTTTAATCCATTTGGATTTAATTCTTGTGCATGGAGAGAGAGAAAAATCTATTTTCATCTTTCTACAGATAAATATCTAGTTTTCCCAGCACCATTTGCTGAAGAGGCTGTCTTTTCTCCAATGAGTATTTTTGGCATTTTTATCGAATATCAGGTGGCTGTAGCTACTTGGACTTGCATCTGGGTCCTCTACTCTGTTCCATTGATCTAAATGTCTGCTTTTGTGCCAGTACCATGCTGTTTTTGTTACTATGGCTCTGTAGTATAGGTTAAAATCAGGTACAGTGAGACCACCTGCCTCATTTTTGTTGCTCAGTATTATTTTAGATATTTGAGGTTTTTTGTGATTCCAAATGAATTTTTGGATTATTTTTTCTATTTCCTTAAAGAATGCTGTTGGTATTTTGATGGGGATTGTATTAAATGTGTAGATTGCTTTTGGTAAGATTTCCATTTTCACAATATTGATTCTTCCGATCCGGGAACAAGGGATGTTTTTCCATTTCCTAGTGTCTTCTGCAATTTCTTGCTTAAGAGTTTTATAGTTTTCATAGTAGAGATCCTTTACTTCCTTGGTTAGGTTTATTCCAAGGTAATTTATTTTCTTTGATGCAATTGTGAGTGGGAGTGATTCTCTGATTTCATTCTCTCTGTGTTTATTGTTAGCATATAAGAATGCTACTGATTTCTGTGTATTTATTTTGTATCCTGCTACATGGCTGTAGTGTTTATCAGCTCTAACAGTTTTTTGGTAGAGTCTTTAGGGTCCTTTATATATAGAATCATGTCATCTGCAAATAATGATAACTTGATCTCTTCCTTTCCAATTTGTATCCCTTTTATGTGCATCTCTTGCCTTATTGCTATACCTAAGACTTCCAGTACTATATTAAATAAAAGTGGGGATAGTGGACACCCTTGTCTTGTTTCTGATTAGTGGAAAAGCTTCCAGTTTTTCCCCGTTTAGTAATATGTTGGCTGTAGGCTTGTCATAAATAGCCTTTATTATATTGAAATATGATCCTTCTATTCCCAGTCTCTGTAGGACTTTTATCATGAAGGGATGTTGGATTTTGTCAAATGCTTTTTCTGCATCTAATGAGATGATCATATGATTTTTGTCCTTCATTCCATTTATATTATGTATTACATTTATCTATTTGCATATGTTGAACCATCCCTGCATCTCTGGTATAAAGCTTACTTGGTCCAGGTGAATGATCTTTCTGATATATTCTTGTATTCTGTTTGCCAATATTTTGTTGAGAATTTTTGCAATTATGTTCATGAGGGAGATGGGTCTGTAATTTTCTTTGTTTGTTCTATCTTAACCTGTTTTTGGTATTAGGGTGATGCTGGCTTCGTAGAAGGAGTTTGGTAGGATTCCTTCTTTTTCTATTTTATGGAAAAGCTTAAGAAGCAGTGGTGTTAGTTTTTCCCTGAAGGTCTGGTAAAATTCAGCAGTGAATCCATCTGGGCCTGGACTTTTTTTATTTGGGAGATTTTTGATAACTGATTGGATCTCCATACTTGTTACAGGTCTATTTAAGTTATTAATCTCATCTTGATTTAATTTACGTAGGTCATATAAATCAAGAAATCATCCATTTCTTTCAGATTTTCATACTTAGTGGAGTATATGTTTTTATAATATGTCCCTATGATTTTTTGAATTTCTCTGGTGTCTGTTGTGATATTACCTTTTTATCTCTAATTTTATTAATTTGTATGTCTTCTCTCTTTCTTTTGGTCTGATTTGATAAGGGTTTATCAATCTTGTTTATCCTTTCAAAGAACCAACTCTTTGTTTCATTGATTCTTTGGATTGTTTTTTTTTTTTTTCTATTTCTATTTCGTTAATTTCTGCCCTAATCTTTATTATTTCTTCCCATGTACTGATTTTTGGTTTGCCTGTTCTTCTTTTACCAAGGCTTTAAGGTGAAGTATTAGGTCATTTACTTGCGACCTTTCTAATTTCTTAATATAGGCTCTTAAAGCTATAAATTTACCTCTTAGAACTGCCTTCATTGTGTCCCAGAGATTTTGGTATGTTGTGTTCTCATTATCATTTGACTCTGGATTTTTTGATTTCCTTCTTTATTTCTTAATTGACCCATTCATCATTTAGTAATATATTATTTAGTTTCCATGATTTTGTGTATGATCTACAGCTTTTCTTGCTAATTGATTTGTAGTTTGATTCCATTGTGGTCAGATAGAATGCAAGGAATTATTTCAATTTTCTTGTATTTGTTAAGATTTGCTCTGTGTCCTAATATATGTTCTATTTTAGAGAATGTTCCATGTGCTGCTGAAAATAATGTATATTTTGCAGCATTTGGATGAGATATCTGTTAGGTCCATTCCTTCTATGACCTCATTTAGTCCAGATGCCTCTTTGTTTATTTTTTCTTGGGATGACCTGTCAATTGATGAAAGTGGGTTGTTGAAGTCCCCCACTACCACTGTGTTTGGTGTTATCTGTGACCTGAGTTCTAATAGCATTTGTTTGATGAATTTGGGAGCACCCATGTTAGGTCATATATGTTTAAGATTGTAGTATCTTCCTGTTGGAGAGTGCCCTTAATCAATACAAAGTGACCTTCCTTATCTTTCTTAACTAACGTTGGACTGAAATCTTCCTTGTCAGACATTAGGATAGCAATCCCAGCTTGTTTTCTAGGCCCATTTGCTTGAAATACTGTTTTCCAACCTTTCACCCTAAGATAATGTCCATCCTTTGTAGAAAGGTGAGTTTCTTGGAGACAACAAATTGTAGGATCCTGCTTTTTAACCCAGTCTGCAAACCTATGTCTTCGTTGGGGCATTGAGGCCATTGATATTAACAGATATTATTGAAAGGTGTGTATTTATGTTTGCCTTTTTTTTTTTTTTTTAGTTCTGGTTCTACCTTTGCTTTCTTGTATTAACTAGTATTTGAGTATTGTTTGTTTTTTCCAGGTTCCTTATATGTATGCTTTTCCTTCTCTTCAGCATGGAGGATTCTTTCAAGTATTTTCTGTAGAACTGGTTTTGTCTTTAAATACTCCTTTAGCCTGCTTTTGTTGTGGAATGTCCTTATTTCTATGTCTTTTTGAATGTATAGCTTTTCAGGATAAAGTAACCTTGGTTGACAGTTGTTATCTTTCAGAACTTGGAATACATCACTCCAAGCCCTTCTGGCTTTTAATGTTTGTGTTGAATAATCTGCTGTAATCCTGATAGGCCTTTGTAGGTAACTTGATTTTTCTCTCTAACTGCTTTCAATATTTTTTCTTTGTATTGTGTGTTTGGTAGTTTGATTATAATATGGCAAGGAGAGGTTCTTTCCAGGTTTTGTCTGGCTGGGGTTCTAAAGGTTTCCTGTATCTGCATTGGCACCTCTTTCTCAATTTGGGGGAAGTTTTCTTCTATGATTTTGTTGAAGACGCCTACTATGCCTTTGGAGTGAAATTCTTCTCCATCTGTTATGCCCTGAATTCTTATGTTTGATCTTTTCATAGTGTCACAAATATCTTGAAATTTCCATTCATAATTTTCTATTAGTTTGTCTTTCTCTTTGTTGGACTGTATTAAATCTGCCACCTGCTATTCTAGCTTAGATATTCTGTCCTCTCTTTCATCCATTCTACTGGTGAGATTTTCTACAGAATTTTTTATTTCATTAACTGTGTTCTTCACTGCTAGTAATTCTGACTGTTTTTTTCTTTATTATTTCTATTTCCTTATTTATGTCTTGTATTGACTTCTTTTTTTCATTAACTGGTGCCCTGTGTCTTCTTTGATTCCTTTGAATTCCTCTTTGATTCCTTTGATTTCTTCTTTGATTTGTTTGAACATATTTACAATCATTCTTTTGAAATCTTTCTCAGGCATTTCCTCTAACTTGTTCTCACTGCTGGTCATTTCTGATGCATTAATACATTTTGGTGGATTTATATTGTCTTGCTTTTTAGTGTTTCTTGAGTTATATAATGTATATATTTTTGTATCTTGCATTAAGTTAATGCTTGGATTTTCTAGCTAGCTGGGTATTCTTAGCTATATCAATTGATCTGATGTTATATATCTTCAGGGTAGGAGCTTAAGGTGTTAGGTGTGACTCTCAGAGTATCTACAAAGGTATTCCTAGGCGTTGGGTTTGCCTGCTATGGGAGTATTCAAGTAGGCTGAGTGGAACAAAATACAAATAGATTCTCAAATATAACTAAACGATGTGCACATTCAATGAAAGACAGCACCGAGTATTTATGCAAGAGTAGGTATTAAAACAACCAGATCCTCTATCAACAAAGAGGTCTGTTGAAGGCTCCAAGTCAGCTTGTGACCAAGTGAGACCCTTCCCTGGTGCAATCCCAGTTACCTTTTTGGATGATTTTGGTCTCAGTTATGTGTCCCTCTTTGGTGCCCTGTGGGTTCAAGTAGGCTGGCTGGATCGCTAGACTGCTGTTCTGTTTTCTGGAGCTGGGCACTGGCTTTTCCTGTGGGGCAAGCCAAGCCTGTCAGCTGTGACCCCACAGACCTGGCACCACTGCTCCTGGATCTGCTGCTGCTGTAGCTGTCGCTACTGCTGCTGGATCTGCTGCTGCTGTAACCGCCGCCACTGCTGCTGCTGGAGCCGGAGCTGCTGCTGCCGCTGCTGCTGGACCCGCCACTACCAGAGCTGCTGCTCTTGCTGCCAGAGCCAAAGCTGCTGCTGCCGGGGCTGCTTAGGCCTGCCTGTGTGGGCTCCAGATGCTCTGGATTTCTCCTACTTCTGTGCTGCCATTTTAATTTCTTACACACCTCACTTTTTAGTAAAGGTGTGTAATTTGCTGGGTATTCTTTAGCTTTTTCTCCCCTAGGCTGCTTTGGTTCCTAAGCTGCCATCTTAACCGGAAGTCCCTGCATTTTCTTAAACAACACTTCATCCTCCTAGGGCAATAAATTAGTATTCCTGGTTCTGAATGAGAAATCTAAATTAAAAAAATAGATTGGCTGGGCGTGGTGGTGCATGCCTTTAATCCCAGCACTAAAGAGGCAGAGGTAGAAGGACCAATGTGAGTTTGAGGCTAGCCTGGGACTACTCCAGATAGCCTGGACTAGAATGAAACCCTACCTCAGAAAGAAAATTTAAATAAAAATAAAATAAATATATGGATAAAATCATCTTTTTAAATACATTGCTCTTTATATTTTCAAGGTATAGCAAAAGTGTCACAAATAATAAGCAAATGTAGCAAAATTTTTAATTGAACCTGTAGACCCAAGGAAACACATTTTGTACAAAATAAGTAATTATCATGAAAGTACATATAATTATGATTTTGAAGTTTCACAGCAACTTAATTACTAAAATGTTAAAACTTAAAATGTATAAATACTTTCACAAACTTACTTTTGTAGATTGGTAGCTGAATTCCCTGCAACTGGAGGAATAATTACTTCGTGGCAGTTTTACTCTGTGAAGCTCCTCAGATATGTTAGCTACTATGATTATTTTATTGCTTCCTGTGAAATCATTTTTTGCATTTTTCTTTTTGTTTTCACAATACAAGAGCTCAAGAAAGTGAATGAATTTAGGTCTGCCTATTTCAAAAGTATTTGGAATTGGCTAGAATTGCTACTTTTATTGGTGAGTATATAGTCACATATGTGATTTAAAGGGATTACATATGAACCCTCCAATAAGGGTGTGTAAAACAGACTTCACCCAAGACTGGTTTTGACAGTGACAAACATACGATGAGCTGTCACAGTCCATACGAATGCCCCCAAAGAGGTCAATCTGTTTGTTTCTGATTTGGTCCTTGGGAGGATCAGCAAAAAACTAAAGGAACCAGTGACTCTATAGGTACTATGATTTAATGCACACTAGGGGTCTCCCCTACCACACTCAAAACATGTGTTCCTGTGGGGGTTGATACTGAATGTGTTAGATCCTTGGGAGCTTGAGGTCAAAGGATTAATTGAGTCCAGAAGTTCAAATCCATCCCTGTCTCAAAAAGCATATAAAAACTCCATAAACCACAAAAAATTCTTTGATCAATCTTGGATTTTGTTTTTGTATTTTTGAAGTAAGTAATGTCTCACTCTAGGTCCAGGCTGACCTGGAATTCACTATGTAGTTTTAAGGTGGCCTTGGCCTCACAGCAATCCTCTTACCTCTGCCTCTTGGATGTTTTTGAGGAATTCTTTAAATTTTACTCTCTTGTTTTGCTTTATTTTGTTTGTTTTTTTGAGGTAGGGTCTCACAGTAGCCCAGGCTGACCTGGAATTCAGTATGTAATCTAGTTTTAGGCTGGCCTCAAACTCACAGAGATCCTCCTTCTGTCTCCCAAGTGCTGGGATTAAAGGTATGCACTAAAATTTACTCTTTAATGTTGCCTTAATCTGTTTTGCATTCCACAAGAAATTGTTAAAGAATAGTCAAAAAAAACAAAAAAAAAAAAACCTGAAGGTAGGGAGATAGCTTGAACAACCAGCAGCAGCTAGCAGGGACAGAAGACAACCAAGATTGTGGAGTTAGTCCCTAAACAAAACGCCAAGGACTCCCTGGCCTTGTCTCGGGACATCGGAAAGCAATCAGAGATTTAGGCAGGAAAAGACAACTGTGAGCTTGGTCTTAGGGGCATTTAATGAACAAATTTTCTTGGTTTATACAATCTACTCTTTTAACCTTATTTCTACCTAGTTATAGCAAATCCAGTATAAAAGCTTTGTTTCCCAAAAATCAGACTGAAGTTTCTCAGTTAGACTATGTATCCCATCTACCCCTCTGGCATCCCTAGTAAGTCTAACAAAGGTCAGAGCATCAAATACTTAACTGAATTGGTATTTCTAAAATCCTTTTTTAAAAAATATTTTTATTTATTTGAGAGAAAGAGAGAGAGAGGCAGAGAAAGGGAGAGAGAGAATGGGCACATCAGGGCATCCAGCCACTGCAAACAAACTCCAGACTCATGTTCTAACTTGTGCATCTGGTTTACATGGGTCCTGGGGAATCTAACCTGGGTCCTTTAGCTTTGCAGGTAAGCACCTTAACTCCAGCCCCTGAAATCCTTTTTCTGTTTTGTACTGGTTTTGCTTTTTCGAGGTAGGATCTCACTCTAGCTGAGGTTGACTTGGAATTCACTATGTCATCTCAGAGTGGCCTCAAACCCATGACTATTCTCCTACCTCTGCCTCCCGTGTTCTGGGATTAAATGTGTATGCTGTACCCAATTCTGAAATCTTTTTTTTTTTTTTTTTCAAGTTAGGGTCTTGCTCTAGCCCAGGCTGACCTGGAATTTACCATGTACTCTCAGGGTGGCCTTGAACTCAGAACTCAGAGCAGTTTTCCTACCTCTGCCTCCCAAGTGCTAGGATTAAAGGCATGCAGTACCATGCCCAGCCTCTGAAATCTTTTTTTTTTTTTTTTAAACAGGCTGTACTAAGGTCTGTTTATACATGGTAGCAAATGAACTTTTACATATCATGTGGAGAGAAATCCTTACACCGAAGTTGGAGTGACATAATCATTTTCCACGCTTGTGCTTTACGCTTTGAAGGAGCAGGAAGAAAGACTAGGATAGCCAGGGAGTTAATGTCTCTTATGTTGAGAATTTTGCTCTTCCTTTAAAGTTGAGTTTTACTGCCATTTATATTAATGTCTGTGTCCTATCTTTCCCTTTCTTCTTATTAAACCTTTGATGAGCTCTTGTAATTAATGTCTTTTGTCATAGACTGCAAGAAATTTTGAGATAGAAATGGTCTCTAATCCTTTTTATTTTCCCATTTAGTTGTGTTTTGTGGCTATTTCCTTCTACATATACTGTAATTTGCAAAATTTTATCTTCCTTGGACAACTGTTAAAAAGTACTGAGAAATATCCAGATTTCTATTTGCTTGCATACTGGCAAATTTATTACAATAATATACTTGCTGTTACTATCTTCTTTGCATGGATAAAGGTATTTATATTTCATTATATTGCATAATGGTATATTACAATGGTATAATAGCATATTGAAATAACTATGGGAGAAACTTGAAGGGGGAAAGCATTTTCCCAACTATTAAGTGATTTTGAAAGTAATTTGGGGGGATGGAGAAATTGCCCAGTGGTTAAAGGTGTTTTTACAAAGCCTGGTTCAATTCCCCAATATCCATGTAAAGCATGCATCTGGAGTCACCCTCTCTCTCCTTCTCTGTCTCTCTCTCTCTCTCTCTCTCTCTCTCTCTCTCTCCACCTCTCAAGTAAATAAAAGTATTTTAAAATTAAAGTAATTTGGCCTTGGACTGGAGAGGTGGGTCAGAGTTTAAGAGCACTTCCTGTGCAAACATGAAGACCTGAGAAGGATCTGCCAATCACTCAAGTTTGATCCCTAGAACCCACATAAACAACTAGACATAGTCACATGCATCTGCTCACAAAAACAGTGAGCTCCAGGATCAGTAAGCAATTCCAACTCAAAGCATGGGCAGAAGAGCCAAGCGTGGTGGCACACGTCTTTAATCCCAACACTCAGGAGGCAAAGGTAGGAGGATCACAGTGAATTCAAGGCTACCCTGAGCCTACATAGTGAATTCCTGGTCAGCCCGAGCTAGAGTGAGACCCTACATCAAACAAACAAACAAACAAACAAACAAAAAGAATGGACAGAAGAGGGCTAGAGAGATGGCTTAGCTGTTAAGCGCTTGCCTGTGAAGCCTAAGAACCCTGGTTCAAGGCTTAATTCCCCAGGACCCACATTAGCCAGATGCACAAGGGGGCACTCGCTTCTGGAGTTCATTTGCAGTGGCTGGAGTCCCTGCCATGCCCATTCTATCTTTCTATCTGCCTCTTTCTCTATGTCTGTCACTCTGTTGCTCTCAAATAAATAAAAATGAATAAAATATTTTTAAAAAAAGAATGGACAGAAGAGTGACAGAGCAGGACACCGGTATTCCCATTGGCCACCCAGGTGAGCACACCCAGCCCCAGCAGAGCTTTGGGGCACCTCATGGACATATGCAAGTGCATATATTACACACACCACATTGCATTTACATAATACATAAGAAAAAGAAGCCAGATGCCATGGTACACACCTTTAATCCCAGCACTTGGGAGGCAGAAGTAGAAGGATCAGCATGAGTTCCCAGCCAGCCAAAGACTACAATAGTGGTTTCCAAGTTAGCCTGGGCTAGCAAGACCCTACTTCAAAAAAAAAAAAAAAGTGTTTTGGCCTTATAATGACAGCTGGCCAGCCTCCAAACATTATCATTATCTCATTTAATTTGAAGAATTTTTCTGGGCCGGGGAGATGGGTTGGTGGTTAAAAGTACTTGCTTACAAAGCCTCATATCCCAGGTTCAATTCCCTAATACTCACACAAAGCCAGATGCACAAAGTAGTGCATGAGCCTGGAGCTTGTTTGCAGTGGCAGCAGGCCCTATTGTGTTCATACCTTCTCTCTCTCTTGCAGATAAGTAAAAATATTTTTAAAGAATCCTTCTGAAATTAATTTGTTCTAAGTAACTTTTGATATTCTATTTTAATTAAATTTGTTCTTTTTCAGATTTTCAAATTCATAAGCTTTAATAAGACGATGTCTCAGCTATCATCAACCTTGTCCCGCTGTATGAAAGACATAGTAGGATTTGCCATCATGTTTTTCATAATATTCTTTGCTTATGCCCAGTTAGGATTTCTTGTCTTTGGGTCACAAGTTGATGACTTTTCCACTTTTCAGAATTCCATGTAAGCGCTTACTGTGAATTTCATTATATTTTCCAACTGAAAAATCATGGAAATACCTATGATAAATAGGAACATTAGCCTTGATTAATTTAAACTTGCTTCTGTGTTTTCATTTAAGGCTAAACAAGTTTTGGTACTGGAGAATCCAAATGCATGGTGGTAGCTGTTTTTTAATTATATTTAGATCAAATTAAAAATACTTGCTTTTTGGCCCGAGGAAATGCCTCAGTGGTTATAAGTGCTTGCTTGTCAAGCCTGTTAGCTTTGGTTCAATTCCCCAGCACTATGTAAAGCTGGAGGTCAAGTGGTATATGTATGGCATGCATATGCTTATGCCAAACACATAAAAATACATTTTAAAATCATTTTGGGTGCTGGAGTGATTGCTCAGTGGTTAAGGTTGCTTGCTTACAAAGCCTGATAGCCTAGGCTTGATTCCCCAGTATCTCCATGAAGCCAGATGTACAAAGTGGCACTGCATCTAGAGTTTGTTTGTAGTGTCAAAGGCCCTGGTATGTCCATACTAATGCTCTTTCTGTCTGCCTCTTTCTCTATGTCTCTCTCAAATAAATATAGATATTAAAAGATAACTTTTCAAGCCAGGCATGGTGGCACACACCTTTAATCCCAGCACTCAGGAGACAGAGGTAGTAGAATTGCCATGAGTTCAAAGCCACCCTGAGACTACAGAGTGAGACCCTATCTTGAAAAACAAAATAAAAAATAAATAACTTTTTAGACCACGCATGTTTATAAAAATAAACAAAACCTTTTAATTGAAAGTGAGAAAATTACCTAAAATAAGAGAAATTGGCCTCCACGTTTCTATAGTTCTTTTTCTCTGGGGCAAATAAATCTTAAAAGTTTGTTTTAGAGTGATCCTTCTTAATTATTTATTTTATTCCTATTAAGTTGACTATTCTATGCTGATCTGCTAAAAATGTATTTTAAAAATAGGTTTATTCGAGCTGGGCATAGTGGCACATGCCTTTAATCCCAGCACTTGGGAGGCAAAGGAAGGAGGATCACTGTGAGTTGAAGGCCACTCTGAGACTACATAGTGAATTCTAGGTCAGCCTGGACTAGAGCAAGATCCTACCTTGAAAAACAACAACAACAAAAATAGATTTATCATACTGAGTTTGGTGGTATATGTTACTGAGGCAGGAAGATTGTGAGTTTGAGGCCAGACTGTCTCCCCCACACACACCCCCGAAAAAAAAAAAAAAAAGCTTTACAAATAAGTCTTCAACAGACAACAAACTTTATAGGAGAGAGTAAGTAGAACATCTACAAAAATATTTGGGCTTTTCTTTAAAAGTGAAATGTTTTGATTTACTCATTTGGGGGTTTTATATGTAGCTCAGTTGGTAGCCTGCTTGCCTAGCATACATAAAGCTCTGAGTTTAGTCCCAGCACCATATAAAAACGGTGCATTCCAGCACTGTATAGGTGGAGGATCAGGATTGTAAGGTGATCTTGACTACATAGCATGTTCAAGGCCAGCCTGGGATACATGAGACACCAGCCTCCAGAAAAAAAGATTTACTTAGGTTTTGTTTGAGACAGGATTTCACACTATCAACCAGGCTGGCTGGCCTCAAAACTCCTTTAACCCTGCTGCCTCAGTCTCTGCAGTTCTGGAGTTTTAAGCATGTGCCACCATGCCAAGCGTGAATTACTCTTTTTTTTTTTTACATTTTATTTTTATTGATTTATTTATTAGAGACAGAGGGAGTAAAAGAGTGAGAATGGGTATGCCAGGGCTTCTAGCCACTGAAAACGAACTCCAGATGCATGTGCCACTTTTTGCATCTAGCTTACATGGGACCTGGAGAATAGATCCTGGGTCCTTAGTCACAGGCATGTACCTTAACTGCTAAGCCATCTCTCCAGCCCTTGAATGACTCTCTTTATTTTGGGTGTGTAGGGTGTGTGTGTGCATGTTCATGAGTGTGTGAGCACATGTGCCGTGGGCCATATGTGGAGTCAGAGGAGAACTTTGGAAGTCGGTTCTCACCTTCTACCTTGTTTGAGGCAGGGTCTGTGTTGTTGCTGCCAAGACTAACTGGCCAGAGAGATGTCCTCCTCCCTCCATGCTGTAGGTATGTGTGGTGGTGTGATTCAGGTGTCCCCCATAAACTTAGGTGTTCTGCATGCTAGGTCCCCAGCTGATGGCGATTTGGGAATTAACATCTACTGGAGGCAGTGTATTTTTGGCAGCAGACTTAGGGGTTGTATAGGCAGCTTCCTCTTGCCATTGTTTGGCACACTGTCCTATTGCTGTTGTCACTTGATGTTGTCCAGGAGCTGATGTCCACCCTCTGTTCATTCCACCATTTTTCCCTGCCATCATGGAGCTTCCCCTCAAGTCTATAAGCCAAAATAAACCATTTTTTTCCCACAAGCTGCTCTTGGTTTGGTGTTTCCTGCCAGCAGTATGAACCTGACTGCAACAGTATGCTAGGATAGATGCTAGTACTACAGCGCCCAGCTCTGTGTGGATTCTGCAGATCCAAATTTAGGTACTTGTGCTTGCCCAGTAAGCTCTTTACCCACTGTGGCAGCTCCCGCCTGCTTTTTTTTAATTGGGTTACTTGGTCTTTTGTTGCTAAGTTTTTTTCTGTATTCTGGACATTCTGTCAAATGAATAGCTGGCAAAGATTTTCCCCCATTTGGTAGGCTTTCTCTTCACTCTGTTGATTGTTTCCTTTGCTGTGTAGAAATTATTTTTTATTTATTGGATTTTTCAAGGCAGGGTCTCACTCTAATCCAGGCTGCCCTTGAACTCACAGTACTACTCCTACCTGTGCCTCCCCAATGCGGGGATGAAAGGCATGTGCCACTATGCCCAACTGAAACTCTTTTATGTAATACCATTTGCTACTGCTTTTTTTTTAACTTAAAAAAAATCTGTTTATTAATTTATTTATGAATGAGAGAGAAAGAGGCAGAGAAAGAGAGAGAGAAACAGATAATGGCCATGTCAGGGCTTCCAGCCACTGCAAACAAACTCCAGATGCATGTGCCCCCTCGTGCATCTGGCTTATGTGGGTCCTGCAGAATTGAACTGGGATCCTCTGGCTTTGCAGGCAAATACCTTAATCACTAAGCTATCTCTCCAGCCCACTACTTCTTTTATTTACTTACTTGATTTTTTTATTGACAGCTTCCATAAGTATAGACAATAAAACCTTGATAATTACTTTTATACACTCCCATTCCCCCCTCTCAAGACCACCCTTCATCATACGCCCTCTGTTTTCCAATTAGTCTCTTTTTTATTTCAATGTCATCATCTTTTTCTCCCATTATAGGGGTTTTGTGTAGGTAGTGTCAGGCACTGTGAGGTCTTGAATACCAAGGCCATTTTGTGACTGGAAGATTGCGTTGTAAGGAGTCCTACCCTTCCCTTAGCTCTTACATTCTTTCTGCCACCTCTTCCTCAATGGACCTTGAGCCTTGGAGGGTGTGACAGAAATATCTCAGTGCTGAACATTCCTCTGTCACTTCTTCTCAGCACTATGGTGACTTTTGAGTCACCCTAGTGGTCACTGCCATCTGAAAAGAGAAGCTTCTTTAACCAAAAGTGAGACTAGCATTAATATATGGGTATGAACATTAAGAGAGGTGCTTACTGTGCAGTCTGGTGGGCATAATGAATGCATTTAGCCAGACAGCAGCAGTGCTACTTCCATATTCTTTAGGGCTCATGCCCTCCCCATAGGCTTTTGACTAGGTTTTCAGTACCAGGCATGAGTTCCCTCCCATGGAGTGAACCTCCAATCCAATTAGAGTTTAGGGTTTCCCCCATAGCAGACATTCCAGTATTGCACCAATTGGCACGTTTGCCCTGGCTGACAAGTCTTAGAGCTTACAGGGTCCACTACTGTTTAACACCATTTTGACTTATCTCTCCCAAAGGGTTACTTATATACAAGATAGACTTTTTCCAGCTTTCTGACAGCTAGCCAACAAAGAGTAAGTTTTCACTTCAGCTCCAGCTTGATTTTTCAGTGACCTGCAGCCTAAGCATGTAGAGTCTTCAGCAATAGGGTCTTACCATCTAATTCTGGTGGGAAACCAAGAGCCTTGGAAATGGCCTGTAATGTTTTGGGGGCATCATGAGCCTTCCTATCCAACAAATCACTGGAAGGTATCCCATCCCTAACACTGAAATTTTTCTAGTAATAATGTATCGCTTCTGGGTGCACTATTATCCAAAGAAGTGGGTTTCCATATGGCTGATTCATGACGTCTTAAATTTTGATTAATCGTCCCCCCTTTATTTGATCCTTTCCCCTGACCCCACTTAGGTCATTCCACCCCCAGCAATCTGTTTCTTGACTAAGAAGATACAAGGGCTTAAGCCTAAAACATAAGAGGAGGAAGCAAGGTGGATCTCTTGCCCAGGGAGGCTAAATGGGGTTTGAGAAGTCCCATAAAGGAAGAGGGCAGAGCTCTTGCCCAGAGAGGCAAGAGGGGGTTTGAAAGACCTTCTTGAGACTCACATCTGCATTTTTATGGGGAGTGGCTACATGAGGAAGACCAGGTCAGCAGGTTACTATGGACAAAGACCAGATTTTATAGCTTTGCCAGTAATCTTAGGTAAGGATCAGAGTTTCTGTCCACTACGAAGGATACAAGCTTAATCTAGAGTTCTTTCCTGGAGGGTGTAACATCCAGGTTTCTGTAAGCTTAGTGATATTTCTTGCTTTTTTTGGGGGGGGGGTTGTTTTGTTTTGTTTTTTGAGGTAGGGTTTCACTCTATCTCAGGATGACCTGGAATTCACTGTGTAGTCTCAGAGTGGCCTAGAACTCATGGTGATCTTCCTACCTCTGCCTCCCAAGTGCTGGGATTAAAGGCGTGTGCCACCACGCCTGACATTTCTTGCTTTTAGTCAAGAAATACAAAATACTATTCAAGGGCTGGAGAGATAGATTATCAGTTAAGGCACTTGTCTGCAAAGCTAAAGGACCCAGGTTCAATTCCCCAGAACCCATGTAAGCAAGATGCATAAGGTGGCACATGTACCTAGAGTTCATCTGCAGTGGCTGGAGTCTCTGGCATGCCCATTCTCTCTCTCTCTCTCTCTCTCTCTCTCTCAAATAAATGAACAAAATGTAAAATATTTAAAAGAAATTCAAGCCAGGGGTGGTAGTGCTTGCCTTTAATCCCAGCATTGGGAGGCAGATGTAAGTGTATTGCTCTAAGTTTGAGGCCACCCTTGGATTACATAGTGAATTCCAGGTCAGCCTGGACTAAAGAGTCATGCTCTACCTTGAAAAAAAATACCATTAAATTTTGGGGTTCTGTTACCCTGACAGCCTAGCCAATTTCTGTCTATCATTTCCCCCTTTCTGAAGAGGTGCCCTAACTGCTGTTAGGGGATTTGGGTGATGGATTGATCTGGCTTCTTCAAGATGAGCAGGGTCGCTAGGGTACCTCTCCAGTGGGTCTACAGGACCCCAAAAGTTTACTGGTAGTTTTATGATGTGGGAATAAACCTATGATTCTCAGATAAAGACATTGGTGGGGGAAAATGGAAGAAATCAGGGAGAAGCAAGCACGAGGTAAATTGGGGTTTAGAGAGGGTTCCTATTCATGTAGCATTTCAGGTCTTGGAGAGCGATCCAGAGGACCCAGATAGATGGAGTTGAATTGAAGCAGGACCACTTGAGGGTGGGCTAACTGTAGATGAGAGGATATAAGGTTAAGATAACAGTTAAACACACAATGTCCCAAAATTAGCAGAATTATTATCAGAAATGGTAGGCATGATTCTTTCACCATGAAGATCTGGAAATTTTCCAAATAGTGTGGTCTATAACTGTGCTTATGAAGCAGATGAGACATTAGCAGAATTATCAAGAGTAGGTACACAGCATTTGCCTTTGATAATGGTCCAGCTGCTATTGAGTTATTGTTAGTATATCTATCAAATGTTATAGGCTGGGCTGTGATGTTTAAATTCTTCAAGATATACTTTATTTTTCAGCTACATTTTTCTGTTTGGTGCTAAGAGCAAGTAGGTAGGCAGAGTGTAATTTTTTTTTTACATTCAAAACAACAAAATCCTCAACAATTTTATTTATAAATATATTTATAAATTATATTTATATTTATATAGAAAATAGCAGTGAAAGTACCTTGCCCCCTTGCTACTGGTATCCATTGCAGGTTTGCAGCCTGTGGAGTCCTTCCACACCCCACCTCTAATCCTCATACCTGGGTTCTTTTCCCTCTCCTGCCTCTGAGGGAACACATTCCCATAGCCTTTTCTGGACCACCAGGGCACATCCCTGCAGCCCTGAAGGCAGCTACTTCCTCATTCCTACACCACAGGGCTCACTGGGAATACTGACATACAGGGCAGGATAATTTAGAGGAAGGGATCCTAGCTGTCAGGCTTACCTGTCCCACATCATAGATGGAGATGCAGTCTGGGAGAAGGCTCCCTGGCTCCCAAGTACCTCAACCTCAGTAGGCCTGCCACCGAACTCACCATTGCCTTCAACCCATCTCCTTTGGTTCTAGTTTAGCAAATAACATCCCAGAGTGTAATTTTATATTGTCATTTTGAAGTTCAGTTGTGGCTATTCAGGGGAGACTTTTAAGAACCTGGGAGGAGCTCTATGGCTCTCTCAGTGTTTGTGCTATCTGCTAGGATAGGTCAGGGCTGTGCTGACCACGTGGCTTCCCTTCCTGTGGAAGTATTAAGGGGCTTCCTCTTTGTTCTGACTCTCCTTCTACAGACTATATATTGATTGGAATCCATTCTCTGGGTCTCCATGTCTTCCCTGTTCAAGAAGACAGGACCCTCTGGAGCAAGAAGTGTCCTGTCACCTCCTGAGCCTTTTTGACCTGGAGGGACTGTGACCAAAATATTGGGTACCCTTTAGCCCCAAAGTCCTCATTAGTTTTGGTTACTACATCTAGTTGATAAGCACCCAGGTGAAAAATGGGAGTTGAAGGGATGGCTTAGCTGTTAAGATGTTTGTTTGCAAAGCCAAAGGACCCAGGTTCAATTCCCCAGGACCCATGTTAGCCAGATGTACAAGGGGACACACGTCTTGAGCTCGTTTGCAGTGGCTGGAGGCCCTGGCATGCCCATTTTCTCTTTCTTTCTTTCTTTCTTCCTTCCTTCCTTCCTTCCTTCCTTCCTTCCTTCCTTCCTTCCTTCCTTCCTTCCTTCCTTCCTTCCTTTCTCTCTCTCTCTCTCTGTCAAATAAATAAATAAAAATAACATATTTTTAAAAGGGGGAATATAGAGTATGTCTGTACCTGTTGTCTTTAGCAAAACAGATCTAGTTAAAACATGATATTAAAAAAAACCTCGGGCTGGAGAGATGGCTTAGCGGTTAAGCGCTTGCCTGTGAAGCCTAAGGACCCCGGTTCGAGGCTCGGTTCCCCAGGTCCCATGTTAGCCAGATGCACAAGGGGGCGCACGCGTCTGGAGTTCGTTTGCAGAGGCTGGAAGCCCTGGCGCGCCCATTCTCTCTCTCCCTCTATCTGTCTTTCTCTCTATGTCTGTCGCTCTCAAATAAATAAATAATGAACAAAAAAAAATTAAAAAAAAAAACCTCAACATTATTTTGTAACATGTAATGTACATTGTCTATTGACATGGTAAGCCATAAGTGTCACCAGGAACAAGACCACATCTGTGAATTGAATTTTAGACTTTAAACCTATTGATTTGAAGCATTTGTTTTTCCTATGAAATACATTTTAAAAACATGGATTTGTAAATGCAGGTAAAAAAAAGTGCCCTGAAAATAATATACCACACCTGGAAATGGTTTTATTAGTAATGGCAAATCTGAGCTATATTTATGATACAACAAACTAAGATTACCTGTTCATATATTGTTAAATCATAAGATTTTAACTTGCTATGAACCCTAGTAAGATCTGGTTGATGCTTTTTTGTTATGTTTATTTTCTCTGTCACAAAAAACTGAGAATGCTAACAGGGCTTTAGTGATCTTATGCAAGAGAGAAATTGAGAGAGAGCAAAAACTACATGCTGCTTGTCATTTTCCCTTTCCTTGTCCAGAGGTAATTGGCCAATTTGCCTAAAAACAAGGTATGGATGACACATGGTTTTAAACATGATTAGGGTCTGAGCTAGGGGGGCAGCCCATTTCTCAGAATCCAGCTTACCATGAATTTAAACAGTGTATCACAGTCAGTATAATTTACATTACAGTGAGGTGGAAGTAATCACAGCAAGTATTTCTAACCGTTAAGCAAACCTACCAGTCCCTAGGTGGCTGGCTTTCAGCCTTTACCTGGCAGACTTTAGGACCCAACTTGTTCTCTGAGTCCTGCTCCACTATGATCTTGTTTCAATACTTGTCCCCTGTAGTGGTAGGAGAGGATATATTTGAGGAGGGCTGGAAGCCTCAGCAGGCTCTGAGTCCTGGGTAAGGAGAACAAGAGAGCAGAGATGCCTCTTTCTGTTCTAGAGGTGACTATACCTGTAAGAGACTTGTAGCAGCCTTGATGTGGGGGCAGCTCAGAGAGTTGAATCTGTATTGTACTCCCTACATAAGTTTGGTTTTTTTCTTACAGCAGGTCTAATTGTAAAATCATACTAAAACTAATATTTCCCTCTAGAAGCCATTTCTTGCTGCCCTCTAATTTATATTCAGGCTAGGCTTGGTGCAGAAGAGTATCAAGCACCTCTTTTTCTTTGAACTGAAGTGTGTGGGGTAAAGATACAGTGCACGGGAGTCCTTGTCAAAGACATGTGAGCTGGGTGTGGTGGCGCACGCCTTTAATCCCAGCACTTGGGAGGCAGAGGTAGGAGGATCACCTTGAGTTCAAGGCCACCCTGAGACTACATAATGAATTCCAGGTCAACCTGTGCTAGATTGAGACCCTACCTCGAAAAACAAAAACAAAAACAAACAAACAAAAAAGACATGTGACTACCCATCCGGAAGACAAAATATACTGGAGTGTTTTCCAAATCCCTTTTATCTTGTGTCCCAGAGCATCTACCATTGCACCAGTGGGTACATCTTGCCTGGCAAGACTGGTTGTGTCACAGGCAGGCCATAGCTGGGTAAGACTGTTGATGACTTTTCTCCCCCATCAGCCTGAATAGCAACTTCTGGTGGTACTGTGAAAGCTATCCATCAGGGAAGATGCTTCCAACTCAGTCCCAGCTTGGTATCTCTATTTTCTGTAACATAATTATGTGGGTTCTTCAGATATAGGGGCTTACCATCAAGTTTTGGTGGATAACTGAGAGCAGTGTCAGTAGCCTGTATTGTTTTAGGGTCTATATGGCCTCTATCTTTTTTTTTTTTTATGGAGGAGACTATTGTAAATGAAATTGTTTCCTTGATTTTGTTCAGTATGTTTATCATTGGTATGTAGGAAGGCTGCTGGGTTTGGTATGTTAATTTTGTATCCTGCTACTTTGTTGAAAGTGTTTAGGAGGTTTCTGATGGAGTCTTTAATCTCTTATGTATAGAATCATATCATCTACACATAATATATTTTGACTTCTTACTTTTGTATTTGTATCCTATTTATTCCCTTGTCTTCTCATATTACTCTAGCTAAGACTTCAAGCATGATATTAAATAGGAGTAGAGAAAGTGGAATCAGACCCTTGTCTTTCTCCTAATCTTATTGACAACTTCTATACATATAGACAATATGCCATGATCAGCATCTCCTCCTGCCACCTTTCTCCCTCCCAGTCCCCACTCCACTGAATCCCTGCTTCTTTCCAACTAGTCTCTTCTATTTTGATGCCATCATTTTTTTCCTCCTGTTATGCTGGTCTTGTGTAGATAGCATGTTATCTTTTTAAAAATTTATTGATGTATTATCTTTTTTAATATTTTATTTTTATTTACTTGAGAGAGAGAGAAAGGCAGATAGAGAGAATGGGCACACTAAGGCCTCCAGCCACTGCAGATGAACTCCAGACACATGCATCACCTTGTGCATCTGGCTCACAAGGGCCCTGGAGAATTGAACCTGGGTCCTTTGGCTTTGCGGGCAATGCCTTAACCACTAAGCCATTTCCCCAGCCCTGTTGCTTTTTTTTGTTGCTGTTGATGCCCTTATTTTCCATGCTTTTGGATGTCTGTCCAGAAGGCCATTTCCTATGCCAAGATCTTAAAGGGTTTCCCCTATGTTTACCTCTGGTAGTTTCCATGTCGGTTTTATATTGTGGTCTTTGACTCATTTTGAATTGTTTTGTTTGTTTTGTGTTAGTCTTTTTGACACTATATAGGTCAAGCCATCCTATAACTCATGTTCCTTCTGCCTTAGCCTGGGATCACTGAGAGGTGTACAGGTCAGGTTTTAATCTTAAACATGTGAGATCCAGTTTTCTCAGAACTATTATTGCAGAGGTTTCCCTTTCTCCAAGGTTTGCTTTTAGTATCTTTGCCAAGAATCAGTTGGTTGAAGATGTTGGGATTTATTTCTAAATCCTACAGTCTCATCTGTTCTGCTAAGTCATCTCTTCAGCCCTATGTGTCTATTTTTTATTCCAACACCATCATGCTATTTTTATTACTTTGGTTCAATAGTATGTTTTGAAATCAGAGATTGTGAGGCCTCCAGCTTTGTTCTTTTATTTTAACTTTTTATTGACAAATTTTCTCTTTTTAACACTATTATATTATATTATATTATATTATATTATATTATATTATATTATATTATATATTTATTAGCTAGCAAAGAAGTAGGTTTCCATATGTCTTAACTATAACATTTTGAATTTGGGGAGGGTGTTGAAGTAGCATCTTATTCTAGCCCAAGCTGACCTGGCACTCACTCTGTAGTCCCAGGCTGGCCTTGAACTCACAACAATCCTCCCACCTCTGCCTCCCTATTGCTGGGATTAAAAACATGTACCACCATGCCCAACAACATTTATTTATTTATTTATTTATTTATTTATTTATTTTGAGGTACGGTTTCACTCAGTCCAGGCTGATCTGGAATTTACTGTGTAGTCTCAGCAGGGCCTTCAACTCTTGGTGATCCTCCTACCTCTGCCTCTTGAGTGCTGGGATTAAAGACATGTGCCACCACGTCCAGCTACTACTATTATTATTAACAACATATTTCATATGGATACATCATGTGTTGGTACACTCTTTTCTCTTGTCCCTGCCCCCATTCCGTTTTGGATGCTCCTCAGTGGGGTTGCAGGTATTCCCCATGGGGTTGTGGGAGCAGTAGTCAGTTATTTTGTTGGGGGGGGGGGTCGAATGCCTCTGGGCATGATGTCTTAACCTATGACTCTTATAGTCTTTCCACCCTCTCTTCCACAAAATTCCCTGAGCCGTGGTGTTTGGATTTTAAATCTACTTCAGTGATGAGCTCTTAGGAACCTCTGGATCTCTGCTTTCATAAGTGTTGAGTATCCTCAGCGTCTGTCTCCTACACCCTGTGCTGATTATCAGGTACAGCATGGAGGCACTCTTGCTTGTCTCCCCATTCCTCTGTGGATTCAGCTGTGATTTGGCTGAAGTGCGAGGGGTAGTTGATCTCCTCTGGTCTCACTACCCTCTAAAAAAGAACAGATTCTCCAACAGAGAGTGGAATCAGCATAGTTTAAATGGGATAAGCATTGTTTTTAAAATTTTGTTTTTTATTAGCTAACCAGAAAGCTGTTGGTTATCCACCGAGGCTGTGCACTGGCGTTCATCCTGTCAGGGTGTTTGCTTCTGAGTAGCTCAGACCTCTGGTTGCTCAGACCGTTGTTGGCCACTTTTCCTCCAGCAGCTCATGCAGTGCTTTCCACCACTAGACAGGCTGTCTGGGGACTGTAAGCCATTTCTTTAGCCCTCAGCTTTGTTCTTTTTCTCAAGATTGCTTTGGTCATTCACGTACTTTTGTGTTTCTATATGAACTTTATAATTTTTTTCTAGTCTTTGAAGAATGTCATTGATATTTAGATGGAGATGACATTGAATCTCTATATTATTTTGAGTGTGTAGATGTTTCAACAATGTTAATTCTCTTACTTTCTCAACATGGAGGTTGTTCCAACTTTTAGTGTTTTCTTCAGCTTCTTTCTTAATTGTTTTGTAAGGATTTTGTTTGTTTTTCGAGGTAGGGTCTCAATCTAGCCCAGGCTGACTTAGAATTCACTCTGTAGTCTCAGGGTGGCCTTGAACTCATAGTGATCCTCCCACCTCTGCCTCCCGAGTGCTAGATTAAAGGTGTGCACCACCACGCCTGGCTTTGTTTTCTAATTTTTATTGTAGAGCCTTTCACATATTTAATTAGATATGTTCTTTCATAGTTTCACTTTTATGGGTGTTATGAATAGAATTACTTTCCTGATTTCTTTTGCAGTGAATTCCTTATTAATATATATTATATATTGGTTTTATATTTTGCCACCTTCTATATTTATTTATTCTTTCTAATAATCTTCTACTGAGTTCATTAGATTTGTTTATGTATAAAATCATATTATCTCTGAATCAGTAATTTGACATCCTCCTTTTCTATTTGTATGTATTTTTAAAAATTAGGTCATATTACAAGCTGGGCATGGTTGGGAGGCAGAGGTCGGAGATTCACCATGAGTTCAAGGCCATCCTGAGACTACATAGTGAATTCCAGGTCAGCCTGGGCTACAGTGAAATCTACCTAGAAAAAAAAATTAAGTTATGTTCATTGTACATGTATATGTCATGTACCTAATATTTTCACCTAATTAGCCTCTTTTGTCTCTCCTCCTTTAGATATCTTTTCTTCCCTTTTTTTCTTTCTTTTTTTTTTTTGTTTTTTATTTTGTTTTTTGAGGTAGGGTTTCACTCTAGTCCAGGCTGACCTGGAATTCACTGTGTAGTCTTAGGGTGGCCTCTGGCTTATGTGGGTGCTAGGGAATCAAACCTGGGTCCTTAGGCTTTGCAGATAAGTGCCTTAACTGCTAAGCCATCTCTCCAGCCCAACTTTTTCTTTTTTTAACCTGATCTTTTCCTCTTTTTCTAATTTTTAAGTTTGTTTAGTTATGGTGTGGCAGATACAGTTGGCACACCAGGGCCTCTAACTACTGCAAACGAATTACAGGTGCAAGTGCCAACTTGTGCATCCAGCTTTACATGAGTACTGAGGAATTGAACCTGGGTCCTTGGACTTTGCCAACAAGTGCCTTAACCACTAAGCCCTTAGCCAAAAAAAAAAAAAAAAAAATTTAGCCTAATTGCTCAGGCTATAATTTCTAGTATTAAGAACAATGAGAGTAGACACACTGGTCTTATTCCTGATCTCAGAGGAAATACTGTCAGTTTTTCCTCATTCAGTATGATGTTAGCCAACATAGCCATGGATTTGTCAAAATACAGTTTTAATTATGTTGAGTTAAGGTCCCTATATAAATAATTTGTATCATAAAGGGATGTTTAAATTTGTCAAAGGCTTTCCTATATCTGTTGAGATATCATATGAATTTCATATAATTCTACTTATGTGATCTATTACATTAATTAATTATGTTAATTGAACCATCATTGCATCCCTGGAATGACACCAGTTTGATTATGTTGTGTTATTGCTACTGTTTGAATCTGAAATGTCCTCCAAAGGCTCATGCATTAAAAGTTTACTTGCCAGCTACTGGACGTTTTTTAGAAGTAATTGTATCTTGACAAAATCAATGGATTAATTTGGAAGTAGTAGAAAACCAAAAGGTGAGGCCTACTTGTAGATTACTGGGGGCATGCCTTGAAAACATACACCTTGTCTCTAATCCCTTCCTATTTCTCTGCTTCCTGGCTACCATGAAGTGGACAATTTGTTGTGCCAATTTAGAGGACAAACATAGCTGTTTTAACAAAAAAAAATTCCTTTTTTGTTTGTTTTGTTTTTGTTTTTTGAGGTAGGGTTTCACTGTAGTCCATGCTGACCAGGAATTCACTCTGTATTCTCAGGGTGGCCTTGAACTCACAGCAATCCTCCTACTTCTGCCTCCTGAGTGCTGAGATTAAAGGCATGTGCCACCATACCTGGCTGTATTACATTTTTCTGCTGCTGTTGGTGGGGGGGACTTCCCAGGGTGGAGATCTTAAACCCTTTCTTCAGCTGTGCTCACCTGGGGATGGGGTCAATGGCTAGAAGTTTTGCTTCCTCCATTCTTTACATTAAAGGGGTGTGTCCACCAGAATTACAGAGGACTGAAAGCTAGAGCTGGACACAAGTGGCCTGGAAGTATAGCTGAGTGGAGGAATGCCTGCCCACTGTGTACAAAGCCCTGGAAAGTTTAATGATCAGCACCACACAAAACTAATACTAGTAATAAGACAAAAGAAAGAAAAGAGAAAACAAAGTTGCTTCCAGCAGAAGAGATTGCAGGAGTTCGCAAGGGCAGATGTTGGCAAGCTGCTGAGCAAAGGGGAATGTCCAGGTCTGCTTCTCCTCATCATTGCATTCTAGTGCCCAGCAGTTGTCCAAAGAGGGGTCACTGAGTTGCAGGCATCATCAGACATCGACTTGCTTTGCTATACTAGGGATTGAACCCAGGACCTCACCCACGCCAGGCAAGTGCTCTACCACAGAGCGAGCTGTGCCCCCAGCCCTCGAGTGTGGAATTCTCTGGGGAGCTGCTTTGGTGTTGTGACCTGGGAGCAAGGCCAAGCTGTAGCAGGGCTGGTTTGACACCTTTGCGGAAGCAGCTGAATACCAAACAGCTGTGCTGATAGGGAAGCAGCAGGAACCACATGACCTACTGCCACCAATCCTGGTGCTTTCACGCCTGACAACTAGTGAGAGCAAGTATGGCCGCGGTTCTCAGAGGGTAAGTTCCCCAAGCCTTGGTTCTGGAGGACAGTGTGCCAGCACACGTTCTCCACAGCACAGGACCCTCAGGGTTTGTGTCAGCATTACTCCCCTGAGCCAGGACAGTCTTGTGAGGCAGTGTACTGGAATGACTGTGGGCCCCAGGGGTGAGTGGGAAAACACAGGCGTTGACTCCTCTAGTGGCACAGTCTCAGGCAGGAGCTTCCTCAAGAGCCCTCCCAGCTGCAGCTCTTTGGGGTGCCCTGGGAGATGCTGGGAACTCCTCCCCTGAGCCCAGCACCTGTGCAGAGCCGGGCTCTAGCTCTCTCCTCTGCTTAGACTTTGTATCTTTAAAGTGACTGCTTCTGCGGACCCTCTTTCTCGCCCCCTCCCGCAGAGGCAGAGGGATTCGTCTTCCCTGGGTGTGGTGCCGCAGCTCACCTCACTTCGACATGCCCTCGGCAACCAGTTGCCTTGCTTCTGTCCATGAAGGAGTGGACAAGAACTAAGCACCTCTATTCTGCTATCTTGCCCTCTATCGTAAACTGATTTTTGTTACTGTGTTAAAGTACACATAACACAAATTTTACTATGTTAACTATTTCTAAACATATGGTTCAGTGATAAGTGGTATATCCATATGTCTAGAACTCTTCATCTTGAAAAATTGAAAGGTTTTTGTTTGTTTGTTTGTTTTGTTTGTTTTGAGGTAGAATCTCACTCTAGCTTAGGCTGACCTGGAATTCACTATGTAGTCTCAGGGTGGCCTCAAACTTGAGGCAGTCCTCCTACCTCTGCTTCCCGAGTGCTAGTATTAAAGGTATGTGCCACCATGCCCGGCCTGAAAGTGTTTTTTTGAGATAGGGACTCACTCAGTAACCCAGAGTGACCTGTGTAGCTCAGGCTGTGCTCAGTCTCACGGCAATCTTTTGTCCATAGCTTCTTGAGCACTGGGAGTACAGGTGTAAGCCACCATGCCCAACTTTCCACGTATCTGGTGACGGACATTTGAGTTGGTTCTATGTTGTAACTGTTACAACTGTGATCATAGAAATACAAATACACCTCTGGTACCTTGCTTTCTATTCTTTGGGTTTGTTTCTTTTGTTTTGTTTTGAGGTAGGGTTTTGCTGTAGCCCAGCTGACCTGGAATTCATTATGTAGTCTCAGGGTGGCTTCATACTCATAGTGATCTTCCTACCTCTGCCTCCCAAGGGATTAAAGGTGTGGGCTCTCTTTTTCTTTTTATATATTGCAAGGAGAGAGAGAAAAATATAGGTGCACCAGGGCCTCTAGCTACTGCAAACAAACTCCAGATGTATGCACCCCTGTGCATCTAGCTTTATGTGGGTACTGGGGAACTCAGGTTGTTAGGCTTTGCAGGTAAGCACTTTAACTGCTAGCCATTTCTCCAGCCCCCATTGCTCATTTTTTTCTGTTCTTTTGTGTTTTGACACAGGGTAAGCTAGGCTTGCCTTAAGCCCCTGCTCCTCCTGGCTTCACCTCCCAAATGCTGGAGTTACAGGCCTGCGCCACCATGCCTTGCTGTGCTTCACTTCTTTATAACATACACTCAAATCATAAGATCTGCTCCACAACTCTAGAATGAAGTACAAATGACAATGAAAATGGTACATATTAGTCAAGCCTAGTAGTCTACAATCTCAACACTAGTGTTGCAGTCAGGTTCGCATTGCTGGTAGAAATCACCTGACCAAGAGTAGCTCGTGGGAAAAGAGGTTTATTTTGGCTTATAGGCTCGAGGGGAAGCTCCACAATGGCAGGAGAAAACAATGGCATGAGCAGAGGGTGGACATCACCCTCAGGCCAATGTAAGGTGGACAATAGCAACAGAAGAGTGTGCCAAACACTGGCATGGGGATACTACTACATACCGCCCCTGGCCCCCATAAACTGATAACCATATATGATGTAAAATGCAACACATTCATCTAACTTTAAAAGCCCCCATAGTTTTTATCAATTCCAATGATGTTCATACATCCCCATAATCCAAGGTCTTTTAATTGACCATAATACCAAAAAATAATCATCCCCAAACCCATAATGGCACAGAATAATCATACACACTGCAAAGATGGCATTGGGCATAGCAATAAAGAAATATTCAAGCAGTACAAGATGTAAAACAACCAGGGCAAACATCAAACTCTGTAGCTTCAAGTCCAACAACTCTAGCCAGTGACAAATCTCCAAGTCTGATAATCCTAACCAGCAACAAGTATTTGGCATTCCAATTCCACCCCTCCAGCTAGGCTACTCACAGTCCCGGGAAACTTCATCCAGGGCCGGCAGCTCTCCTTAGCAGCCATCTCGTGGTCCCAGCATCTCCACTGGGTCTCCACTGCAACCCACCGTTCATCCTCATGGCCCCATCGTGTCTCCATGCAGGCATCCAGCAAACGTGCTTCACACTGCCCATGACCATTTCCAAAACACAAGACTGTGTTGCAAACACAATGACCCTCTCTTTCCTGCATTTCTTATATTCCACAATACCAGGTAGGGTGCCAATTTGTTTATCTGGGTGGAATAAAGCAGACTTTGAAGAACAAGGCACTCTTTGAGCACTCAGACCCCTTCAAAAGAGTCTACATTCGTTCTGTGGCCCTAGTTGGCCAGGGGGTGATGTCCACCCTCTGCTATGCCATCGTTCTCCCCTTCCATTGTGGAGCTTCCCCTAGAGCCTATAAACCAAAATAAACCTCTTTTTCCCACAAGCTGCTCTTGGTTGGGTGATTTCTACAGCAGTGAGAACCTGACTGCAACAACTAGTAAGGTAGAAGCATTTTGAGTTCAAGGCCACTCTGGGCTACACAAGACCTTAAAAAAAAGACCAAAACTTGTCATCATGGCTGGTTAGCCTAGCCCCCATTCAGCACCTTTAAATGACCCCAAGTTGGGTCTCCGGGTGGGCTTAACCCCTTTCTGTCTTCTCATGGTCAGGAGCCCTTCATACTCTCTCTTCTTTTCTTTTCTTTTCTTTCTTTTTTTTTTTTTTTAATATTTTTGTTGTTTATTCTTACTTATTTATTTGAGTGTGACAAAGAGAAAGAGGCCGAGAGAGAGAGAGAGAATGGATGTGCCAGAGTCTCCAGACGCATGTGCCCCCTTGTGCATCTGGCTAACGTGGGTCCTGGGGAATCAAGCCTCGAACCAGGGTCCTTAGGCTTCACAGGCAAACGCTTAACTGCTAAGCCATCTTTCCAGCCCCTCTTTTCTTTTCTTTTCTTTTCTTTTCTTTTCTTTTCTTTTCTTTTCTTTTCTTTTCTTTATTTGTTTTTAGGCAAGCCCAACAAACTGGCCTTTTTTTTTTTTTTTTAAATGTGTGTGTGAGAGAGAGAATTGGCACGCTAGGGTCTTATCCACTGTAGTCCAACTCCAGATGAGTGTGCCCTTTTGTGTACATGTGTAACCTTGAATGCTTGCATCACCTTGTGCATCTGGCTTAAGTGAAACCTGGAGAGTTGAACACGAGTCCTTAAGCTTCACAGGCAAGCACCTCAACCAGTAAGCCTTCTCTCCAGCCCTTCTTTTTCTTAATCGAGTCAAGTCTCTCTGAACTATGAAAAAAGAAGTTTATGTTGATGGTGTACAGAATGGTATTTTGTTACGTTGATAACTCTAGAAACCAGACTTTTCCCCTCCCTAGAGTTTGTTGGATTGTTTTTGGGCTTGCTTTGTTTTGGTTTTGATTGCTCTAGTTTGTTTCCATGCTAAGTGTCAGCTTGCTTTACAAAAAAAGAAAACCATCTTCTCTGAGCCTGTGCTTTCCCCAGGCATACACACTTGACCTTGTAACTTTTCCTTTACATGATACCATTGTTTTTCAATGCCTTCACTTCTGACTCTTCATTGCCACCTTTAAGGTTTGAAGAATTAAGGCAGTTTTGCAAATGGTACTTCGCATTAAAACCACTTCCCTAGCATTGTTATAAAGAATAAAGAAACCTTACTTAGAAGAAATTTAGAGCTGGGCATGGTGGTGCCTGTTTATAAGTTGTCTAGTTGGAATGATTATCAGCATTGTTTTTTTTTTTCTGATGTTGTTGATTTTGGTTTTTTGTTTTTTTTTTTTTTTTGGTTTTTTGAGGTAGGGTCTCGCTCTTGCCCAGGCTAACCTGGAATTCACTATGTAGTCTCAGGGTGGCCTCAAACTCATGGCGATCCTCCTACCTTTCCCTCCCCAGTGCTGGGATTAAAAGCATGTGCCACCACACTCAACTCAGCACTTTTTAAAAATATTTTTTAAATTTATTTATTCAGTAGGAGATAGAGACAATGGGTGTACCAGAGCCTTTTGCCACTACAAAAGAGGTTCAGATGCATGTGTCACTTTCTGAACCTGACCTAATGTAGGTACTGGGTAACTGAAACCCAGGCTGAGAGGCTTTGCAGCAAGTGCATTTAACTACTGAGCTATTTCCTCCATCCACCAGCACATTCCCCCTGCTCCGCGAAGTAGGGTCTCACTCTAGGATGGTGATCCTCCCACCTCTGCCTCCCAAGTGTTGGGATTAAAGGCGTGCGCCACCACTCCTAGCTCTACCGGCACTTTTTGAAACAACAAAAACAAGTGATAAGGCCAAGCATGGTGGTGCACGCTTTTAATCACAGCACTCACTGGGGATGCAAAGGTACAAGGGTGGCTATGAGTTTGAGGCTAGCCTGGGATTACAGAGTGATTTCCAGGTCATCCTGGGCTAGAGCAAAACCCTACCTAAAAAGCAAACAAACACAAAACCAACCAACCAAACAAACAAAAAACCAAGAACCAACCATGGTGGCATATACCTTTAATCCCAGCACTGGGAGGCAGAAGTAGGAGGATTGTCATGAGTTAGAGGTCAGTCTTAAGACTACATAGTGATTTCCAGGTCAGCCTGGAGTTAGACACTGCCTAGGGAAAAAAAGAAAAAAGAAAACAAACAAAATTAAAAAAATCAAGTAGGCTGGAGAGATGGTTCAGTAGGTAAGATGCTTGCTTACTCAAACGACCTTGGTTTGATTCCCCAGTAACCATGTAAAGCCAGAGGCACAAGGTGGAGGTTAGAGGTCGTGTTGTGCCCATATTCATTTCTCTCTCTCTCTCCCTGCAAATAAATAATAAATAAATATATTTAATAAAAAGTGATGAATTATTGGAATTACTGTTTTAACAGAAGCTGAAGTGGTTAACACAATTAAATATATCATTGATGAATGAAAGCTTAAGGCTATTGGGGCTAAGGAGATGGCTCAGTGGGTAAAGTGAGCAAGGGTGAGTTCCTGGGGTCTGATACCCAGCACCTATGTAAAAGCTGGACACAGTGGCAGTGGGACACAGTAGCACACTTCTGGGTCCCAGTGTGCCTAGAGTGAGATAGGGGGCTCAGAACCTTGTGAGCCAACCAGCCTGAACACAGTGGCTGAATGAAGAGGCTCTGCCCCACAGAAGGGGGAAGTTGAGGACCAGTGGCTGAAAGTTGTCCTCTGACCTGTGACATATTGGGCGTAACACACACACACACACACACACACACACACACACACACAGAGAGAGAGAGAGAGAGAGAGAGAGAGAGAGAGAGAGAGAGAGAGAGAGAGGGAGGGGGAGAGAGAGAGAAAGAAATTAGGGTTCTTGCATCTAGGTAAGTTGAAAAATCACTTGCTGAGCAAAGCCAGAAAGTCGTTTTACAGGAAAGTACACAGGATTAGCCAAGGAAGCCCCTTGTAAAGCCAGTCTGTAAGCTTATCTTAGATTCAAATCTTGTAGATGAGTGTTGAATTTATATTGTTTAAATAAACTGAAGCCTATCATTGCCAGCCCCTCTTGCTCAGCAGTTGAGGTGCCTCTAATCTTGCCCTTAGGAGAATTTTCCACATCCAGTTTCATTGAAGTGTGTAGCCATAGTTAAAGCTGGAGAAGGAACTCTGTGGCAGATAGAGCGCTTGCCTGGCATGCATCAGGCCCTGTGTGGTGGTTTGATTCAGGTGTCCCCCATAAACTTAGGTGTTCTGAATGCTAGGTTCCCAGCTGATGGAGATTTGGCAATTAACGCCTCCTGGAGGGAGTGTATTGTTGGGGGCGGGCTTATGGATGTTACAGCCAGTTTCCCCATGCCAGTGTTTGGCACACTGTCCTGTTGCTGTTGTCCACCTTATGTTGGCCAGGGGGTGATGTCCACCCTCTGCTCATGCCATCATTTTCCCTGCCATTGTGGAGCTTCCCCTCAAGCCTGTAAGCCAAAATAAACCTTTGTCCCAGAAGCTGCTCTTAGTTGGGTGATTTCTACCAGCAATGCAAACTGGACTGCAACAGTTAAGTGGTACCAAGGAGTGGGGTTGCTGCTAGACACCTGACTGTGTGGCTTTGGCCTTTTGGAGCTGATTTCCAAGAGGAATGTGGAAGAATTTGAAACCTTGGCCTAGGAGATGCCTTGCAATGCTGTAAGTACAGCTTGATGGGCTATTCTGGTCTGAGCTGCAAGACCTGAATGCAGTGAGAACTATGGACTGTGAGGTTTGGCTTATGAGGGTGAGAAAGAGCTTTGCTTGGACTGGGCTAGCAGTTTGTGTGAGAAGTTTGCTGTTATGCCTGGGTCCTGAGAAGTTGTGCAGGAATGCTTTGCATAGAAATGAACTGGTGTGAACAGAGGAATATGGCACAGAATAAATGAAATCTTTGGGCCTAAACTGCTGCCCATTCACCTGAAAATTGTTTGAGAGATTACAACCTTTGAGACTGGGCTAGCTGACCTGCACTGGGGCAACAGGAAGAATGTAGACTTCTTTGAAGGGGCCTGAGTGCGCAAGGAGTGTCCTGTTCTTCAAAGTCTGCTTTATTACCCCCTGGATTAACAAATTGGCACCGTACCTGGTATTGTGGAGCATAAGAAATGCAGGAAAAAGAGGGTCATTGAGTTTGCAACACAGTCTTGTGTTTTGGAAATGGCCATGGACAGTGTAAAACAGGTTTGCTGGATGCCTGCATGGATACCCGACGGGGCCATGAGGATGAACCGTGGATTGCAGTGGAGACCCAGTGGAGATGCTGGGACCACGAGATGGTTGCTAAGGAAAGCTGCCGGCCCTGGATGAAGTTTTCCGGGACTGTGAGTAGCCTAGCTGGAGGGGTGGAATTGGAATGCCAGAGACTTGTTGCTGGTTAGAATTATCAGACTTGGAGATTTGTCACTGGCTAGAGTTGTTGGACTTGAAGCTACAGAGTTTGATGTTTGCCCTGGTTGTTTAAAATCTTGTATTGGTTGAATGTTTCTTTGCTATGCCCAATGCCGTCTTTTGTAGTGTGGATGTTTATTCTGTGCCATTATGGTTTTGGGGGAATTTTTTGGTATTATGGCTCAGTTAAAAGACCTTGGATTATGGGGATGTATGAACATCATTGGAATTGATAAAAACTATGGGAACTTTTAAAGTTGGACTGAATGCATTATATTTTACATCACATATGGATATGAGTTTATGGGGGCCAGGGGCGGAATGTGGTAGTTTGATTCAGGTGTCCCCGATAAACTTAGGTGTTCTGAATGTTAGGTTCCCAGCTGATAGAGATTTGGGAATTAATGTCTCCTGGAGTGAGTGTTTTGTTGGGGGCTTGCTTATGGATATTATAGCCAGTTTCCCTATGCCAGTGTTGGGCACAGTCTCCTGTTGCTATTGTCCACCTTATGTTGGCCAGGGGGTGATGTCTACCCTCTGCTCATGCCATCGTTTTCCCCTGCCATTGTGGAGCTTCCCCTCAAGCCTATAAGCCAAAATAAACCTATTTTTGCTAGAAGCTGCTCTTAGTTGGGTGATTTCTACCAGCAATGCGAACTGGACTGCAACACCTTGGGTATCCCCAGCACCTCAAAAGTCAGAGTATGCCATATATAGCTAGGTATTTTTCTAGACATATTAGTAATGCCCAACAGTTGTCACATATGTACATCTTCTAATGTGTTCTTTTTTTTCTCATCAAAGATTTACACAATTTCGAATTGTTCTTGGAGATTTTAATTTCGCTGGCATCCAGCAAGCCAATTGGATTTTGGGACCTATTTACTTCATCACTTTCATCTTTTTTGTATTCTTTGTCCTGCTGGTAAGATTTACAATCCACCCCTTTTTAAATTTTTGCTCACACTTTTTAGAACAATTAACTATTAATTTAGAAGAAATTGTGGGTGCTGGGGAGAGATGGCTCAAGAGCCTCAGGCCCCATATAAAAGCCTGCCAGTTTCTGTAACCTAGTGTACATATGGCAAGAAAGGAAGCAAAAGATGTCCAGGAACATGGAGAGAAACCCTGCCTCAAATGAGGTGGAAGGCATGGACTAACCCTATAAGCATGCCACTCACACACAGTCAGTAAAATGAGCTTTAAAAACTCATTCTCCGGCTGGAGAGATGGCTTGGCGGTTGAGCGCTTGCCTGTGAAGCCTAAGGACCCTGGTTCAAAGCTCAATTCCTAGGACACACATTAGCCAGATGCACAAGGGGGCGCATGCATCTGGAGTTTGTTTGCAGTGGCTGGAGGCCCTGGAGCGCCCATTCTCTCTCTCTCTCTCTCTCTCTCTCTCTCTCTCTTTCCCTCTCCCTCTTTCTCTTTCTCTCTCTGTCTGTCGCTTTTAAGTAAATAAATAAATAAAAACTTTATAAACTCATTCTCACTTGTCAGAATTATGGAAAATTGAGACTCTCTTGAAAATCAAAAAGCAGAGAAGCAGGCTGGAGAGATGGCTCAGCAGTCAAAGCACTTGCCTGCAAGCCTGAGAACCCAGGTTTGATTCCCCAGAACCTACCTAAGCCAGATGCACAAGGTGGCTCATGTGTCTGGAGTTCATTTGTAGTGGTTAGAGGCCCTGGTGTGCCCATTCTCCCCCCCCCCCTTATTAATAAATAAAAATAAATTTTTAAAAAATTAAAGCAGAGAAGAAATTGTATCATATTGCTTGCCTTCCAGAGCTCTTGACATTTATTAAGAATGGCATGGATTACTAGCACTCCAAGTTCTTTAGCCTAGTAACTACTATTTATAAGTTGTTCAACAGGGGAAAACATTAGGTCCTTTATACAAATAACTTCAGTATCCCAAGCCTCTCCAGGCTGGGACAGTCCATACCAAGAGAGATGAATTCATTAATATTCTTCTCATACTCCAGTGGCTTCTGGCCTTTCTATCCTGAGTGCTGGGATTAAAGGTGTGTGCCACCATGCCTGGTGTGATTTCTGTTTTTAAAAATATTTTTATTGGGGCTGGAGAGATGGCTTAGTGGTTAAGGCACTTGCCTGTAAAACCAGAGGACCTCGGTTCAATTCCCGAGGACCCACATAAGCCAAATACACAGGTGATGCATGCATTTGGAGTTTGTTTGCAGTGGCTGGAGGCCCTGGAACCCCCATTCTTTCTCTCTCTCTCTCTTTTCAGCCTCTTTCCCTATCACAAATAAATAAATAATAGAATTTTAGAAAAATTTTATTTGTAAGGAGGGAGAAAGAGAGTATATGGGTACACCAGGGCCTCTTGCCACTGCCACCAAACTCCAGATGTTTGTGCCACTTAGTGCATCTGACTTTTTGTCTTTACTGGGGAATCGAACCTGGGCCAGCAGGGTTTGCAAGTGGGCACTTTAAGCACTGAACAATCTCTTCAGCCCTCTGTGTCTCAGATAGGTCTCTCAGAGATGCTCTAAATAAATCTGTGGTTTTGCTTTAGTGCAGGCTGACCTGGAATTCACTATGTAGTTTCAGGCTGGCCTCTAACTCACAGTGACCCTCCTACCTCAGCTTCCTCAGTGCTGAGATTAAAGGCTTGTGCCACCACACCTGGCTGGTTTTGGTTTGTTTTTTTTTTTAAGAATTTATTTCATGAGACTTAAAAAAAAAATTCATTTATTCATTTGAGATAGAGAAAGAGGCAGATAGAATGAGTACACAAGGGCCTCTAGCCACTGCAAAGGAACTCCAGATGCATGCACCCCCTTGGGCCTCTGGCTTACATGGGTCCTGAGGAATCAAACCAGGGTCCTTAGGCTTCACAGGCAAATCCCTTAAGCACTAAGCCATTTCCTCAACCCAGCTTGGGGTTTTGTTTGATAGGGTCATGTCTTGTTCTAGCCCAGGCCGACCTTGAATTCACTATATAGTCACAGGGTGGCCTTGAACTCACTGTGATCCTCCTACCCCTGCCTCCCCAGTGTTAAGACTAAAGACATGCTCCATCCCCGCCAGCTTCTGTGGGTTTCTTTCCTTCTTTTTTTTTTGACATTTTTTTAAAAAAACATATTTTATCTATTTATTTGAGAGAAAGAGAGAATGGGTGCATCAGGGTATCCAGCCACTGCAGATGAGCTCCAGATGCATGTGCCCCCTTGTGCATCTAGCTTATGTGGGTCCTGGAGAATTGAACCTGGGTCATTTGGCTTTGCAGGGAGATACCTTAACTGGCACAGGTCCTCAGCCACTGCAGTCGAACTCCAGACACATGCGCCACCTAGTGGGCATATGCGTCCTTGCACTTGCCTCACATTTGTGCATATGGCTAATGCAGGACCTAGAGAGAGATGGAACATCATGGGTTCTTAGCCTTTGCAGGCAAGCGCCTTAATGGCTAAGCCATTTCTCCAGTGCCACTCCCCCAACCCTTTTTTTGTTATTTGGTTTTTCGAGGTAGGGTTTTCACCCTAGCTCAGGCTGACCTAGAATTTACTATGTAATCTCAGGGTGGCCTTGAATTCATGGCAATCCTCCTACCTCTGCTTCCCAAGTGCTGGGATTAAAGATGTGCACTACCACACCCAGCTTGATGTATTTTTGTTGTTGTGTTTTGAGGTAAGGTTTCTCTCTAACCCAGGCCAACCTGGAATTTATTATGTAGTCTCAGGATAGCCTCAAACTCTTGGGATTCCTCCTACCTCTGCCTCCTGAGTGCTGGGCTTAAAGGTGTGTACCACCATGCCTGTCTTTTCTGTTTTCATCCATTTAGTTAAATTAGGGTTGCATGCATGATTGTATATGGAAGGTCACCGTGGAATGGGCACCTTATGACTTCTCTGACTCCCCTCTTCCAGCAACCACCAGGTGCTGCCAGGTACTCGAGAAGGTGTGGGGTTTCATGTATTCTTCCCTCATTGGTGGCTGTCTTGTGCAGGAAGCCACAGCTGCTATAAATTCATGAGTGGAATGGCCATGTTGTGTTAGAAGACAGTGTTTCAGTCTTCCTACCCTTTCTCCTGTTCTTTCCGCTCCTCTCTTCTGTGAGGTTCCCTAAGCTTTAGAGGGCATATGGAGGACATAGTTTAAATATCCTGTTTGAGGCTGAGTACACAGTAGTCACTTATTCTCAGCAACTTTGCCAGCTGTGCATCTCTGCAATAGCAACTGGCTGTTGTAGTAAGAAACTTCTATGACAGAAGCTTCATGCAGTACTAGTATCTACTGGGACAGATAGAGATATGTAGCAGGTAGTTTGACATGTTGTCAATTTAGCATATAACCTTAGTAGTAGGGTCCCCCCTAGGACCTATGTCCCTAGCCATAAGGTTTTGGCCAGGTTTAGTGCCAAGAATGGGCCTCAAATCCAATAAGAAACTGGTTGGTTATCATGACACAGTTGCACCAGTGGACACATCTTACCTGGCAGGTCAGTTGTGGAGTACACTGGGTCCACAGCTGGGTAGGACTGTTGATGGCTTCTCTCCCCAGCACCTCACATAGCACCTTCTGGTACAAAGAAAGCTAGCTGGCAGGGAGGACGCTTCCAGCGCAGTTCCAGCTTAGTTTTTCTGTCCTGTAGCAGTCATGTGGTGTCTTCAGCAATAGGGATCTGCTTTTGGTGGACAGCCAAGAGCAGTGGCAGTGGCCTGTATTGGAGGGGAATCTCATCCCTGGTACTGGAATTTACTGTTAATAACCTGTGGTTGCCAGGTGTGGTGGCGCATGACTTTAAGCCTAGCACTTTGGAGACAGAGGTAGGAGGATCACTGAGTTCAAGGCCACCCTGAGACTACCTTGAAAAAAACAATAATAATATCACCTGTTGCACTCAGGCTCCCATTACTGGTAGAAATCACTCAACTAACAGCATCTTGTGGGGAAAAGGGGTTTATTTTGGCTTACAGGCTTGAGGCAGAAGCTCCACAATGGCAGGGGAAAATGATGGCATGAACAGAGGGTGGACATCACCCCCTGACCAACATAAGGGGACAATAGCAGCAGGAGAATATGACAAACACTAGCAAGAGGACACTGGCTATAACACCCATAAACAATACACTGCCCCCAACAATACACTGCCTCCAGGAAGTGTTAATTCCCAAATCTCCATCAGCTGGGAACCTAGCATTCAGAACACCTAAGTTTATGGAGGGGAATACACACCTGAATCAAACCACATCACCTGTGATTTGTGGGAGCAGTTTTATCCACCCATGTAGGGGACCTTCATTCAAACACCTGCCAAGTAGTAGGTAGTAAGTTTCCATATGGCTTACTCACTTACCCTCCCACCTCTATTCCTGTTCAAACCACTCTTCTCCCTCTCTACTTCATGTCCCATGTGTTCTACTGTCCCCACTCTCTCAACAAACCTCCCACCACAGCCCCTTTCTGGCATCTTGGTCTCTATGGACATTCCAATTTAATAGCCACTAATCTAGAAATTTTGAAGCTAGGGTTTGCATATGGCATATGCATTATTTTTTAAAATTTAAATCTAACTTTGCAAATATACTTTTTTTTTTTTTTCAGGCCGAGTCTCACTCTAGCCCAGGCTGACCTGGAACTCACTTTGTAACTCACTCAGGCTGGCTTTGAATTTACAGTGATCCTCCTACTTTAGCCTCCTAAGTGCTGGGATTTTAGGTGTAAGCCACCATGCCCAGCTTCATTCTATTTTGAGACAAGGTCTTCTCATGTTACCAGGCTGGTTACAAATTTGTGGGCATAAATGATTCTCTACCTCAGCCTCCTGAGTACAGATCGTTGCCACAACATCCAACTTTTTTATTCTAAATATTTTATTTGTTTATTTGACAGGGAGAGAAAGAAGGAGATAGAGAAAGGGGAAAATAAAGAGAGATAATGGGCATGTCAGGGCCTCCAGCCACTGCAAACTCCAGGTGCATGTGCTGCCTAGTGTATCTGGCTTGCATGGGGAATTAGACCTGGGTCTTTAGGCTTCACAGATATGTACCTTAACTGCTAAGCCATCTCTCTAGCCCCACAACCCCATCTTTAAACTCACTAACACTTATAAATTTGGGGATAAGGGTGCTGAAGCTCAAACCCAGGGACTTGAGCATACTAGGCAAGTGCACTACCACTGAGCTACACCCCTAAAGTAAATTTTTATTGAAATAGTTATTTGAATATTTTTCCCCAGAACATGTTCTTGGCAATAATTAATGATACCTATTCTGAAGTGAAAGCTGATTATTCCATAGGCAGAAGACCAGATTTTGAACTTGGTAAAATGATTAAAAAGGTAAGTAAAATTATTTTCTCTAACTATAATTCTCAAACTTTATAATCTTGTAAGTCAAATAACATTTAAACCTTCAAGTGATGGTGGTTTTCAGATCTTTTGGTGCAACATTACTTATGTTGGCCATATTTCACCACTAGGAAAATGAAGTATGATCTCTAGACTTAGAAAAGGTAGCTGAAATAATTTTAGAGGGCCACACATCAAATACCAAGTGCAAAGCATGACTAGGTGCTACAATAAAACTACTACTTCCTTCCCAAAGGTAATTTTTTTTTCTTTTCAAAAACAATAATTTTGGTTGTTGTTGTTTTCAAGGTAGGGTCTCATTCTAGCACAGGCTGACCTGGAATTCACTCTGTAGTCTGAGGGTGGCCTTGAACTCACGGTGATCCTTCTACCTCTGCCTCCTGAGTGCTGGGATTAAAGGCGTACGCCAGCATGCCCAGCTTCAAAAATATTTTTTCTTAACAACTTCCATGATTATAAAAAAATCTCCCATGGTAATACCCTTCCTCCCCCAACTTTCCCCCTTGAAACTCCATTCTCCCCATCTCAATTGCTCTCTCTTTTATTTATTTATTTTTTTTTTTAAATTTTTTTTATTTATTATTTATTTGAGAGCGACAGACACAGAGAGAAAGACATATAGAGGGAGAGAGAGAGAATGGGTGCACCAGGGCTTCCAGCCTCTGCAAACGAACTCCAGACACGTGCGCCCCCTTGTGCATCTGGCTAACGTGGGACCTGGGGAACCGAGCCTCGAACCGGGGTCCTTAGGCTTCATAGGCAAGCGCTTAACCGCTAAGCCATCTCTCCAGCCCATCTCTCTTTTATTTTGATGTCATGATCTTTTCCTCCTATTATGATGGTCCTGTGTAGGTAGTGACAGGCACGGTGAGGTCATGGATATCCAGGCCATTTTGTGTCTGGGGGGGAGCACGTTGTAAGGAGTCCTACCCTTCCTTTGGCTCTTACATTCTTTCTGCCACCTCTTCCGCAATAGACCCTGAGCCTGGGAAGGTGTGATAGATATACTGCAGTACTGAACACTCCTGTCACTTCTTTCCAGCACCATGATGCCTTCTGAGTCATCCCAAGGTCACTGCCATCTGAAAAGAGAAGTTTCTCAACCAAAAGTGAGGGTAGCATTAATATATAGGTATGAACATTAAGAGAATTGCTTACTGGGCAGTTTGATGAGGATAGTATATATATTTACCCAGACAGCAGCAGACATTACACCCCTAGGGCTCATAACTACCCCTGTTTTAAGTTTTCAGTATCAGGGATGTATTCCCTCCCATGGAGCGGGCCTCCAATCGAATTAGAGGGCAGTTGATTTCCACCATGACGGACATTCTACTATTGCACCCATTGGATCATTTGGCCTGGCTAGCCAAATATAAAGTTTGCAGTGTCCACTGTTGAGTATCTTCACTGGTGTTTTCTTTTTCCCATTGAACTGCATGCAAAATGGCTTCTTCAGGCTTTCTGACAGCTGGTCTACTTGTAGGAGGTTATCAGCTCAGTTCCAGCAGGATTTCTCAGTGGCCTTGCAGCCCAAGTATGTGAAGTCTTCAGCAATAGGGTGTTACCATCTATTCCTAATGGGAAACCTGATGGGTCTTGACAGTGGCCCTTAATGTTTTGGGGGCATCAGGGACCTCCCTGGCCAACAACTTACAGGAAGTTATCCCACTAAAAATTTTCTAGCAACAATCTATGGCTCCTAGTGTTCCATTGTCCAAAAAAGTAGGTTTCTGTATGATTTATTTATATCCTGTTAGATTTTGATTAGCCCTCCCTCCACATTTCCTTTACTCAATCTCTTCCCCTGACCTCACTTGGGCCTTTTCACCCCATTAATCTATTCTTCTACTTACATATATAAAATACCATCCTATTAAGTGCCCCTCCCTTCCTTTCTCTTCCCTTTAGATCTCTTTTCTAGCTTATTAGCCTCTGCTACTGAGTTTTCTTCCTAATCATACAGAAGTTCAATCATCTGTAGCTAGGATCAACATATGAGAGAAAACATGCAACGCTTGACTTTCTGGGCCTGGGTTACCTCACTTAGTATAATCCTTTCCAGATCCATCCATCTTCCTACAAATTTCATAACTTCATTTTTCTTTACCACTGAGTAGAACTCCATTGTATAAATGTGCCATATCTTCATTATCTAGTCATCAGTTGAGGGACATTTGGCTGGTTTCATTTCCAGCTATTGTGAATTGAGTGGCAGTAAAAATGGTTGAGCAAGTATCTCTAAGGTAATGAGATCAGTCGTTAGGATATATGCTTAGGAGTACTATAGCTGGGTCATACGGTAGGACTATTTTTAGCTGTCTTAGGAACCTCCACACTGATTTCCACAATGGCTGGACCAGAATGCATTCCCACCAACAGTGTAGAAGCATTCCTCTTTTTCTACATCCTCATCAGCATTTATGGTCATTTGTTTTCATGATGGTAGACAATCTGACAGGAGTGAGATGGAATCTCAATGTAGTTTTAATCTGCATTTTCCTGATGACTAGGGATGTAGAACATTTTTTCAGATGCTTATATGCCATTCGTATTTCTTCTTTTAAGAACTCTCTATGTAGTTCCATAGCCCATTTTTTAATTGGCTTGTTTGATTTCTTATTATTTAATTTTTTGAGTTCTTTGTATATCCTAGATATTAATCCTCTATCAGATGTATAGCTGGCAAATATTTTCTGCCATTCTGTAGGTTGCCTCTTTGCTTTATTCACAGTGTCCTTTGCAGTACAAAATCTTTGTAATTTCATGAGGTCCTAGTGGTTAATCTGTGGCTTTATTGCCTGAACAACTGGGGTTATATTCAAAAAGTCTTTGCCAAGAACAGTATGTTGAAGGGTTTCCCCTACTTTTTCCTCTAGCAGTTTCACAGTTTCAGGTCTGATCTGAAGGTCTTTAATCCATTTGGACTTAATTCTTGTACATGGAGAGAGAGAAAAATCTATTTTCATCCTTCTACAGATACATATCCAGTTTTTCCAGCACCATTTGCTAAAGAGGCTGTCTTTTCTCCAATGAGTATTTTGGCATTTTTATCAAATATCAGGTGGCTATAGCTACCTGGACTTACATCTGGGTCCTCTATTCTGTTCCATTGATCTACATGTCTGCTTTTGTGCCAGTACCATGCTGTTTTTGTTACTGTGGCTCTGTAGTATAGGTTAAAATCAGTTATGGTGATACCACCAGCCTCATTTTTGATTCTCAGTATTATTTTAGATATTTGAGGGTTTTTTGTGATTCCAAATGAATTTTTGGATTGTTTTTTCTATTTCCATGAACAATGCCATTGGAATTTTGATGGGGATTGCATTAAATGTGTAGATTGCTTTTGGTACAATTTCCATTTTCACAATATTGATTCTTCCAATCCAGGAACAAGGGATGTCTTTCCATTTCCTAGTGTCTTCTGCAATGTCTCACTTGAGAGTTTTAAAGTGTTCATTGTAGAGATCCTTCACTTCCTTGGTTAGGTTTATTCCAAGGTACTTTATTATTTTTTTGATGCAATTGTGAATGGGAGTGCTTCTCTGATTTCATTCTCTGTGTGTTTGTTGTTAGCATACAGGAAGGCTACTAATTTCTGGGTATTTATTTTGTGTCCTGCTACATGGCTATAGGTGTTTATCAGCTCTTAACAGTTTCCTGGTAGTCTTTAGGGTCCTTTATGTATAGAATCATGTCATCTACAAATAATGATAACTTGATCTCTTCCTTTCCAATTTGTATCCCTTTTATGTGCATCTCTTGCCTTATTGCTATACCTAAGACTTCCAGTACTATATTAAATAAAAGTGGGGATAGTGGACACCCTTGTCTTGTTCCTGATTAGTGGAAAAGCTTCCAGTTTTTCCCCATTTAGTAATATGTTGGCTGTAGGCTTGTCATAAATAGCCTTTATTATATTGAAATATGATCCTTCTATTCCCAGTCTCTGTAAGACTTTTATCATGAAGGGATGTTGGATTTTGTCAAATGCTTTTTCTGCATCTAATGAGATGATCATATGATTTTTGTCCTTCATTCCATTTATATTATGCATTACATTTATCAATTTGTGTATGTTGAACCATCCCTGCATCTCTGTATAAAGCTTACTTGGTCCAGGTGAATGATCTTTCTGATATATTCTTGTATTCTGTTTGCCAATATTTTGTTGAGAATTTTTGCATCTATGTTCATGAGGGAGATTGGTCTGTAATTTTCTTTTTCTGTTCTATCTTTGCCTGGTTTTTGGTATCAGGGTGATGCTGGCTTCATAGAAGGAGTTTGGTAGGATTCCTTCTTTTTCTATTTTATGGGAAAGCTTAAGAAGCAGTGGTGTTAGTTTTTCCCTGAAGGTCTGGTAAAATTCAGCAGTGAATCCATCTGGGCCTGAACTTTTTTAATTTGGGAGATTTTTGATAACTGTTTGGATCTCCATGCTTGGTATAGGTCTATTTAAGTGATTAATCTCATCTTAATTTAATTTAGGTTGGTCATCCAAATCCAGGAAATCATCCATTTCTTTCAGATTTTCATACTTAGTGGAGCATATGTTTTTATAATATGTTCCTATGATTTTTTAAATTTCTCTGGTATCTGTTGTGATGCTGCATTTTTCATCTCTAATTTTATTAATTTTTTTCTCTCTTTCTTTTGGTCAGATTTGCTAAGGGTTTATCAATCTTGTTTATCCTTTCAAATAAACAACTCTGTTTCATTGGTTCTTTGGATTGTTTTTTTGGTTCCTATTTCATTAATTTCTGCCCTAATTTTAATTATTTCTTCTGGTCTATTGATATTTTGTTTGCCTTGTTCTTCTTTTTCCAAGGCTTTAAGGGGAAGCATTAGGTCATTTAATTGAGACCTTTCTAATTTCTTAATATAGGCACTTAAAGCTATAAATTTACCTCTTAGGGCTGCCTTCATTGTGTCTCAAAGGTTTTGGTATGTTGTGTTCTCATTATCATTTGACTATGAATTTTTTGATTTCTTCATTGACCCATTCATCACTTAGTAGTGTATTGTTTAGTTTCCATGATTTTGTATATGCTCTATAGCTTTTCTTGCTAATTGATTTGTAGTTTGATTCCATTGTGGTCAGATAGAATGCAAGGAATTATTTCAACTTTCCTGTATTTGTTAAGATTTGCTTTGTGTCCTAATATATGGTCTATTTTAGAGAATGTTCCATGTGCTGCTGAAAAGAATGTATATTCTGCAGCTTTTGGATGAAATATCCTTTGTATATCTGTTAGGTCCATTTCTTCTATGACCCCATTTAATCCAGATGCCTGATTATTTTTTGCCAGGATGACCTGTCAGTTGATGAGAGTGGGGTGTTGAAGTCCCCCACTAGCACTGTGTTTGATGTTATCTGTGACCTTAGTTTTAATAGTGTTTGTTTGGTGATGTTTGGAGCCCCCATGTTAGGTGCATATATGTTTAGGATTGTAATGTCTTCCTGTTGGAGTGTGCCTTTAATCAATATAACGTGACCTTCCTTGTCTTTCTTAACTAATGTTGGACTGAAGTCTACCTTGTCAGATATTAGGATAGCAACCCCTGCTTGTTTTCTAGGCCCACTTGCTTCATACACTGTTTTCCAGCCTTTCACCCTAAAATAGTGTCCATCCTTTGTAGAAAGGTGAGTTTCTTGGAGGCAACAAATTTAATTTCCTAATAGCCACGTAAAGCCAGACATGAACAAGTGGCACATGAGTCTGATGTTCATTTGCAGAGCAAGAGAACCTGGTGTGGCCCCTTTCTCCAACATATGCAATAAATAAAAATCAGAAAGAAAAAAAAAACATGCTGGGCGTGGTATCGCATGCCTTTAATCCTAGCACTTGGGAGGCAGAAGTAGGAGGATTGCCATGAGTTCAAGGCCACCCTGAGACTCCATAGTGAATTGCAGGTCAGCCTGGGCTAGAGTGAGACCCTACCTTAAAAACCAAAAAAAAAAAAGAAAAGAAAAGAAAACCTTCTTATGATGAGTTTAATTGTAGAGATTTTCATCTTTTATGTCTTGAATATGTTAGTTATATGCAGTCCATGCTAATACTTTTTGAAAGATTTATGTTTAAAATTAGTGTCAAATTTAACTATTATACCTTCAAGAGAACCCCTGTGCTTTTTTTTTTTTTTATTTATTTTTATTTTTTAAATAAGGTCTCACTCTAGCCCTGACTTACCTGGAACTCACTCTGTAGTCCCAGGCTGGACACAAACTCACAGCAATTCTTTTACCTTTATCTCAGCCTTCCAAGTGCTGGAATTAAAGACATGTCTAGCTAATCATGACATTTTATTTACACATTTAAATTTTTTAAAATTTATTTATTTTCAGTTTTTTACAAAAGCTGTAGTCTTATATTTCCTCTCCTCCAGTTACTCTTTCCCTGAGGATTCTCCTCTGTAGGGTTTTTGGTGTTCACTGGTAAATACAGTATCAGTCAGTGGGGGGAGGCCGTGCCTGAAGATAACCCTGTGGCTCTTAAAATCTTCATGCCAGCTGGGCGTGATGGCACACACCTTTAATCCCAGCACTCAGGAGGCAGAGGTAGGAGGATCACCATGAATTTGAGCCACCCTAAGACTACATAGTGAATTCTAGGTCAGCCTGAGCTAGAGTGAGCTCCTACCTTGAAAAACTTTAAAAAAAAATGAAAGAAAGAAAAAATAATCCTCCGGCCCCTTTTCCACAATGGTCCCTCAGCCTTGGTGGGTCTGTTAGTTTGATTTAGTATTGAGTCCTTTGTAGCCTCTGGGTTTCTAATTCATTGTGTTTTGATTGACCACAGTTCTGTTGCCATTCCCTGAAGCTGGTTGTCAGGCTAGCAGTGGGAGCAGTATTTCCTCTGCAATTTCTCTTGGGTCCCAGCAGATTTCTTAGGGAAGCAGTTCCTAGAGCCAAACATTCATTTCATTTACCTTGATCAAATGTTAATAATGTATGAAATAATTTTTAGCAAATTTTCATACTCTTTTTTAATTATACCCAGAGTTACCATAATGCTCTTGAAAAACTCAGACTGAAGAAAGCTGAAAAAGAGAAAAGCAAGAAAATGTAAGATGACTTTACATTACTATAAACACATTATAAGGTGGAAATACTGATAAATTAGAAATGCATTTAGTCCTCCTAATCTATCCAGCATCATAGTTTAGTCTGCACACCTTAAATATACTCAGAACACTTTCATTTGCTGACAGCAGGGCAAAACTCTCTGACACACAGCCTATTTGATAGTCAAGTATTGATTGTCACACATTAATTTATTTGTTTTCTATATCCAAAAAACACTAGAGAGACTGAGACTCAGCAGGTAAGAGCACTTGCTATGCAAGCATGAGTTTAATCCCAAGCACCCACCTAAAAAGTGGGGCCTGACCACACATGTCCATCATCCCAGCACAGAGTAGGGAGAGGAGGATTACTGGGAATCCCTGACCAACCAACCAAACCAAGAAAGGGCAAGCTCCAGGTTCAGTGAGAGACTCTGCTTCAAAGAAATATGGCAAAGAACAACAGAGAAGAGAGCAACAGAGAACACCTGATGGATGTCCTCTTCTGGCCTCTGCACATGTGTTCATGGGTATGCAACCTACACACATGTATGTACGCACAGAACCCAGTGACAATGCTGCAGACTGTAGAGGAACAGCTGTCACCTGCCTGACTATAGGGCTGACCCCCCCCCCATGGCTCCCTGCTGCTGGGCAGCATGGTGACAGTATCTCACCCCATTAGCACTACCCTGAGGGAAGAGCAAAATCTGAAGTTCAGGTTCAACTACTGCATCATTACAACGTAAAAAATAAAATAAAATAAAATAAAATAAATCCTAAAGTAAGCATGGTTAAATCAGGAACATCTGTATTACAGGGAAAAACACAAGAATTAAGGTTTTGATTGCAAAATTGCCACCATTCAATGTGGTAATTCTAATTTCTGAGGATGTCATGTAACTCTAAACTGATTTAAAATTAATGTAGGTCTGGCATGTAGCTCCCTCCATAATAGAAGGTTTGTCAAGCATGTGTCAAGCCCTGGATTTAATCCCTGGTACAACTAAAAGTAAGCAAATAAAATACAATGTATGTCATGCTACTCAAAAAGGCCTTGACTAGAGAGATGGCTCAGCTTGTTTCAAAGCCTGTTGGCCCGCCTTAGATTCCCTAGTTCCCATATAAAGCCAGATGCACAAAGGAGTGCATGCATTAGAGTTCATTTGTAGCGGCAGGAGGTTCTAATGTACCCATACACTCCCCCCACCTCGCCTCTCTTAAGTAAATAACATTTAAAAAAAAAAAAAAAGGCTTTGAGGCAGGACTAGAAAAATGGCTTAGCAGTTAAGACATTTGCTTGTAAAGCCAAAAGATCCTGGTTTGATTCTCCAGCACCTATGCAAATCAGATGCACAAGGGGGTACATGCATCTGGAGTTCACATGCAGTGGCTGGAGGCCCTGGCACCCATTCTCTCACTCTTTCTCTCTCTCAAATAAATAAAGTATATATGTATATGTATATGTATATGTATATGTATATGTATATGTATATGTATATGTATACATATACCTACATACATACATACATATATATATATATATATAAAAGGCTTTCTTTGATTAGAGCGAGACCCTACCTCAAAATAAAATAAAATAAAATAAAAAGGCTTTGAGGGCTGGAGAGATGGCTTAGCAGTTAAGGCACTTGTCTCCAAAGCCACAGGACCGAGGACCGATTCCCCAGGACCCACATAAGCCAAATGCACAAGGTGGTGCATGCATCTGGACTTTGTTTGCAGAGATGAGAGGCTCTGGCACACCCATTCTTTCTGTCTCTCAAATAAATAAAATACTTATTTTAAAAAGACTTTGAGGGCTGGAAGGATAGCCTAGCAGTTAAGGTGTTTGCCTTCAAAGTCAAAGGACCCAGGTTTGATTCCCCAGGATCCACATTAGCTAGATGCACAAGGGAGTACATGGGTCTGGATTTCGTTTGCAGTGGCTAGAGGCCCTGGTATGCCCATTTTCTCTCTCTCTCTCTTCCCCTGTTTCTCTGTCAAATAAATAAACAAAATATTTTAAAAATAGCTATTATGGAAAAGTTAGGCATGGTGGTGCATGCTTTTAACCCCAGCACTTGGGAGGCAGAGATAAGAGGATTACCGTGAGTTCAAGGCCACCCTGAGACTATGGAGTGAATTCCAGGTCAGCCTGGGCTACAGTGAGACCCTACCTCAGAAAACCCAAAATAAAAAATAAATTAATAAAAATAAAACAAAAAAGGCCTTGGGCTGGAGAGATGGCTTAGCGGTTAAGCGCTTGCCTGTGAAGCCTAAGGACCCCGGTTCGAGGTTCGGTTCCCCAGGTCCCACGTTAGCCAGATGCACAAGGGGGCGCACGCGTCTGGAGTTCATTTGCAGAGGCTGGAAGCCCTGGCACGCCCATTCTCTCTCTCTCCCTCTCTCTCTCCCTCTATCTGTCTTTCTCTCTGTGTCTGTCGCTCTCAAATAAAATAAAAATAAAAATAAAAAAGGCCTTGACAGGAATCTGGGAGTGTTTGTTACCTCTAAAAAGGTAACAAACAACTTTAGCTGATATTAAGCGCATAGTTTGTATAGTTATTAAGATAGAAATATTTTACTCATGATACTTGTTATTACTTGTAATAAATATAGTATTTATATTAACTGGATTGGTGGCAAAAAGTGAACTTTTTTCAAGGTAGGGTATCACTCTAGTTCAGGCTGACCTGGAATTCACTATGTAGTCTCAAGTTGGCCTCGAACTCACAGTGATCCTCCTACCTCTGCCTCCTGAGTGCTGGGACTAAAGGCATGCGCCACCACACCCAGCTTTGTACTTTTTTCTTTACAGCTGTAGACATGATACTCTGGAGAACCTATCATTTTCTAAATAATTATTTGTTTTCAAAAGGAACAAAATTAAAATTCAGGCTGGGTGTGGTGGCACATGCCTTTAAACCCAGCACTCGGGAGGCAGAGGTGGGAGGATTGCTGTGAGTTTAAGGCCACCCTGAGACTACATAGTATATTCCTGGATTAGTGGGATACCCTACCTCAAAAAACAAAATAGGCTGAAGAGATGGCTTAGTGGTTAAGGCACTTGCCTGTGAAGCCTAAGGAGCCATGTTCAACCCTCCAGGTTCCATGTAAGTGATATGAACAAGGTTGTACATGCATACAAGGTGACACATGCATCTGGAGTTCAATTCAGTGGCTGGAGGCCCTGGCATGCCAATTTTTTCTCCCCTGCCCCACCATTCTCTCTGTCATAAAAGTGTGTGCCACCATGCCCAGCAAAAAATTACACACACACACACACACACACACACACACACATATACACACACATACACACACACACACACAAACACAATTCAGACCCTTACTATACCTGATTATATTGACTTTCATATGTTTTTATTTTACATTTCCAGAGGCAAAACCAGTGATTTGGCTGAGCAAGCCAGAAGAGAAGGCTTTGATGAAAATGTAAGTTTTAATTTTTTTCCAAATATGAAAATGATAGCTTTATTAGCAATCTACTTACTGAAAAGCTCTGGCTAGTAATAATTTGCTTGATTAAGGCAATAGTTTTCACCTATAAATATATCTCCCAGAATCCAGATCCTTTCTCATTTAGGCAGACCATTTGGATTCCAGGTGCTTCCTCTTTGCTCTTAATAAATACTCTTAGCTCTGGTCCTATAGGACAAACCCACTGTGGGATCACCTTACCGGGTAGTGTGTGTATTCTATTGAGATTAACTACTTTTGTATTCATTTATGTGATGAATTGCTGTAACTACTTTTATATTAAAAACATGCTGAAGGCTGAAGAGATGGCTCAGTGCTTAAGGCACTTGCTGGCAAAGCCTAACAACCAGGTTTCAATATCCTAGTACCCAGATAAAACCAGATGTACAAAGTGGTGCATGTATCTGGAATTTACAGTGGCTAGAGGTAGAGGCCCTGGCAAGCCAACTCTCTCTCTCTCTCTCCTTGTACATAAATAAAATAAATAAAGATTAACAATAATAAAATAAAATAAAAACAATAATAAAAATAAAAGCAGAGCTAAAGTTTGCCATGTTGTTTGTATTTAAGAACATCTGTCTACCATTGTAGCAAGCATGAACAAACACTTCTTGTTTTGAAGCTGAAAACCTAGAAGCCTGTTTTTAGTAGCAACATCAAAAAGTTTATGTACCTGCGTACATTTTTAGTGGCTTTTACTACTTTTTGTCTAAACCGTACCAGACACAAATTTATCTTGAAATAGAAATCCATAGCAAGCAATTTGAAGTGCCTTGTTTAGGGTTGCTCTGATTAACAGAAAGCAATTTATGTCTCATCATAGTAGTGACTCATGACTATTAAAATAAATGAAGCTGGGCTAGAGAGATGGCTCATTGGTTATAAGCACTTGTTTGCAAAGCTGCCAGCCTGGGCTCGATTCCCCAGATCCCAGATGCACAAAGTGGTCCATGGGTATTTGCAGTGGCAAGAGGTCCTGGCGTGCCCAAACACACTCACTCACTCACTCTCTCTCTCTCTCTCTCTCTCTCTCTCTCTCTCTCGCTAATAAATAAATAAAAACATAAAAAATAAAACAGATGAAGCTTAGATCAGTTTGTTTAAATTGTTCTAACTTAGGGTTAACTCACTTTGATACAAGAATTGTGAATGGAACCCCTCAAAAACAGTTATCAGAGTATGGGGGAGTCATCCTTGCTTCTTGGAGTATAAAAGTCATAATGAGCAAGGACGGCGTGGTGGTGCATGCTTTTAGTCCCAGCACTCAAGAGGCAGAGGCAGGAGGATCACCCTGAGTTTAAGGCTATTCTGGGACTACATAGTGAATTACAGGTCAGCCTAGGCAAGAGCAAGACCCTACCTCAAAAAAAGTCATAATAAATGATGCTTCATTATTTCTTTTATAAAATTTAAATGATAAGCCTAGCAATGACCATTTAGCAGAATTAGTTTTATAAAAAACACTATTAAATAAATCTTGATTTTGTTAAGACTTTCTCTAGGAGTTAAAAGCTTAGCAGAAACATAGTCAAATTTGTTAAACATTTTGAAGCTAGTTTTTATAGCTGTCATCATGAGCAAACCAATGTCAGTGAAGCACATCTTAACCCTAGCATAAGCAAATCTATTAATCTATGAAAAATCTGAATTATTCATGACTTCATGTAACAAACTAAGATTACTTGTTCACATGTTGAATTATAAAATTCTAGCTTGTTGTAAGCCTTAGTTTAATCTCTCACTTGCTTTTTATGCTCTTTGTTTTTTGTTTCACAAAGTCTGAGAACCATAGTCTAAGGAAGCATGAGTGGTCTTAGACTAGAGAGAAAATAGAGAACCAAAACTAGATGCTGCCTACCATTCTCCTTTTCCTCCACAGAGGCACGTGGCCATTTCTGCCTCAGAACATATGGGTTAAGCCTGATTTGGGTCTGAGATCAGGCCGGCACCCAATTCCCAGAATTCAGTGCACCATGAATTTAAACAGCATATGGCATATGATGATTGATTCGTATAATTTACATTGCATTGAGGTAGAAAAAGCAAGAGAAAGAGTCAATTTCTCACTATGTTGATCCTGATTTAAAGTCTTGATAGCTAGCTGGGCGTGGTGGCACACACCTTTCATCCCAGTACTCCAGAGGCGAAGGTAGGAGGATCGCCATGAGTTTGAGGCCACCCTGAGACTACATAGTGAATTCCAGGTCAGCCTGGGCTAGAGTGAGACCTTACCTCAAAAAACCAACAAAAAAATAAATCAATAAAGTCTCGATAGCCTGTGTGGCACTTTTTTTTCTTTTTTTTTTTTTTTAAATTTTTATTAACATTTTCCATGATTATAAAATATATCCCATGGTAATTCCCTCCCTCCCCACCCCCACACTTTACCGTTTGAAATTCCATTCTCAATCATATTACCTCCCCATTACAATCATTGTAATTACATATATACAATATCAACCTATTAGGTATCCTCCTCCCTTCCTTTCTCCACCCTTTATGTCTCCTTTTCAACTTACTGGCCTCTGCTACTAAGTATTTTCATTCTCACACAGAAGCCCAGTCATCTGTAGCTAGGATCCCCATATGAGGGAGAACATGTGGCGCTTGGCTTTCTGGGCCTGGGTTACCTGACTTAGTATAATACTTTCCAGGTCCATCCATTTTTCTGCAAATTTCATAACTTCATTTTTCTTTACCGCTGAGTAGAACTCCATTGTATAAATGTACCACATCTTCATTATCCACTCATCTGTTGAGGGACATCTAGGCTGGTTCCATTTCCCAGCTATTATAAATTGAGCAGCAATAAACATGGTTGAGCACGTACTTCTAAGGAAATGAGATGAGTCCTTTGGATATATGCCTAGGAGTGCTATAGCTGGGTCATATGGTAGATCAATCTTCAGCTATTTTAGGAACCTCCACACTGTTTTCCACAATGGCTGGACCAGATTGCATTCCCACCAGCAGTGCAGAAGGGTTCCTTTTTTTCCACATCCCCGCCAACATTTATGATCATTTGTTTTCATGATGGTGGCCAATCTGACAGGAGTGAGATGGAATCTCAATGTAGTTTTAATCTGCATTTCCCTGATGACTAGTGACGTAGAACATTTTTTTAGGTGCTTATATGCCATTCGTATTTCTTCCTTTGAGAACTCTCTATTTAGCTCCTTAGCCCATTTTTTGATTGGCTTGTTTGATTCCTTATTAGTTAACTTTTTGAGTTCTTTGTATATCCTAGATATTAATCCTCTATCAGATATATAGCTGGCGAAGATTTTTTCCCATTCTGTAGGTTGCCTCTTTGCTTTTTTCACTGTGTCCTTTGCGGTGCAAAATCTTTGTAATTTCATTAGGTCCCAGTGGTTAATCTGTGGTTTTATTGCCTGAGCAATTGGGGTTGTATTCAGAAAGTCTTTGCCAAGACCAATATGTTGAAGGGTTTCCCCTACTTTTTCCTCTAGCAGTTTCAAAGTTTCCGGTCTGATGTTAAGGTCTTTAATCCATTTGGACTTAATTCTTGTGCATGGCGAGAGAGAAGAATCTATTTTCATCCTTCTGCAGATATTTATCCAGTTTTCAAAACACCATTTGCTGAAGAGGCTGTCTCTTCTCCAATGAGTATTTTTGGCATTTTTATCGAATATCAGGTGGCTATAGCTACTTGGGCTTACATCTGGGTCCTCTATTCTGTTCCACTGATCTACATGTCTGTTTTTGTGCCAGTACCATGCTGTTTTTGTTACTATGGCTCTGTAGTATAGGTTAAAATCAGGTATGGTGATACCACCAGCCTCTTTTTTGTTGCTCAGTATTATTTTAGATATTCGAGGTTTTTTATGATTCCAAATGAATTTTTGGATTGTTTTTTCTATTTCCATGAAGAAAGCCTTTGGAATTTTGATAGGGATTGCATTAAATGTGTAGATTGCTTTAGGTAAGATTGCCATTTTCACGATATTGATTCTTCCAAGCCAGGAACAAGGGATGTTTCTCCACTTTCTAGTGTCTTCTGCAATTTCTCGCTTGAGTGTCTTAAAGTTCTCATTGTATAGATTCTTTACTTCCTTAGTTAGGTTTATTCCAAGGTATTTTATTTTTTTTGATGCAATTGTGAATGGGAGTGATTCTCTGATTTCATCCTCTGTGTGTTTGTTGTTAGCATATACGAAGGCTACTGATTTCTGTGTATTTATTTTGTATCCTGCTACATTGCTGTAGGTTTTGATCAGTTCTAACAGCTTGCTAGTAGAGTCTTTAGGGTCCTTTATGTATAGAATCATGTCATCTGCAAATAATGATAACTTGATTTCTTCCTTTCCAATTTGTATCCCTTTTATGTGTGTCTCTTGCCTTATTGCTATGGCTAAGACTTCCAAAACTATATTAAATAGAAGTGGAGACAGTGGACACCCTTGTCTTGTTCCTGATTTTAGTGGAAAAGCTTCCAGTTTTTCCCCATTTAGTAATATGTTGGCTGTAGGCTTGTCATAAATAGCCTTTATTATATTGAGATATGTTCCTTCTATTCCCAGTCTCTGTAGGACTTTTATCATGAAGGGATGTTGGATTTTGTCAAATGCTTTCTCTGCATCTAATGAGATGATCATGTGATTTTTGTCCTTCAACCCATTTATGTAATGTATTACATTTATAGATTTGCGTATGTTGAACCATCCCTGCATCTCTGGGATAAAGCCTACTTGGTCAGGGTGAATGATCTTTTTGATATACTCTTGTATTCTGTTTGCCAATATTTTGTTGAGAATTTTTGCATCTATGTTCATGAGGGAGATTGGTCTGTAATTTTCTTTTTTTGTTCTATCTTTGCCTGGTTTTGGTATCAGGGTGATGCTGGCCTCATAGAAGGAGTTTGGTAGGATTCCTTCTTTTTCTATTTCCTGGAAAAGCTTAAGAAGCAATGGTGTTAGCTCTTCCTTAAAAGTCTGGTAAAATTCAGCAGTGAATCCATCCGGGCCTGGGCTTTTTTTAGTTGGGAGATTATTGATAACTGCTCGGATCTCCATGTTTGTTATAGGTCTATTTAAGTGATTAATCTCATTTTGATTTAATTTAGGTAGGTCATATAGATCAAGGAAATCATCCATTTCTTTCAGATTTTCATACTTTGTGGAGTATATGCTTTTATAGTATGTCCCTATAATTTTTTGAATTTCTCTGGAATCTGTTGTGATGTTACCTTGTTCATCTCTGATTTTATTAATTTGTGTCTCTTCTCTCTTTCTTTTGGTCAGATTTGCTAAGGGTTTATCAATCTTGTTTATCCTTTCAAAGAACCAACTCTTTGTTTCATTAATTCTTTGGATTGTTCTTTTTGTTTCTATTTCATTAATTTCTGCCCTAATCTTTATTATTTCTTCCCGTCTACTACTTTTTGGTTTGCCTTGTTCTTCTTTTTCCAAGGCTTTAAGGCGAAGCATTAGGTCATTTACTTGCGACCTTTCTAATTTCTTAATATAGGCACTTAAGGCTATAAATTTACCTCTTAGAACTGCCTTCATTGTGTCCCAGAGATTTTGGTATGTTGTGTTCTCATTATCATTTGACTCTATAAATTTTTTGATTTCCTTTTTGATTTCTTCATTGACCCACTCATCATTTAGTAGTGTATTGTTTAGTTTCCATGATTTTGTGTATGCTCTATAGCCTTTCTTGCTACTGATTTGTAGTTTAATTCCATTGTGGTCAGATAGAATGCAAGGAATTATTTCAATTTTCCTGAATTTGTTAAGATTTGCTTTGTGTCCTAATATATGGTCTATTTTAGAGAATGTTCCATGTGCTGCTGAAAAGAATGTATATTCTGCAGCCTTTGGATGAAATGTCCTGTATATATCTGTTAGGTCCATTCCTTCTATGACCTCATTTAGTCCAGATGCCTCTCTGTTTATTCTTTCCCTGGATGACCTGTCAATTGATGAGAGTGGGGTGTTAAAGTCACCCACCACCACCGTGTTTGGTGTTATCTGTGACCTTAGTTCTAATAGTGTTTGTTTGACGAATTTGGGAGCCCCCATGTTAGGTGCATATATGTTTAGGATTGTAATGTCCTCCTGTTGTAGTGTGCCCTTAATCAATATAAAGTGACCTTCCTTATCTTTTTTGACTAACTTCGGACTAAAGTCCACCCTGTCTGATATTAGGATAGCAACCCCTGCTTGTTTTCTAGGCCCATTTGCTTGAAACACCGTCTTCCAACCTTTCACCCTAAGATAATGTCTATCCTTTGTAGAAAGGTGAGTTTCTTGAAGACAACAAATTGTAGGATCCTGCTTTTTAACCCAGTCTGCAAATCTATGTCTTTTCGTTGGGGCATTAAGACCGTTGATATTAAGAGATATTATTGAAAGGTGTGTATTTATGTTTGCCATTTGTGTGTGTGTGTGTGTGTTACTTGTTCTACCTGTGCTCTCTTCTGTTAACTGGTATTTGAGTATGGCTGGTTTTTTCTAGGTTCCTTATATGTGTGCTTTTCCTTTTGTTCAGCATGGAGGATTCTATCAAGTATTTTCTGTAGAGCTGGTTTTGTCTTCAGATATTCCTTTAACCTGCTTTTGTCATGGAATGTCTTTATTTCTCCATCTATTTGGATGGATAATTTTGCAGGATAAAGTAACCTTGGTTGACAGTTGTTATCTTTCAGAACTTGGAATATATCACTCCAGGCCCTTCTGGCTTTAAAAGTTTGTGTTGAATAATCTGCTGTAATCCTGATGGGCTTGCTTTTGTAGGTAACTTGATTTTTCTCTCTAACTGCTTTCAATATTTTTTCTTTGGTTTGTGTGTTTGGAAGTTTGAGTATAATGTGGCGAGGAGAGTTTCTTTCTGGGTTTTGTCTGCCTGGGGTTCTAAAGGCTTCCTGTATCTGTATTGGCACCTCTTTCCCAATTTGGGGAAAATTTTCCTCTATGATTTTGTTGAAGATGCCTACTATGCCTCTGGAGTGGAATTCTTCTCCTTCTACTATGCCCTGAATTCTTATATTGGATCTTTTCATAGTGTCCCGAATATCTTGAAATTCCCACTCATACTTTTCTATAAGTATGTCTTTCTCTTTGTTGGACTGCATTAGGTCTGCCACCTGATCTTCTAGCTTAGATATTCTGTCCTCTCCCTCATCCATCCTACTGGTGAGATTTTCTACAGAGTTTTTTTTATTTCATTAACTGTTCTTCATTGCTAGTAATTCTGACTGGTTTTTCTTTATTATTTCTATTTCTCTATTTATGTCTTGTATTGCCTTCTTTATTTCATTAAATTGGTGTCCTGCCTCTTCTTTGATTCCTTTGATTTCCTCTTTGATTTCCTCTTTGATTTCTTCTTTGATTGTTTTCATGTGTTCTTTGACCTCTTTGAACATATTTATAATTATTCTTTTGAACTCTTTCTCAGGCATTTCCTCTAACTCTTTCTCACTGGAGGACATTTCTGATGCATTAATACTTTTAGGTGGATTTATATCATCTTGCTTTTTAGTGTTTCTTGTGTTATAATGTATATATTTTTGCATCTTGGATTAAGTTAATGCTTGGATTTTCTAGCTAGCTGTGTATTCTTAGCTGTATCAATTGATTTGATGTAATATATTTTCAGGGTAGGACCTTAAGGTATTAGGTGTGGCTCTTAAGACTCTCAGAGTATCTACAAAGATGTTCTTAGGGGTTGAGTTTCCCTGCTATAGGAGTATTCAAGCAGGCTGAGTGGAATAATATACTGGTAGATTCTAAAATTTAACTAAACACTGTACCCATTCCATCAAAAACAGCCCCGAGTATGTATGCAAGAGTAGTTATTATAATGACCAGATCCTCTATCAACAAAGAGGTTTAGATTTCTGGTCTGTTGAGGTATCCAAGTCAGCTTGTGACCAAGTGAGACCCTTCCCTGGTGCAATCCCAGTTACCTTGGGTGATTGTGGTCTCAGTCAAGTTGCTGCCTGGGTCGTTGGGCTGCTGTTCTGATTTCTGGAGCTGGGCACTTGCTTTTCCTACGGGGCAAACTGAGCCGCTGCTGCCACCTCTGCAGCTGTTGTAGCTGCCACCTCTGGAGCCCCCACCGCTGCTGAAGCTGCCGTTGCCGTGTCCACCGCTGCTGCTCACCCCGAAGCCGCTGCTGCGGGATCTGCCACCGCTGCCGCTCCTGGGTCTGCTGCTGCTGGGGCCACTGGTACCGGTGCTGGAGCCGCTGAAGCTGCTGCCGAACTCTGCTCCTGCTTGGGTCCCGCCGTCAGCCCAAGTTGGCGTGGCCGGGTCCCGGGCCGCTGCTGTGTTCGCTGGAGCTGGGTTCAGGTGGCGGGGGAGGGGAGGGAGCCGCGGCTGCTCTGGTTGTATCGCTTCTCCACGTGTGCTTTTACCTCGCGGTCTGCTCCTCCCTCCGTTGCTCGCTGCCGCTCTCCCCTCACGTTTCCCGAGTTGCGGAGAGCGCGGTGTGAGGGGAAAATCCCGCACCTGGCTTGTCCTGCGGCTCGAGCCGAGAGTCCGGCGGTTTTCTGCCGCTCCGCGGTTGCGGCGGGTGGCCGAGCCGCCCCGGAGCCGCTGTTCCCGCCTGTGCAGGCTCTGGATGCTCTATAACTCTTCCACTTCTCCGCTGCCGCCTCAACTTCCTATACACCTCACTTTTTAGTAAAAGTGTGTATTTTGCTGAGTTTTTTTTTGTCTTTCCCCCCCCTAGGCTGCTTTGGCGTGGTACCTACGCCGCCATCTTAACCGGAAGTCCCTGTGTGGCACTTTTAATCAGTCAGAAAAACAAGTCCTTGCAGGGGGGATCTCAGCCAGAAGTCAGTGAAGTGCGCTGAGGTGACAGCAGTTTTGTATCTTGGAGCAAGAAAGAGTACACCATCACGCCTGGTTGACTCCTTGTTCTTTAATCAAGATAGGATACAAAGCTGGACTTGGTGGTGTACGTCTTTAATCCCAGCACTTGGGAGGCAGAGGTAGGAGGATCACCATTAGTTTGAGGCCACACTGAGATTACATAGCAAATTCCAGGTCAGCGTGAGCTAGAGTGAAACCCTACCTTGGGGGGGGGGGGAAAAAGGATACAAGCGTGATGAAATTCAAGGTGAAGCCATTCATGGTGGCGCATGCCTTTACGCCTTTAAGAGAGAGAGATAAACCAGGTGTGTTGGCGCGTGTCTTTAATCCCAGCACTCGGGAGGCAGAGGTAGGAGGATCACCATGAGTTTGAGGCCACCCTGAGACTACAGAATGAATTCCAGGTCAGCCTGAGCTAGAGTGAGACTCTACCTTGAAAAAACAGCAAGAAAAAAAAAATTCAGGCTGAGCTCCTTGTAAAAGCTTGTTAGGCTGTCTGCATTAAGAAAACCACACTGTAATTTACCCCATGTAATTTAGAGAATATAAAACTGTCTATAGGCAAAATATTTTTCTAAACAAAAGGCAAATCAGAAAACAAACAGATGCAGTCATCAGCAGTCTCTAACCACTGAGTCATCCTCTCAGCTCCAAGATGGCTGGCTTTTAGGCCCCAGTTGATAAGCCTGTTCTTTGAGCCTTCTGCCCAACTATGATACTGTTTCTGCTAAGAGAAAAAAACAAAAAACCAAACAAACAAACAAAAAACACAGCCACATGGTCCCCGCCTTTGGGGTCTGGCTGTGGTGTGGGGTCTCTACCACTACTCCATTGGGGACTTTTATGAGCCCTATGGATGGATGGTGGAAGAAGCAGTCGAGTTCTCAGTCGGGTGTCTGGGGTCAGGATTTCTGGAAAAGGGCAATCTTTCCACAGATCTTCATCCTTTTAAGGGCCTTCTCAGAAAGGAGTGGAAGGACTCCCTACGAGTGCAGATAAGGAAAGGGCAGACCTTTTGACATTGCTGACCTAGATATTCTGTTACAGGTCCAAGGACAAGTCCCCCATTTAGCCAAGAGAAAGCTATTCGCTTTGGGGCCCTATCACCCCTAAGTTGTATCAGGATTCCACTGCAGGGAGGTGGAGATGTAGGAAAAAACCCCCACAGGGGGTCCCCACGCTCTGCCCGGATAAGGCGACACCCCAAATCACTCACTCACGAGAAGCGGTCTTGATGCAAACTGCAAGAGGATTTTATTCCAAGCGCGCTGGGGCCCACAGTCGTACACCGCACAGGGGTAGAGGACTGCAGAGCCCTGAATGCAGAAACAGGACAGTTTTTATAGGGTTTCTAACAAAGCCTGTGCCTTAGACCAATCATTTTCTAATATTAGGAGCCCTGCAGGGTGTTAGCCAGTCAGTTGGTGCCACCCCATAGTTTCTAAGCCAATTAGTTTATGACCTTGGTGGTCAGCGTTTGCGCAGGTCCTTGGGTGGGAGTAGCAGAGTGTGGTATCAGTCTCCTGTGACCTTGGAGGTCAGCACTTGTGCAATTCCTTAGGTGGGGGTAACAGAGTATGGTATCAGCCTCCTATGACCTTGGTGGTCTGAGGCAGGCTGCTACAGCCTATGGTGCGAGTTACTAAGGCTTACAGTGTAGGCTACTAAGGCTTACAGTGTGGGCTATTAAGGCTTATGGTGCAGGCTATTTACAGAAACCAAATAAGTGGTTCACTTTATTACTCATTTCCCATCCTTGAGGGCTATCTCATGCCCTTTTACCTAGTTTTATATTAGGAGTGGGCTCTGATACAATGAGAAGAGGGATTCTTTACTTGCTTCTGACAGAGAGTAAAACCTGGAGTTTGAGGTATGCAGGTGGCCCGCTTAAGCTCCCTTTGGAGCGTGATAGTATTTCTGAGCTTCTGAATTCTTGGGCCTTTCATTTCCCACTTTTTCTCTTGTCAATAGTTCTAATCCTAGAACTTAGAAAGACTAGACATAATCTTCCTCTCTGCTGCCTTGAAGGCCCTTATATTGTTGTCTAAGTACCATGATCTGGACCGCACTCACTTGTTCTCTAACAAAAGTAAAAATCTTATTAAGTATGCAAGGCCCAACTGAAAGCATCAGGAGCAAAACCATTAGGGGTCCCATCAGGGTGGAAAGCAGAGTAGTTATCCAGGAGGACTTGTTAAACCATCCCTTAAACCATCCTTGGTTAGTTTCCCTCTCCCTTTGACGCTTTTTTAGTCTTTCCCTGAGCTTGCTCATGGAGTCTCTGATAGCTCCTGAGTGGTCTACATAAAAGTAATATTTTTTTTAAGGCTGCACATAATCCGTCTTCTTTTAGGAACAGTAAGTCTAATCCCCTCCAGTTTTGTAAGACCACTTCAGATAAGGAGGTCAGGGACTCCTCTAGATTACTAACAGATTTCTCTAAAGCTTGGAGATCCTCATTTATGACAGCATGTAGTTCATCAAGCCCTCTTTCTAATTGTTGTGGTCCCGTGACCAGGGCTGTGGTCCCCGTCCCCACACCGGCGGCTATCCCTAAGCCAAGTATGACTGCTAGGGTAAGGGTTACAGGCTCCCTTTTGGATCGGGTGGGATGGTAGTCATATTCATCAATGACTACTTCCTCAGGATGGTAGTAAACCCGGGGGACAAGCTGGACCATAATACAGAAATTTTTGGATGGGTTAAAAACTGAAGTAGAAACACAGGGAGTCAGCCCAGTATCATATGCCCACCACCTGTTATACCCTGGCACTAAATATTGGTTGTCTGAAGTCTGTCTATAGGTCAGAGTAACATTACAAAGGTGTTGGTGGGATGGGGGGCCTTTTTTTTATATATGTCCCCCTTCCTGAGACCTCAGGGATAGTCAACTTGTTTTTGGTCCCCCATGAACACCGGCTATCATGTTCTTTAGTTATATTAAACTCTCCCATAGTCGCCATCCCCTCATAGTAGGGTGGTCCTGAGGATAAACAAAGCCAGCAAGTAGAGGTAATGTTGGGGTTGGTGGCGTTTATGGCGAGGAAGGCCCCTTGGATTAGGCTAAAGAGCCTCTGTCCTGTCCCATGTGGGGCTTCTGAGAGTGGGCTAGTCAAAGGGGTTCTAGCAGTTATTATGTGATGGGTCTTAGTTGCCACTGTGGGTGGGAGCTTGGGTAATGTCATTTTAGGGGGTCCCTGTTTTACTAGAACTTTATTAGGTCTTACTGGTCTTGGGGTGGGAGGCTTTATCTTAAGTTGTATAGTAAAAGGTTAGGCCCATATCCCATCCTGTCATATAAAACCTGAGTCCCCAAGTTTTTTCTTTTATCCAGTCTCTGGACTCTCGACCTTGGGGGGTGAAAGAGATGCTGAGAGGAACTGCTTTTTTTCCCATATAATCCTTCCTGCACAGTAATCAGGTCCCAGGAGGAAGCTGGGTGCCAGTAGGTATTACCTGTAGTTTCACAACCCCAGTGTTTACAGTAGAACTCTTTTGTCCCTCCATAACTTCGTTTAGAAGTTCGGGGGCAGACATAAAATGGGGTATGCTGCATCTTACGTTGGGTTGGCCCAGAGCTGCACCCCGGGTTGTCTGCCATATATTGACCTTGGGAGATGACCCCTTGTGTGAGTGCCTGCTTTGCCACATGAGAGTGGACTTCTCTAGAGACCTTCTTTGGGGTGAGCTCTGGGATATCCCAAAATTTTATCCCGGCTACCAGGGCACACATGTCTGGGGTCAGGACAGGCCATCAAGTCCAGGGGGGCGCTTCCCTAGTTGTAGTCTATATTATATCCCCCATTTGAGAAAGCACTTGTCAAGTCAACTTTTGGGGGGCATGGGGATTGGAGGCATCACCTAGCTGGAGAAGGAGAAGCCACACGGCGAAGCCTGAGTTTAAGGGGATTGTCTGTCCTCTCGGCTTGCCATTCGGGGCCCGGTGGCGGAGCAGGCTTGACGTGAGATGCATGGATCCAGGCGGGTATTTCTTCAACTTTTACGGCCATTGGAGTAGTCAGTAGGACGAGGTAGGGGCCCTTCCACCGAGTCTCAAGGTTTCCTGCGCGGTGACGTCTGACAAAGACCGAATCTCCCACCTGGAAGCGATGTGGGACCTGTAAGTCTCCTTCTCCTGAGTAAGCCTCCCGGAGTCGCTTCCATGCTCGTTGTCTCACCCACTCGAGCGCCTTGAGCCTAGAGAACAGAGGCTGGGAAAGTGGCACATCAATACTATGTATAGAGGTTATTTCTACCAGTGGAGGAGGCCCCCCATATAGCAATTCATAGGGGGTCAGTCCAAATTGTCCAGGTGTGTTTCTAACCCTAAAGAGCACAAAGGGTAGGAGAGCTATCCAATCATTAGCGCCAGTCTCTGCGGTCAATTTGGTGAGGGTCTCTTTAATGGTTCTATTTATCCTTTCTACCTGTCCTGAGCTTTGGGGTCTGTATGCACAATGTAATTTCCAATCAATCCCCAATACTTTGGCCAGTCCCTGACTTACCTGGGCAACAAAGGCTGGACCGTTGTCTGATCCTATTACCTTGGGTATCCCAAATCTTGGGAAAATTTTTTCCAGTATTTTCTTAGCCATCACAGTTGAGGTTTTTTTTCTTGGTAGGATAAGCCTCTACCCATCCTGAAAAAGTGTCTACAAAAACTAGTAAATACTTATTACCATACTTAGTCGGTTTTACCTTGGTGAAGTCCACTTCCCAGTGAGCACCTGGGCTGTCTCCCCTTAGCCTCTTCCCAGGAGGCATTCTTGAGGGATTAGTATTGACCATCTGGCAAGGTACACAATGCTTGACTACTAAGCCAGCTATCTCTGGCAACCTCAGAATATGGTAAGGAGACGTCTGTAGCAGTTTTTGTAGATGTTTGGCTCCCAGATGGGTTAGGCGGTGTATTTGTTGAACGTACTGTAGTCCCTTTGCTTGAGGTAGAATCTCTTTTCCCTCTGAGGTAAAACAGGCCCCCTCTGGAGTTTCAGAGAACTGGCCCAACTTTCTGACTTCTTGCCAGTCACTTGGGGTATATCGTTGCTCACTTTTTTGGTTCTTTGGTTTCTCAATTATGGGCAGAAGGTTGACCCCCTGGGCAGCCTGCTTGGCCGCTTGGTCAGCCATCTGGTTTTCTTTTGAGATAAAATCTTTGGCTTTTTGGTGGCCAGGGCAATGCATAATGGCCAGTCTTTTGGGTAGATGTAGGGCTTCTAGCAAACTTAGAATTTTTTCTTTGTTTTTAATTTCTTTCCCTGCTGAGGTAAGTAGCCCTCTCTGTTTGTAGATGGCCCCGTGTATGTGTGCAGTAGCAAAAGCATACCTGCTGTCCGTGTAGATGTTTATAGACTTTCCTTCAGCTAGTCGTAAGGCCTGTGTGAGGGCCATGAGCTCAGCTTTTTGTGCTGAAGTTCCTTCTGGCAGACTGCTGGCCCAGACTGTTTGTGTTCCGTCTACTATCGCCGCCCCAGCCATCCTCTTACCTTCTACTATGTAACTGCTTCCATCTGTGAACCAGGTTAATGTTCCTCTGGTCAGTGGGACATCTGTAAGATTCTTTCGGATCCCAGTTTCCTCAATCAGCAGTTGATGACAGTCATGAGTCACTGTCTCATCAGTTTCTTCAGGCAGAAGGGTAGCGGGGTTGAGGATGGCAGGAGAGGTAAACGTTATCCTGTCGGTGAGGAGCAGGCTCTACCGGGGATGAGTATAATCGATACTCATCATCTAGCTGGAGGGTCAACACGGTGATGGGTCGACCTCCAGCAGACACTTCTGGTTTTTCTGATTTGAAAGAAATTTGAACACCCATCTTGGTTAATAAGTCCCTTCCAAGGAGGGGCGCTGGACATTCAGGAATGACTAAGAATGAGTGGGTTACCCGTCCCACTCCCAGGTCAACGGTTCTTCGGGTAGTCCATGAATATTGCCGTTGTCCAGTAGCACCCAGAACCCAGGATTTTTTATCTTTTAGCCCTCCCATTGGTTCCAAAAGCACTGAATGTTCAGCGCCAGTGTCCACGAGAAATCTGACTGGCTTCCCCTCCACCTTTAGAGTTACCCTGGGCTCGGGGAGGGGCTCCGAGCCCTGTCCTCCCTAGATTTCATCTTCTCCAAGGGTTAGGACCCTAGGTCTTTTGCTGTTCTTCTTAGGGCAGTCTCTTGCCCAGTGTCCTTTCTCCTTGCAATAGGCACATCGATCTCTATCAAGTTGGGTCCTGTTGCCCAGGTTCCCTATCTGCCTAGGGCCTGTTCTAAACTTGTGAAAATTTCTCTTCCTTTTCCCTTTTTCTCTACCATTGTGGCCAGGATCCTGGTCAGATTTTTCTCTTGTCGTCTATTGCGCCTATCCTTTCTTTTTTCTCTTTCTCATGTCTCTCTTTACGTTCTTCTCTCTCTCTTTCTCTCCTTTGCTCCTTTTTCTCTTCTGTCTCCCTTTTGTAATATACCTTTTCTGCCTCTTTTACTAAATCACGTAGCTCAACTTCCTGTAATCCCTCCAATCTCTGAAGTTTCCTTCTGATATCAGGAGCTGACTGTCCTATGAAAGCTAATGTTACTGAGCCTTTTTGAATCTCAGAGGTGGGGTCAAAGGGTGTGAACCTCCTAAATGCTTTCATGAGCCTCTCAAGAAACATTGAGGGAGACTCCGTTGGCCCCTGCATCACCTCTCTTACCTTGGCCAAATTGGTGGGCCTTCTGGAGGCACCTCGGAGACCCGCCACCAGAGCCTGGCGATAGATTTTTAAGCTCTCCCTACCTTCAGCCGTATTGTGGTCCCAAACAGGGCGAGTCAGAGGGAACCCCATGTCTATCTCATGCTGCAGCTGCGTGGGCCACCCGTTGGCCCCAGGGACATTTTTTTGGCCTCTATTAAAATTCTCTCTCGTTCCTCGGTTGTGAAGAGAGTCTGCAACAGCTGTTGGCAATCATCCCAGGTGGGCTGATGAGAAAACATAAGAGATTCTATCAGCCTCGTGAAGCGTTGGGGTTCCTCTGAAAAAAGGGGGATGGTTAGCTTTCCAGTTATAAAGATCTGCAGAGGAAAAAGGCCAATATTGGAGGGGTTGTAGTTGGCCCCCCAGCATGGGAGGATCTGCCTCGTGTAGCGGCAGTGTTACAATTCCATTTGCTCCCTCTGGGGTAGCATCTCTCTGGCTCTGTGTCCTTGCAGTTGGCCCTCCCATTTCTAGGAGCTCGGGAGGGGCAGGCTGAGTCTCCGGCTAAGCCCGGACAAGCTTGGGGGTGGAGGCTCTGGGAGGAAGGGGGGCAGAGGCTTGGGAAGGGTGGAGGGCGGAGTTTCAGGAGGGGCAAGGGGCGGAGCAGTCACGCCGGAGCGTGGAGCTTCGGGAGGGGCGAGAGGCGGAGGCATGGGAGGGGCAAGAGGCGGAGGTGTGGGAAGGGTGGAGGGCGGAACTTCGGGAGGGGCGAGGGGCGGAGCAGTCACGCCAAAGCGTGGAGCTTCGGGAGGGGCGAGAAGCCCTCTCTCAGCTCCCGGGACTAGATAAGGGGTGGGGAGGGGCAGGCTGAGTCTCCGGCCAAGCTGGAGGAGGTTCCTCGATCTCAGGGTAGATGCGAGGGGGAGGAGAGGGTTTGTTTTTTTTTTTTTTTTTTCATTTTGCATTCTCAAGACTCAGGACTCTGGAGCTTGAGTTCCTGGGTTTATTCAGCCACGGCCTGACCCACGGAGGGGGGTTGTCCATCAAATCCTTCCAGGTGAGGATATAAGCCTCTTGGTTGGGACGGGAGCCTGGTCCACTCTGAAAAAAAAATATCTTTAACGGCCAGAATAGTCTCAGAATTAAAGGTTCCTTCTGGTGGCCATCCGACCTCATAAGTTGGCCACTCAGAGGCACAAAACATTTGCCAGGGTCTCCTTCTAACCTCAACTGACAAATTATGGGCCCTAGTTTTAACTTCAGTCCAGTGGTCAAGAGTCAAGCTAAGGGGCGTCGTCACCGTCTGTCCCATCTTAGAACTATAGACAAAGACACAAAGAACAACAACAACAACACACACAACTGAGACCAACAAATCCAGATACCAGCGACCCGTCCGCGTCTTCCACAAGCAGGCAAAAGAATCGGATGGCCGCGGAGGAGGAAGCCTCCGCTCTAATAACAGCACCCGGTCTTCTGACTGGGTATAAGAGACTGCCAGGCGTCCCTGGGTCTCCTCACCTCCCAGGGCGTCCCCCAGGGTGGCAGCCTGTGATCCTCCTAGCACGTCTGCTGATCACGGTCCTCTGGTCCTTTACGGCCCTAGAGGACGGCTGCAAATCAGACTGAGCCAAAAGCGCGCGTCCCAGAAACCAGAGGCTCAGAACACAAACACCGGCCGGCACAAAGCGCGCGTCCCAGAAACCAGATACTCAGAACACAAACACCGGCCGGCACACACTCACTCCAGAAGGGGCCCCCTTACCTCCAAGTCGGTTCTCGGGTGTGTGTGGGGGCCTTCACATCCCGGACGAGCCCCCAATGTAGGAAAAAACCCCCACAGGGGGTCCCCACGCTCTGCCCGGATAAGGCGACACCCCAAATCACTCACTCACGAGAAGCGGTCTTGATGCAAACTGCAAGAGGATTTTATTCCAAGCGCGCTGGGGCCCACAGTCGTACACCGCACAGGGGTAGAGGACTGCAGAGCCCTGAATGCAGAAACAGGACAGTTTTTATAGGGTTTCTAACAAAGCCTGTGCCTTAGACCAATCATTTTCTAATATTAGGAGCCCTGCAGGGTGTTAGCCAGTCAGTTGGTGCCACCCCATAGTTTCTAAGCCAATTAGTTTATGACCTTGGTGGTCAGCGTTTGCGCAGGTCCTTGGGTGGGAGTAGCAGAGTGTGGTATCAGTCTCCTGTGACCTTGGAGGTCAGCACTTGTGCAATTCCTTAGGTGGGGGTAACAGAGTATGGTATCAGCCTCCTATGACCTTGGTGGTCTGAGGCAGGCTGCTACAGCCTATGGTGCGAGTTACTAAGGCTTACAGTGTAGGCTACTAAGGCTTACAGTGTGGGCTATTAAGGCTTATGGTGCAGGCTATTTACAGAAACCAAATAAGTGGTTCACTTTATTACTCATTTCCCATCCTTGAGGGCTATCTCATGCCCTTTTACCTAGTTTTATATTAGGAGTGGGCTCTGATACAATGAGAAGAGGGATTCTTTACTTGCTTCTGACAGAGAGTAAAACCTGGAGTTTGAGGTATGCAGGTGGCCCGCTTAAGCTCCCTTTGGAGCGTGATAGTATTTCTGAGCTTCTGAATTCTTGGGCCTTTCAGAGACAGAAGGATTCCTTGGGCCAGGCTAACTTAATTGGCAAGCTCAAGGCCAGAGACCCTATCTCAAAAAAAGAAAAAAAAAAAAAAAAAGCATGGGTATCCCGAGTGATACCCAAGATTGTCCTCTGGTCTTCCACACACATATACACACACGTGTGTACCCTCCCCACAAAACACATACACATGCACACACATGAATAAAAAAAGCACAATCATATTGAAGGAAAAATAGGAGAAATCTAGATTCTTTTAGGCAGTTTCAATAAGAAACAAGCCCAGAGAGAACAAACGCCATCTCCCCCTGGCATAAATGGGACTCTTGGCGAGAATGGAACTCCTGTCTGATCAAGACTCAGCTACAGCGCCCCCTGCTGTCCACAGTCCACAGTCTAACACGCTAAGGCCTTCTCTACCCAGGTGGGCTGGCCCTGGAGCTTGCCCCTTCAAATCTACAAACCTATGGGGTCTTCCCATTTACATACCTGAATCTGAGGAAAGAATACACTTTCAATGAACTGTAAAGGCTGTTCCAGCGCCCTCTTTTCTCTCTGGACCCCCTGTCATCTCTGCTTGGATTGGATGCACGTGAGCGGCTTTCCCCCTCACCCAGCCTGGCTGGGGTGGGGAGGGCGAGCAGAATACTGCTTCTTGGTCTGGATGGTTTTGCTACTTGCCTCTGCTTTACACTTTGGGGTAACTCCTCACTTTAATCATGTGTGTGATTTTCCTCAGTCTCTGAATCTACCACATGCATGCATATTTCCTGTACACTGCAGATCACGTGGGTGCTTTCTCTAACGCTAGGCCTGCTACCTATGTAACTTCTGAACTCGGGCTAACCTTGAGTGTAACTCGTTACTACTCCGTTCTCCTCTACATTCCTTGGTGTTTGCTTTGATGTTTTCTGCTATTCTTCATTTGCCCTCTTGACTTTCTTCCATGGGGAAACTCAGGGTAGACACTATGGGTGGTCTTCTAAATCTACCTCAGCACCTAGGTTCTATCTGGCACATGTTTAGGGCTCTGCCTGAGCAGCCATTTCTCTTGAATGAATGTCACAGACTAGGCTGTTTTTTCCATGTGGGTGTGTGTTTCCTGCCTCCCATGTGTTTAGGACTCTGCTTTAGCCTTCTTCCTGGATCCCAGTTTTCCTTAAGTAACCCCCACAATTTATGATTTTCCCTAAATAAATTTAATAATTCCTAATTTAACCTTCTTGAGTCTGCCTTTATCAGTTATTTGTTAAAGGTAGGACAGGACACAAATTGGGGTTTATAAATTTGAGGGACCCTTCCTGAGCCCCCCAAATCCTGCAACAATATGAAGGGCATTTTAAAAGACCAAGATGGATTTTTTTTTTTTTTCGAGGTAGAGTCTCACTCAAGCTCAGGCTGACCTGGAATTAACTATGTAGTTTCAGGGTGGACAGTAACTCACAGCAATCCTCCTACCTTTGCCTCTCGAGTTTTAAGGACATTTTAAAAGTTTTAAAGATTAAAGGCATGCATCCCACCACACCCGGCTCAAGATGGATTTTTTAAATCTTTATTTACAAGAGAGAGAATATGAATGGGTACATCAGAGGCCCCCGGATGGATTTTAACAGTTATGATCATCTAATTTTTTCAGAAACAAAAAAATGGAGAACAGAGGAAAAATGAAAGGATAAAGTAAACCAAAACAATAAAATGAATAAGGTGATCTTGTGTTTATATATTAAATTTTATAACCTCAGAAAACATATTGTTTATAAAACTTTGGTGAAAATTGTTTATCTATTGGACCACAAAGAAAATCTCAATAAATTCTAAAGAATAAAATTAAAGAGAACATAGTGAAACTATAAGTTAAAATGAGAAAATGGGGCTAGAGAGATGGCTTAGTGGTTAAGGCACTTGCCTGTGAAGCCTAAGGACCCAGGTTCAATTCCCCAGTACCCATGTAAAGCCAGATGCACAAGGTGGCACATGCATCTGGAGTTCATTTGCAACTGGAGGCCTTGGTGCACCCATACTCTTTCTCTTTCCCTGCCTCTTACCTCTCATATATATATATATATTACCTCTCATATATATATATATATATATAATATATATATATATATATAAATTTTTATAATTTATTTGAGAGCGACAGACACAGAGAGAAAGACAGATAGAGGGAGAGAGAGAGAATGGGCGTGCCAGGGCTTCCAGCCTCTGCAAACGAACTCCAGACACGTGCGCCCCCTTGTGCATCTGACTAACGTGGGACCTGGGGAACTGAGCCTCGAACTGGGGTCCTTAGGCTTCACAGGCAAGCGCTTAACCACTAAGCCATCTCTCCAGCCCTCATAAATATATTTTTTAATGAGTAAAGTGGGCTGGAGAGATGGCTTAGTGGTTAAGGCACATGCCTACGAAGTCTAAGGACCCAGGTTTGATGCTCCACATCCCATGTAAGCCATATGCACATGGTGGTACATGCATCTGGAGTTCATTTGCAGTGGCTAGAGGCCCTGGCATGGCCTTTTTTTTCTCTCTCTCCCCCCTCCTCTCTGTCTCAAATAAATAAACAAATAAAAATAAAACTTAAAAAGTGAGTAAAGTGCTGGGGAGATGGCTCAACAGTTAAAGTCGTTTGCTTGCAAAGCCTGATGGCCATGTTCAGTTCACAAGTACAAACATAAAGCTGGATGCATAAAGTGGCGCATGCGTGGCATGAAGTCCTGACATGTTCACACACATATACTCTCTCAAATAAATAAAAATTTAAAAAATTAAATGAGAAGATTCTTTGACCAAATGTTATGAAACCACTAGATAACTCTTGAATCAAAGAGGAAATACAAAATGAAATTGTAGAATTACTAGAGACCAAAAGAATAGGAACATGACACAGGGCACTATGAGAAAAGGTAAATAAAAAACAAGTATGAAGGGCTGCAGGGAGACCTTAGCGGTTAAGGCACTTGCCTGCAAAGCCAAAGGACCCAGCTTTTTTTTTTTTTTTTTTTTTTAAACAAATTCTTTTTTTTTTTTTTTTTTTTTTTTTTTTTGTTTTGTTTTTATTTTTATTTATTTATTTTGAGAGTGACAGAGAGAGAGAGAGGCAGATAGAGATAGAGAGAGAGAGAGAATGGGCGCGCCAGGGCCTCCAGCCACTGCAAACGAACTCCAGACGCGTGCGCCCCCTGTGCATCTGGCTAACGTGGGACCTGGGGAACCGAGCCTCGAACCGGGGTCCTTAGGCTTCACAGGCAAGCGCTTAACCGCTAAGCCATCTCTCCAGCCCAGGACCCAGCTTTGATTGCCCAGGACCCACGTTAGCCAGATGCACAATGGAGTGTATGCATCTGGAGTTTGTTTGCAGTTGCCAGAGGCCCTGGCACGCCCATTCTCTCTCTCTCCCCTACTTTCTCTGTCAAATAAATAAAAATAAAACAATAAAAAAAAAACAAGAATGATTTATCAGAGAAAGGCGATCAGAAAGCAAACAGATAACAGAAATGAGAAATCATTAATAAAAACAGCATAAACCAAAGGCTGGTTCTTTGGAAAGATCAATGAAAAGAAATCACTAACTACTGGAATAATGAAAAAAGCATAAACATGCAATATAATAAATTTTAATAGCAAAATTTAAGACATGTCATAAAGATGTTTTAGAGAATTCCAGCAAATAGCATTTGAAAAACTGAAATAAATAACCTTTTCAGGGACAGTCTTACTATGTAGACCAGCCTGGCCTTGAACTTAGGGCAATCCTCCTGCCTCAGTTTCCTGGAGTTCTGGAGTTACCAATGTTTGCTGCCATGCCCAGCCTGATATTTTCCTATGAAAATAAAATTTATCAAAACCAATGAGGAGATAGAATGTCTGAACACATCCATTCTGTAGAAGACATCTCCACGATTGTATGGCTGCACAAGAGAGTTCTATAAAATGGCTCAAGGAATTGAAGTGGAACAGCAAGAGGACACGTGTCCCTGACCTCTGCATGTGTGCACATGAGGCCCATGCATCTGCACACACATCTACATACATCCCACATATACATACCAAAAGATAGGCATGATTGATACATCCTTTGCTATAACATTTATCTCATCCTCTAAGCTGTCACCTTAGTTAGTGTGGGGGGGGGCGGGGGTGAGGGGGTGCTGGAGAAATGGCTTAGCGATTAAGGCACTTGCCTGCAAAGCTTAAGGACCCAAATTTAATTACCCAGTACCTATGTAACACCAGGTGTACAAGATAGCACATGCATCTGGAGTTTGTTTGCAGTGGTTAAGAGACCTTGGAGTGCTCATATCTCTCTATTTGCCTCTTTGTCTTGAATAAACAAACAAACACATAATAAAATATTTTGAAAACATTCTTTAAAAAAAAAAAATAATACATTGGGGTTGGAGAGAGAGCTCAGCAGTTAAAGGTGCTTGCTTGCAAAGGCTTACAGCCTGGGATCGATTCCCCAGTACCAATGTAAAGCCAGATGCACAAAGCGTGCATGTGTCTGGAGTTTGCAGTGCCAGGAGCCCCTGGCACATCCATACTCATTAGTGTGTGCTCATTCTCTCTTACCTCTCTGCTTGCACATACATACATACATACATACATACATACATACATATATATATGTATGTGTGTGTATATATATATATATATATATATATAAAATTTTTGGTTTTTCAAGGTAGGGTCTCATTCTAGCCCAGGCTGACCTGGAATTCACTATGCAGTCTCAGGGTGGCCTCGAACTCATGACGATCCTCCTACCTCTGTCTCCCAAGTGCCGGGATTAAATGTGTGCACCACCGCGCCCAGCTAAGAATACTAGGGCTGGAGAGACTGCTTAACGACCCAGGTTCGACTCCCCAGAACCCATGTAAGCCAGATCCACAAAGTGAAGCATGCACACAGGTGGTGCATGCGTCTGAAGTTAGTTTGCAGTGGGTGAGGCCCTGGCATGCCAATTCTCATTCTCTCTCAACGAAAAAGGAATACACTGAAGCCAGGCATGGTGGCGCACACCTTTAATCCCAGCACTCAGGAGGCACAGGTAGGAGGATCGCTGAGAGTTCGAGGCCACCCTGAGACTCCTTAGTGAATTCCAGGTCAACCTGGGCTACAGTGAGACCCTACCTCAAAAAAAAAAAAAAAAAAAGGAATACATTGGACACATCTAGGACAAGACAAGTATGTTTAGGAAAGGCCTGTTAAAATGATTAGGTAAGAAAAAAAATAAACTAGAGGACTGGTAGAATGCTTACTTGGCAGGCACAAGGCCATGGTTTAACCCCCAGTGCACCAGAGAGAGAGAGAGAGAAGGGGGAGGGAGGGGGGAGGAGGAAGAGAAGTGGACAAAGAAGGAAAGAGGGGCAGTAGAGGTATAAGGACTGTAAAGTCAAAAGAGGTAAGACTGCCTCTGAGTGTTGTTCTAATTGTTCAGATCATGATAAGCTGAACACTCTTTTTTTTCTTCAGCTTCATACAGGTTTTTTTTTTTTTTTTTTGGGGCGGGGGGTGGGGGGTTTCGAGGTAGGTTATCACTCTAGCCCAGGCTGATCTGGAATTCACTATGGAGTCTCAGGGTGGCCTCAAACTCACAGCAATCCTCCTACCTCTGCCTCCTGAGTGCTGGGATTAAAGATGTGTGCCACCATGCCTGGCAATTTTTTTATTTTATTTTTGAAAATTCTAACAAGAGTTTAGTAAAGCAGTAAGAAAAATAATTCAAACACCAGGCAGACCCTACTTAAAATATAAACAAAATACAGCCAGGTGTGGTGGCTCATGCCTTTAATCAGCACTTGGGAGGCAGAGGTAGGAGGATAACCATGAGTTCAAGGCCACCCTGAGACTAGAGAGTGAATTCCAGGTCAAGCCTGGGCTAAAGTGAGACCCTACCTTGAAAAACAAAACAAAAAAAGTATGCATATATATATATATATATATGTATATATACACACAAAATATACATATACATATATATATATATATATATATATATATATATATACAAAATAGAAAATGCCTAAAACCTAGATCAAGAACATTTTTAAAATAGAACTTATTTATTTATATTTTATTTATTTGAGAAAGAGAGACAGAGAGTGAGAATGGGCATGCCAGGGCCTCCAGCCACTGCAAATGAACTCCAGACATATATGCCCCCTTGTGCATTTGGATTATGTGGGTTTTGGGGAATCGAACTGGGGTCCTTAGGCTTTGCAGGAAAATGCCTTAACCACTAAGTCATCTTCCCGGCCCCAAGAATATTTTTTAATTATTTTTTATTAACTTGCATGATTATAAACAATATCCCATGTAATATCCTCCCCCAACTTTCCCTTTTGAAACTCCATTCTCTATTATATCCTCCCCCTCTCAATCAGTCTCTTATTTTGATGTCATCATCTTTTCCTCCTATTAGGATGGTCTTGTGTAGGTAGTGCCAGGTACTGTGAGGTCATGGATATCCAGGCCATTTTGTGTCTGGAGGAGCACCTTGTAAGGAGTCATACCCTTCCTTTGGCTCTTACGTTCTTGCCGTCGCCTCTCCCACAATGTACCCTGAGCCTTGGAAGGTGTGATAAGAGATATTGCAGTGCTGAGCACTCCTCTGTCACTTCTTCCCAGCACCATGGTGCCTTCTGAATCATCCCAAGGTCACTGCCATCTGAAAACAGAAGGTTCTCTACCAAAAGTGAGAGTAGCATTAATATATGGGTATGAACACTAAGAGAAGTGGGCAGTTTGGTGAACATAGTATATGCATTTAGCCAGACAGCAGCAGATGTTACAACCCTAGGGCTCATGACTAACCCTGTTGTAGGTTTTTAGTATCAGGCCTGTATCCATGGAGTGGGCCTCCAGTCCAATTAGAGGGCCAAGAACATTTTTTTTTAATATTAATGATACAAAATTGCATGTGAACAATTAAGAAGACACACTAGGACAGGAGAGATGGCTTAGCAGTTAAGGCACTTGCTTGCAAAGCCTGCAGACCCAGGATCAAATCCCCAGGACCCACATAAGCCAGATGCACAAGGTGGAGTTCATTTGCAGTGGCTGGAGGCCCTGAAGCACTCATTCTCTTTATGTTAGTCTCTTTCTCTCCACCCCCTCTCAAATACTTAAAATATATAGTTATAAAAAAAAAAAAAACATGGGATGATTGGAACCTAGTATCTTAGAGAAAATGTCTGTTCATTTCAAGTGTCCCCACCCCACTGCTGCTAGTCATTCTAAGGGACTGTGATGGGCTGTTTCTGCTGTGCCTCATCTTCTGCTATACCAAAAAATTGCTAGACACTGCAGCCTGGAGCCAGTCATTGCTGCTGGACCTAACTCCTGTTGCATAAGAAATAATATCTCTCTTTCAAATAAATAAATAGTGAATTCCAGGTCAGCCTGGGCTAGAATGATACCCTACCTTGAACCCCCATCCTCCTCAAAAAAATACTACCAGAGAGCAACTCAGTGGTTATTTAGAGGTGCTTGCTTGCAAAGCCTGATGGCCCAAGTTCTATTCCTGAGTACCACATAAGTCCAGATGCACAAAGTGATGCATGTGTCTGGAGTTCAGTTTGCAGTGGTAGAGCCCTGGTGTACCCATATTCATTTTCTCTTGTCTATTTCTGTGTCTCAAATAAATTTAGATGGATAGATAGGTTTTTCAAGGTAGTCTCTGTCTTTAGTCCAGGCTGACCTGGAATTCACTATGTAGTCTCAAGGTGGTCTCAAACTCACAGTGTTCCTACCTACTCTCCCAAGTGCTGGGATTAAAGGAATGCGCCACCACGCCTGGCAATAAATAATATTTTTAAAGTATTTTAAATATATTTTAAATAATATTTAAGAAATAATCAAAAATCAAGAAATCCACCATGGGTTATTTTTTATAACCATGGAAAATGTTAAAATTGAGAAAAAAAAAATCAAGAAATCCTTCTCTGTGAATGGAATTTCAAAGGGGAAAGTGGGGGAAGGGAGGGTATTACCATGAGATCGTTTTTATAATCATGGAAAATGTTAATAAAATTGAGAAAAAAAAAAGAAATCCTTCTCTGTATTCCTCAAATACTAACAGGATCTACTCTAGCATGAGTAGGAGAATGAAGTTTGCAAAGCCTCACAGAGTAGAGTGGAGTTTAAGAGGATGCATTCTGAATTCAGAGGCATTAGCCAAACAAACAACTCTCCTTTACACAGAGACATCCCTGTGTCCCAAAAGTAAGTGTATCCAGCTTGGGGTGGTTGGAAACCTCTCCTAAATGAATCACAATCCCACAAGACCTTAGCTTGCTTTATAAGCTAATATTCAAAATTAACCACCATCAAAGTTGGTTAAAAAGAAGCCAGCCAAGCGTGGTGTGCCCATACTCACTCTCTTTGCCTTTCTCTCAAATAAATAAATAATAAAATATTAAAAATAACCCATATCAAAATAGAAAAGACTAGTCATAGGTCTGGCGTGGTGACTCAGGAGACAGACATAGGAGGACCCCTTGAGTCTGAGGTTGTCCTTAAACTACAGAGGGAATTCCAGGTCAGCCAGGGCTACAGTGAGACCCTACCTCAAAAAATAAAACAAACAAAACAAAAAAACTACACTCCCTAATCCTTTGAAGCGACTTTGCTAACACAGACATCCAGGCTGTATAAAGTCAATAGGGCTCAACAATTGAATCCTGTGTGTTTGTGTACCAAAGACTCAAAATAGAAAGATAGCAGCTGCCGGTATGGTGGTGCACGCCTTTAATCCCAGCACTCGGGAGGCAGAGTTAGGAGGATCACCATGAGTTCAAGGCCACCTAGAGACTCCAAAGTGAATTCCAGGTCAGCCTGGGCTAGAATGAGACCTTACCTTGAAAAACAAAAACAAAAAAAGAAAAAAAAGATGGCAGCCCGTGTTTGTCCTCTTAATTGACAGGAGATTCAAAGGGCAGAGCAGATGAAAAAGTGGAAAGAAAGACTTGAGAAAAAGTATTATTCTGCAGAACTTCAAGATGACTACCAGCCTGTCACTCAACAAGAATTTAGAGAGTAAGCATCGGTTCTAACAGGGTGTTAAGGGACACATCATGATTTGAGTATTGGGACGAGTTAGAGTATTTTTCCCAACCCAGAGCCTTACCTCTTTTACATGTTGTGGGGGTTTGATTCAAGTGTCCCCCGTAACCTTAGGTTTTCTCAATGCTAGGTCCCCAGCTAGGGGAAATTTGGGAATTGGAGCTTCTTGGATTAAGTGTATTGTTAGGGGCAGGCTTATGCGTGTTAAAAGCCAGCTCCCTCTTGCCACACTCACTGCTGTTGTCCACCTGTTGGCCAGGAGGTGATGTCCACCCTCTGCTCAAACCATCATGGAGCTTCCCCTTGAGTCTGCTAGGACTATGGGATGGCTGCCAAGGACAGCTGCCAGCACCAAATGAAGTTTTCCAGGACTGTGAATAGTCTTGGGTTGAACAGCATTGAAACTGATTAAAAACAAAAACAACAACAAAAAAAACCTGCCAGGCATGGATGGTGGTGTATGCCTTTAACCCCAGCACTCTTGAGTTCAAGTTCAAGGCTACCCTGAGACTACAGTGAGAGACTCTACCTCAAAAAAACAACCTATGGGGACTTTTAAAGTTGGACTAAATGCATTGCATTTTACATCATATATATAGTTTATGGGTCTAGGGATAGAATGTGGTGGTTTGATTTAGGTGTTCCCTATAACTGTGTGTGTTCTGAATGCTAGGTTCCTTGCTGATGGGAAATTGGGAACTGAAGATTCCTGGAGGCAGTGTATTGCTGGGGGCGGGCTTTTGGGTATTAAAGGGCAGCTTCTGGTACACACTCCTGTTGCTATTGTCCACCTGATGTTGACCAGGTGGTGGTGTCCAGCCTCTGCTCATGCTATCGTTTCCCTGTCGTCATGGAGCTTCTCCTCTAGTCTGTAAACCAAAATAAACCCTTTCCTCCCACAAGCTGTTCTTGGTCAGGGGTTTTCTGCCAGCAACATAAGCTGACTGCTACATCTGCCCATTATAAAACTAAAACACATGACTACTTGTTTTGAAAGACCCCAACTGTCAAATACTTAATAACCACAGCAGATGCTGTTCTATGATGGCCACATGATGCATATTTTAGGAGCTTACTATACTGTCTTCCCTCTCAGTGTTTCTCAATAGGCACTAGTAACCTGTTGCCCATTACAAATACCTTAATGACTCATATCTCTACTAACTTCTAAATTATCTTCCAGACTCTTTTTATATGCTGTGGAGCTGGAGAAGGAATTACACTACATCAGTTTAAAACTAAACCAAGTGATGTGAAAACTTTCAGCTCTACAATATTGAGACTACTGGAGGTGAGAATCTGTGATACAACTAGTGTTTCTGGCAATGACTTATTTATTTCCTGTTTACATGGAACCAGGAATTGAACCCAGACACACTGCGTATGGTAGTAGCCATGTGCCGCATCACTAAATTACATATCCCTAGCTTTTACACATTTTAACCACTAAACTAGCTGGGCATGGTGGTGCACTTCTTTAATCCCAAAACTCAGGAGGCAGAGGTAGGAGGATCACAGTGCATTACAGGCCAGACTGGGACTACAGAGTAAGTTTCAAGTCAGCCTGGCCTACAGTAGGCCCTACATGAAATAAAACACTATTGTTGTCAATTATAGTAACTTCATGGTTTCCAGAAACTAAGTGTGGCTGAACACAATGCCCTGTATAATCCAGGCTCACTACATGGGCACATGCATCAAGTATCATTACGAGGCTTATTATTCTAGGAATGTCAATTGCAAAATGATGCTTATAGTTCATGGGGCATCATCTTTTAATTAACAGTTAAATAAGGAGGTAAAGTTTCCCCATGGATACGGAGTATAAAAGCTGCCGAGTATAAAAGTTTCAAGCACATCATGTACCACTTGTTTGAGTTAGGGTCTTGCTCTAGCCAGGCTGATCTTGAATTCACTATGTGGTCCTAGGCTGGCCTTGAATTTAACTGTCTCTACCTCTGAGTACTGGGACTAAGGTGCGTGCCACCACACCCAGTTGAATAAAGGAATTTTTATTTTTAAATTCTATTTCTTGTTTACTTGGAGGCAGGGTGATCACTATGTTGCCTAGGCTGGCCTTCAATTCCTGGACTCGAGATCTTTCAACCTCAGTTTCTGCAGTAGTTGGGAGTACTCCAATACTAAGATAAGTGAAGATGAGGATCTGTGATTCAGTGTTTCTAAGAGTCATCATACCAATGAATAAAGGAATTTTAAAATTACTAACTGCCTTCCTCAGGCCTAGCTCTTTTCTTAGAAAAACTATGTATATACTTTTTTCTTGTTGTTATTTTGAGGTAGGGTCTTGCTTTAGCCCAGTATGACCTGGAATTCACTATATAGTCTCAGGCTATTCTCAAGCTCATAGCAATTCTCCTACCTCTGCCTCCCCAAGTGCTGGGGTCAAAGGTGTGCACCACCTTTGTTTTCTAAGTACAATAATTCACTGCAACAAGGAATGGCGGGTAGCCCTGGAACTTGGGACATGGAAGCAAGAGGATCAGGAGTTCAAAGTTATCCTTGCCTACATATCAACTTCTAGGCTAGATTCTCATTTTTTAAAAATAGGAATTGTAAAAAAAAAAAAAAAAAAAAAGGAATTGTGGTGTTGTGGTGGTCAGAGAGATGGCTTAGTGGTTAAGCGCTTGCCTGCTTGCCTGTGAAGCCTAAGGACCCAGGTTTGAGGCTCGATTCCCCAGTACCCATATAAGTCAGATGCACAAGGTGGCACATGCATCTGGAGTTCATCTGCAGTGGTTGGAGGCCCTGGTGCACCCATTCTCTGTCTGTTGCTCTCAAATAAACAAAAATTTTTTAAAAAAGGAAATTATGAGCCGGGTATGGTGGCACATGTCTTTAATCCCAGCACTCGGGAGGCAGAGGTAGGAGGATGCCATGAATCTGAGAGACTACATAGTGAATTCCAGGCCAGCCTGAGCTAGAGTAAGACCCTACCTCGAAACCCCCCCCGTCCCCCCAAAAAAAGGAAATTGTGACTCATCTCTACAACTTAAGGGAAGCAAACAATGGACTTCTTCCCAGAACTGGGCCAGCCAAAATTCTCAGTAGTCCTAGTGTGTGCCATGAAACAAGTAAGCCTAAAATCAGGAATTTTTTCTTTGCGATTTTTCAAGGTAGGGTGTCTCTCTAGCTCAGGCTGACATGGAAGTCACTATGTAGTCTCAGGCTAAGGCTGAACTCACTGAGATCCACCTAACTCTGCCTCCCAAATGCTGGGATTCAAGGTGTGCACCACCATTCCCGCTAGTATTTTCAGTCTCATTTTTCTTTTTAAATCTCTACCGGAAAAACAACATACATTTACAATGACTGGGAACATTAAAGTCCTTTTATTACAAAAGTCTGTACAATGAAGTGCCGAACTCAGCAATGCAATTATACTGGCGGACAGATATATATCTGTATATAGATATAATTTTTATTTGTACCAAAGTAAAACTATCACAAACTGCCTAATTCTAGTGTTCACCTGTGACACGCTTACATGCTATTCCACAGCGCGAGTGGAGTGCTGCCACGCTGCTCCTACTCAGCCAAGCTTAGCACTGAGCAGAGAAGCCTGATGAAGCCAGCCAGGCCGCTGACTTACAAAAATAGAGTTAGCGTTATAAAGGAGGAATATATTATTTAAAACATTTAAATAGTGCACATGGACATTTTTGCATGTGGTATATAAAATAAAACATTCATAAAAATATACAGTGCACATAAAATCAGATGTAACAATCTTATCTGAAGACCAAAAGAAATTAACTAAAAAGTACACCACATGATGAATTCAAATCAAATGATACATTTTTTGGCATTCACTTTTCTAGGAACACATTATGAATAAGCTAGTTTTATCAAAATGAAACCATCAAGATTTATTTAGTGCTTTTTAAAAATTTTCCAAACTATACATTCACTACTATTGGACCCCCCCCTGCCAATCCCAAAAAGACATTGCACACACAAGTGAAATGTAAAGTACTAGAAACACTATTTATTATCAAGCTACTTCATGTGCTTACTATGTAATAGTGCCAAACATCTGAGGTTCATGCTTCCCTCACTTAGGAAAGGATGTTGCAAAATTCCTTTTTTGTATGGAACAAACTTAGTATTAGCTAGTTAAGAAAACCATGCATGAGTCACCGGCATGCAGAACATGGGCACAAAGTGAGACGACAATCCAAAAAGCACGGGGGGGGGGGGGGGGGGGGGGGACACGACGGGACTGCTTAAGATTAAGCCTGACCCAAATCAAGTCTCTATTCCATAAAAATAAGCAAATGATAACAGGAGAGTACCTGGAGAAAATCCACACAAAGCCAAAGGAAAAAAACACTAAGTGTATACAACAATGGGCACACCATTACATATCCTCTAGGTGGCTGCTTTAAATAGCAAATGACTGAGCAAGAGGTACTCATTATAAAGGGTGTTTTTAATCCCCATTTTGCTGGGGGGGAAAAAAAAATGTCCCCTGAATGTACATGTAAAGTTGCAGTGGCATAGCCCTTGTAAGAACAGATTTACTCAGGCATAATGATTGTTTTGACAATTTAGGCCCATTGGAGTAGAAACACAAAATCTGAGCACCATCAGAATTCCAACATACTGACAAGGTTATTTTCTCACATTATCTGGACGTGGGTAGGGGGAACAGCACAAGATCTGATCCAAATAAATCACATCATTGCCCAGCAGATGAACAAACAATTAACTTAAAATCCTATAAGCAACATGTGTTATGATTCAGTTCAGTTGTATGTGTGTGGTATGTGTATTCAATTGACTAAGTAGATCGCTTTCTGGTGTACCCACTGTTCTCTTCATTCCAGAGTACTGTGACCACTGATTTGCAAATTCTAGTTAATATACTATCTGCAAGGTGTCACTTCAGGAATTAAACAGAAGTGTTCCACACTAGGACTTGAAATTTCAGTTTGATTTTGGTTTTCTAGGAGAAACATAAAACACAGTTGCATATGTCACTTTTACAGGCTTTTCTTTCAAATTTTCATTCTGTAAGAAAAAGGCAACTGAAGAATTCAGTGTGAAGATTTTCCTCTCAATTTTCTTCAGTAAGGGGGGGGGGTGGGGGGAACAAAACATTTGTATTTCCAAAGCTCTTGGAGTTCAAAGGTAAAGTTCTGGATGTATCTGTTGTATAAAAGGAGGAAGGAAATTGCATGTTTGCTAGAAGTGGAGACGAGAGTCTGTGATTAATATGGAACATCACTTACATTCCCCAGAGAGGGCCTACTTACCCTCCCATCCTTTTTGTAGTGGTACCAAAACCAAGTACAAAATGACATTCTCTAAGTGCCTGACAAAATGAACTCAAGTTCCAGCCAAGAACATATGATGATAACTTCAAGGAACACAACTGACTTTATGATGTGAATTTTCAAGGAACATGTTTTATATAGATTTTGAAGAATCTTGTTTGCTGATAAGAACTTCAAGAAGCCTAAGCTTGGCTTTAATTTTCTTGTACTCCCTATATTCTTCAAGCACTGGAACACGATCCTCTTTCTGGGCATTCCTAAAGGAGAAGATAAAATCTGTAATACTCTAGAGACCACCTGGAAAGTACAAGTTGTCCTAACTACAAAATACAAAATTACAAATTATAAATTGAAATAAAAGTTTCTCTCCAAGAGAAAAGGTTACTGAATTAACTCCTCTAGCCCCTAAAAACACTCCTAAAATGTTATTTTTGATGAACTTATCTACTAAATAGATTAAATAATGTTATATATTTCTTAGCAATGGTTAGTGTAGAAAACTAGAGGTAACTAATATCTTAATAAAAGTCACTACACTAAGCTCTTCTAGGTCCATGTCCTTAAATACTGGAGGGTTCATTTATATATGCTCCAGTGAGGTAAAATGTGTAAGTAAATAATTTTACCTATAACAAGAGTAGTGCAATGACCTAATTAATTCAGTTTAATCATCAGCTAAAGGATGAAATCACCCAAGTATAATTATATGCAAGATTTTCTTCCAATGATATCCGTAAGACACATGGAAAATGCATTCTTGACCTTCAGATTTTTTTAACCACATTATGCTAACCTAGATAGATATGAAACTCCTGCTGAAAAGCATGTGTGCCACCACGCCCAGCTTTTCTTTTTTGAGGTAGAATTTTGCTCATGCCGGGCGTGGTGGCGCATGTCTTTAATCCCAGCACTCAGAAGGCAGAGGTAGGACGATCGCTGTGAGTTCCAGGCCACTCTGAGACTCCATAGTGAATTCCAGGTCAGCCTGGGGTGGAGTGAGACCCTACATTGAAAAAAAAATTTTTTTTTTGCTCTAGCTCAGGCTGACCTGGAATTCACAATGTAGTCTCAGGGTGGCCTCAAACTAATTTTGACTCATGATGATCCTCCTACCTGTGCCTTCAGAGTGTTGGGATTAAAGATGTGTGCCCCCATGCCCTGCTAGTTCTCATCTTTTAACAGAGCCTCCTCTCTCTCCAGAGGTCAATAGTGCACATCAGTTAGGCAAAGCATGTACCTTATTATTTTATAGGAAGTTACAATATTACATATCTTGAGAGTGGGCAGTGTGGATTAACCCAACAAATAATCTAAGGACAATGATTGTAGCTTAAGCACAATTGTGATAGTTCGAATGTATGGCCACATAGACTCATGTGTTAATAAAAACTGAGCTTGCAGGCTGGAGATGGCTTAGCAGTTAAAGGTGTTCGCCTGCAAAGCCAAAGGATCCTGGTTCAACTCTCTAGGACCCACATAAGCCAGATGCACAAGGGGGCGTATGCATCTGGAATTTGCAGTGGCTGGAGGCCCTGGTACACCCATTCTCTCTCAAATAAATAAACCAGAGCTTGCAACTTGAGCCCCTAGCAGATGGATTCCTACCACAAGGGGCGTTTCATTGGGGGACAGATCTTGAGCTCAGCCCTATGGTGTATGGACAGCAGTTTGGAGCTCTGGCTGTTAATGCTTGCTGGCTGTTTAATGGTACCTCTCTGCTACTGAGCTATGGAAATGAGTCAGCTTCTTCTGCCATTGATGATGTTCCCCTGGACTGTGTAACGCAGCCTGAAATGAACCCTTTTCTCCTGTAAGTTTCTTTTGGTCAGGTGTTTGTCCCAGCAACTCAAAACTGACTGTAACAACAAAGATCTCAGGATAAAAATTAGGAATCCAGGGTGGAGAGATGGTTTAGCGATTAAGGTGCTTGCCTGCACAGCCGAAGAACCCAGGTTCAATTCCCCAGGATACACAAGTGGCACATGTGTCTGGAGTTGTTTTGCAGAGGCTAGGGGCCCCGGCAAGCCCATTCTCTAAGCAATAAATAAATAAATTATATGTATTTATTTATATATATGTATGTATGTATGTATGTATGTATGTATGTATGTATTTTAAATTAAGAATCCAAACTAGTTGAGGTGTCCACTCCTACTTTGGGTCCCCTTTGAAAAGAGAAGCATCTCCTTTTACAACTATTTCCTAAAAGGTGAGGCTACAGAACTAAATAACAAAACCACTATGGGCTAGGGCTATAATTCAGTGGTAGCCTTTGCCTAACATGTTCAAGGGTTTAAGCCCAAGTACTACAAACACAAAAATTCAAGACAATCCCTCCCCCTGCTCAAGGTAGGGTATCACTCTGGCCTAGGAGCTCACGCTATAGCCCGAGATGGCCTTGAACTCACAATCTTCCTACCTCAGCCTCCTGGGTGTTGGGATTAATGGTGTGCGCCACCATACATGACCCAGACAATCTTAAAATATATATTTTTTGTTTATTTTTAATTATGTGAGAGCAACAGAGCTCTAGAAAGAGAGAGAATGGGCGCGCCAGGGCCTCCAGACACTGCAAACAAACTCCAGATGCATGCGCTCCCTTGTACATCTGGCTAATGTGGGTCCTGGGGAAATTGAGCCTCGAACCAGGGTCCTCAGGCTTCACAGGCAAGAGCTTAACCGCTAAGCCATCTCTCCAGCCCAAAATATATTTTCTTATGTGGCATTTACTCCAGCTTGGACTCTTCCTTGCCATTAATAATAGCAGGAATTTAGAACATAAAGGGACATTATGAAATTTTCTTTTTGCAATGCTGGGGATCAAATTCTAGGGTCTTGACCATACTAGGCAAATGCTATACTACTGGTTAAGATATGTAATCCCCAAAGTTTTATTTTCAATGCTAACAATCTACAAGCACAATTCATTTCATAATTCTGCATATTTTTAAACATATTTTATTTGAGAGAGAGAGAGAAAGAAAGAGAATGGGCGTGCCAGGGCCTCTATCCATTGCAAACGAATTCCAGATGCGTGCAGCCCCTTATGCATCCAACTTACATAGGTCCTTTGGCTTTTCAGGCAATTGCCTTAAACGATATCTCTCCAGCCCCTGTGTACTATTTTAATATATGGGCATTTTGAAAGTTAAAGGAGAAAGATACCAATATTTGTGATTAACAAACCTTCCATTTTGTTGATAAAATGCTTCTTCAAATTCTCGTAATGTTTTACGTAGTTTCTTTTTCTCTGCTCTGGCTTTCCAAAGTTGTTCCAGCAATTCAGGCCTAGAAAGGAGATTATTAAAGGGCACAAATGATCACTCTGTAGTCTCAAGGTGGCCTCGAACCTCCTACCTCTGCCTCCCAGGTGCTGGGATTAAAGATGTGCAGCACCATGCCTGGCTTGTACTTTTTTAATACTTTTTTTTTTTTTTTTTTTTAATTTAAGGGCCTCTTTCTGCTGCAAACAACTCTAGATGTACATGCTACTTTATGTATCTGGCTTTATGAGGGCACGGGGGAAGTTGAATCTGGGCCAGCAGGCTATGTAAACAGACAGCTTTAACTGTGGAACAATCTCTTTAGCCCTCATTATATTCTTTTTTAAAAAAAGATTTATTCTTATTTATTTGAGACGGGGGGGAGGAGAGAAAAAATGGGAATGAGCATGCCAAGGCCTCTAGCTACTGCAAATGAACTCCAGATGCATACACCACCATGTGCATCTGGCTTATGTGAGACCTGGAGAATCGAACCTGGGTTCTTAGGCTTTGCAAGCAAGTGCCTTAACTGTTAGGGCATTTCTCCAGCCCTCTCATTATATTCTTAAGAGTAATTCTAGTCCTGGCTATACATTAACACCAGTTAGAAGCTTTTAAAATATACTCATGCTTACACAGCTCTATAAACCTACTAAATCAGAATACTTGAAGTTAGAGCTTAGTATGACTACTTTAAATTTTTTTTTTCTTTTTTTTTGTGGTTTTTCAAAGTAGAGTCTCACTTTAGTTGAGGCTGACCTGGAATTCACTATGTAGTTTGAGGGTGGCCTCGAACTCATAGCGATCCTCCCACCTCTGCCTCCTGAGTTCTGGGATTAAAGGCCTGTACCACCACACTCAGCAGTAAAAGTTTTTTCTTAAATTGACTGTAAAGTGAAGGGCTGAGAACAAGTGTCATTAATTTTATAGTCAAAGATAAACAAGTAAATACATAACAAAAGATAAATTTTTTAGCTGGTTCCTATACTTTGTTATAAATTGCACAGATTTAAAAACAATTGAAGGGCTGGAGAGATGGCTAAGCAGGTAAAGCACTTGCCTACAAAGCCAAAGGACCCAGGTTCTATTCCCCAGGACCCACATAAGACAGATGCACAAGTTGGCACATGCGCCTGGAGTTTGTTTGCAACATCTGGAGGTCCTGGCATGGGCGTGTGTGTGTGCGCGCGCGCACACACACACTCTCTCTTTCTCACATAAATAAAATAAAAAATTAAAACACACTATTTAAATAAGGTAGAACTATACTATATATTTATTATACTTTATAATAAGGGTATGTCCTCCAATCCATTTTTTTTTTTCCTGGTAGGATCTTGCTAATTCACTATGCAGTCTCAGGGTGGTCTCAAACTCTCAGTAATCCTCCTTCCTCTGCCTCCTCAGTGTTGGGATTAAGAGTGTGCACTACCATGCCTGGCCTTTTATTTATTTATTTATTTACTTCAAGGAAAGATGTCACTTTCACCCAGGATGACCTGGAAGGCTGGCCTCAAACTCAAAGTGATCCTCTAACCTCAACCTCCCCAGGGCTGGGATCAAAGGCATGCAACACTGTGTCAGCCTCTCCAATGTTTTGTTTTGTTTTTTAAATATTTATTTGAAAGAGGGGGAAAGGGGCAGATAGAGATTGGGCATGCTAGCCACTGCAATTGGAACTCCAGATACATGCACTATATTGTGCATCTGGCTTTAACCGTACCTGATCCTTTGGCTTTGCTGGCAAGCACCTTAACCACTAAGCCATCTCTCCAGCCCTTAACATATATATTCGAGAGATAGAGAAAATAGGCACTCATGCCACTGCAAATGAACTCCAGATGCATACATCACTGTGTGCATCTTGCTTTATGTGAATACTGGGGAATGAAACCCAGGCATCAGGCTCTGTAAGCAAGGGCCTTTATTTAACCACTGAGCAATCTTTCCAAGTCCTAACATACGATTTCTTGTAAAGGGAGATCCCTGTAACAATAAAATACAAATAGGATAAAATCACAAACCAGCATACATACATAGAAGCTGCTCGAGTACTTGTTAATCGGAGATCTCGAGCCAGTTTTTCTGGATTTTCTTCAAAATCGGATTCTGAGTTTTCGAGTGAAGACTGTGCCTGTACAGCTGTTTTCAAGATATCACTTAACTCAGATGACAGACTAACACCATCTTCCTCTTCTTCCTAAATGACATTCAAATAGAATCAAGTAGGCCATGAATTCCAACTTTCCCATTCATAAAGCAATTAAAGAATGACTTCTCTAAAGGATTACCTTGATTTCTTCAAAAAAATGTGCAGTTTCTCCTTCTATAATTGGCTGTAACATCTGACCACGACGCTTTGTGGAGGGAGATCCCTGCAAAAACCAGTAATACAAAGTTTTGAATTTCGAGTATTTTTAAGGTATTTAGTGAAGCTTCACATACTCTAATAGATACAAAAGTTTATTTTCAGCAGGGGTATTGAAGCTTGGTGGTATAGCATGTACTTAACCTGCCCAAGGCCTTGGGTTCAGTTCCAAACAGATAAAAGCAAGCAAACCTACTTTCAAAACCTTAAAAGCATGTCCTTTTAAGTTTTTTAGACGTTACTTAATAAATTTATTTTTTGCTTATATACTTTTATTTATGCATTCATAAGGGTAGTAGCTGATGTAAGTCCAGAAAAAAATCAAGAGTTCATTCAAACCTGAAGATACTCTTTTTCACATACCGCTTAAACTCTAAAAGACAGTGTTAAATATAGTTTAAGTTTCTTCATTTAAAAAAAATATTTTTTAATTTTTATTTATTTGAGAGACAGGGATACAGAAACAGGCACGGAGAGAGAAAGAACAGGCACGACAAGGCCTCCAGCCATTGCAAACAACTCCAGATGTGGGCACCGCCTTGTGCATCTGGCTTACGTGGGTCCTGGGGAGTCGAAACTGGATCCTTTGGCTTTGCAAGCAAGCACCTTAACCGCTAAACAATATCTCCAGCCAACTTTGATCTTTTTTTAATATTTGTTTATTTATGGGGGGGATGGGCATACCAGGAACTCAAGCCTGTGCAAAGTAATTACAAACACATGTGGCACCTTGTGCATCTGGCTTTACATGAGTACTAGGGAATTGAATCCTCGTCTTTATGCTTTGTAGGCAAAAACCTCAACTGCTGAGCATCTCTCCAGCCCCCTTTGTTCATTTTTAAAGTGGCCTTGCCAATTGTTAATCTTCCATAAAAATGAGATCATATAAAATGTAGCCTTTTGTGTCCAACTCCTTTCATTCACCATGCTTCCAAGATTAATTCATGTTGAAGCATATCAGTTACTTCATCCCTTTTTGCTAAATAAGATCCCAGTGTATGGATGTCATATTTTATTTAGCTATTTATCTGTTGAGAAATTATTATTCTAGGAGCTAAACCTTAGTTTATGTTTAGTATGCTTCATTCATACAACACAATCAACTTACAACCCAGCACTCCCCTACTTTTAAAAATATTTTACTTTAAGATTGGGTCTTAAGTTGCTTAGGCTGGCATTAAACTTGCAAACCTCCTGTGTTAGCCACTTGGGCAATTAGGATTATAGGCATGTGTTACCACAATATCTGGCTGTAATATTTGAACTTCTGGGGAACTAGTTATACAACTTACATTCCAAATTCACTAAGATTCACTTTGTTTTCTGAAAGTTTTAAAATTTTAGCTCTTTTACCTGTGGCGTGGGATAAAGATTTTTTTCCATGTAGATATCTAGAAGTGTCTGCAACACATACTGGAAAAAAACTATTCCTTGATTTGTCTTAGCTTAACTTTTAGACTCCCAATTCTACTTTCTCATATAAGGTCATAGGATGGGCATGGTGGCCCGTGTCTTTTGTCCCAGCATTTGGGAGATAGGTAGGAGGATTGTTGTGAGTTTAGGGCCAGTATGGAATTATAGAGTAAGTTCTAGGTCTGCCTGGGATAGAGTGAGACCCTACCTTGAAAAAACAAACCTATGTACAAAAAATAGTAATAATATGAAGTCATAGTCAGGAGTCCATAAAATCTAGAACTGCTTCCTTCCTACTAACTTAGGTTTTAAAGAAATACCTATGGAATTCAAAAATTGTTTTCCATTAAGAAACTTCAAAGACTTACTTTATTATGGAATTAAAGGTGATTGATACATAAAAGACCTGGCTATAATTTTACTTTTTACAAAGTGCATTACATATGCTTTCTCTATTTTCTAGACTATTATGATGTGAGATGCTTTTCCATACCCGTCCCCATAGTGACGACTAACCTCTGAAACTGTGAGCTAAATTTAATCTTTCCTCCTCCTTTAAACAGTTTATGTTAGAAATTTCTGTCACAGTAAACCTAAAACTAATACCAACAATTGCTATCAAAGTATTGGGATCACTGCTATGACAACTTGACAATGTGTCACAGAAGCCTTTTAAATTAGTTTGTGGGAAGAATTTGTGGAAGTTTGGAGAAGCAGAATAGAAAGGTCTTAGAATGTAGTAAGCCAAGCTTACTTGGTAATTCTGATGAGATCGCAGGTGACCAGAATGCTGATAGAAAATGTGGACACTAAAGATTAGGTGAAGAGCCTGACACTTATATAGATAACTTTGGGCACATCAACACCTAAATCATCAACTCCTGAAAAATGAGGGTGTGATGTTTTGCTTACCAAGACTTAATGTCATAGCATACATAATAATGCTTATTGAACATTTAATTTGCTTGCAAAGCCAAAGGACCCAGGTTCGATTCCCCAGGACCCACATTAGCCAGATGCACAAGGGGGCACACGCGTCTATAGTTCTTTGCAGTGGCTGGAGTCCCTGGCGTGCCCATTCTCTCTCCCTCTCCATCTTTCACTGTCAAATAAAAATTTAAAAAAATAAAAAAATTTAAAAATGCTTATTGAAGTGCCTGGGAAATAGTTTTAAGCACTTATTCATTTCTTATCCTTTAAAATTACTGATTTTCCAACCTTGACTATGTTTTTCTCCAAAATACCATTGAAAGATTATTTTTAAATACACACTGAAAAATGAACTAAAAAGAAATATCCATTGGACGCTGACTATGGCTTATAACTGCAGCATTTGGGAGGCTGAAGCAGGAGGACTGCTACAAGTTTGAGGCCAGGCCAGACTACACAGTGAGTGAGTTCCATCCAGCCCGCCTGGATGTAAGAAACTATTTTTGTTTCACTGTGTGCATGTGGTATGTGTGTACGCATGTAAAGGATGTTGGATATCTTCCTCAATCACAACCCACTATATATTTTGGGACAAGGTCTTTCACTGAACCGATAGCTCAGCAATCCTTCTAGACTGGCTAGCCAGCAAGCTCCAAGGATCCTCCTGTCTTTGATTCCCCAGTGCTGGGATTATAAGCACAAACCACTTTGCTCAGCTTTACATAGGTACAGGTACAAGTCTTCATTGCTTGTACTTTACCAAGTGAACCATCTCATCAGCTCAAGACCCCGTTTAAAAAAAAAAAAAAAACAACAAAAATGAAGGGGGATGGAGAGATGGCTCAGGAGTTAAGATGCTTGCCTGCAAAGCTTAACAACTCAGTTGGATTCCTCAGTACCCATATAAAGCCAAAGGTACAAAGGGGCACATGCATCAGAGGTTTGTTTGCAGTGGCTAAGGTCCTGACATGTCCATACTTTCTTTCTTCCCCCTCTGCTTGCAAATAAATTTTTTTCTTGCTTGCTTGCAAAGCCTGCAGGCTCAGGGGTTCAATTCCCCAGTATCCACATAAAACCAAATGCACAAAGTGGTTCATGTATCTTTGGAGCAGCAAGAGGCCCTGGTACACTCATACACACACATACACTCTCCCTACTTGCAAATAAACAAACTGTTTTTCAAAAAAAATGAAGAAGGGCTAGGGAAATGGCTTAATGAATGGTTAAGGTGTTTGCCTGTGAAGCCTAAGGGCCACAGTTGGATTCCCCAGGACCCACTTAAGCCAGATGTACAAGGGGGCACATATGGCGTGCCTATTCTCTCTCTCAAATAAATAAATAAAAATACATTTAAAAAAATGAAGAATTGCCAGGCTTGGTGGCACACACCTTTAATCCCAGCACTTGGGAGGCAGAGGTAGGAGGATTGCTGTGAGTTCAAGGCCACCCTGAGACTCCATAGTGATTTTCAGGTCAGCCTGGGCTAGAGTGAGACCCTACCTAGAAAAAAGAAAAAGATGCCAGATGTGGTGGTGCATGCCTTTAATCCCAGCACCGGGAAGGAGAGGTAGGAGGATCACCAAGAGTTCGAGGCCACCCTGAGACTACGTAGTGAATTCCAGATCAGCCTGAGCTAAAGTGAGACCCTACCTCAGAAAACCAAAGAAAAAATTCCTTTGTTTACTTACAAGGACAGGAGTAATGCTAGCTCTTGTCAGCATCTGTTTTATAAGCCTGTATCTGTCATAGAGAGGTTTAACAATGTGTCTTTCTTCCCTGGTCACCTGAAGTAAAACAAAAACAAAACAAAGAACCTTACCAGAAATTTAAGAGATAATGAAAACAATGAACCATATGATTACCCTACCCCCCACCCCAGATTGAAGTTTTTAAATAATGCTCTATATGGCTGCTTTGAAGAATACAGGCCACCAAAGACAGGAAATCTTTTTAGCAAGAGTTCTTACCGGTCTTCCATGTTGACTTTCATAGTAAAGAAGACTCTTCTGGAGAGAAGTTTTCTCTTCTATCAAATGATCTTTTGTCATTTTCTAAAATAAGGGGAAGAAAGAGAAGCACTAAAACATTGTTACGATTGGTTGAGGACATACTGTCATCAGTATAGCCTGTACATTCTATTTGAATAAATTACGAATATTGGGGTGTTGGGAAAGTTAATCTTTTTTTAAATCCAATATCCAAATCTGTAAAATGGTAATATTTCATTCTACCTCATAGGGCTTAAATGAGGACTAAATAATATATGTTATGTTTCTAGAATAGTGCCTGTTGAGCACACAGTCAACACATGCAACTACTTCTCATTTTATGTTAGCATCGAGAACAAGGGACACAGGGGAAGCTGAGAAGATGGTGTAGTAGTTAAGGCACTTGTTTGCAAAGCCTGTAAGCGCAGGATCAATTCCCATACCATCCACACAAATCCAGATGCCAAAAGTAGCCCAAGTGTCTGTAATTCATTTGGAGCTTAATGAGGCTTGGCATGCCCAGATACAGACACACACACAATAAATAAAATAGGGCTGGAGGGATAGCTTAGCAGTAAACGCATTTGCCTGCAAAGCCAAAGGACCCAGGTTCCATTCCCCAGGACCCATGTTAGCCAGATGCACAAGATGGTGCATATGTCTGGAGTTTGTTTGCAGTGGCTGGAGGCTCTGGCACACTAATTCTCTCTACCTCCCTCTTTCTCTTTGTCAAATAATAAAACTTAAAAACAAAAACAAAAACAAAAATGTGCAAGCCGGGCATGGTGGCGCACACCTTTAATACCAGCACTCAGGAGGCAGAATTAGGAGGATCACTGTGAGTCTGAGGCCACCCTGAGACTACACAGTGAATTCCAGGTCAGCCTGGGTTAGAGTGAGACCTTACCCTACCTCGAACAAAAAAAAAAAAAAATAAAACACCGTGGAGAGTGGAGTTTCAAAGGGCAAGTGGGAGGGAGGGAATATGGGATATTGTTTACAATTATGGAAGTTGTCAATAAAAAATAAATAATAAAAGGAAAAATACATAAAATAGTGGATACAGGCCAGGCATGGTGGCAAATACCTATTTATAATCCCAATGCTCAGGAAGCAGGAGGAATGCAGGTTTCAAGCCAACCTGGCATACAGTTAGATCCTTTCTCATGAAAGTAAGTATTGCTGATAAAACTTAGCGGTAGAACTTGGGAATATATAAGGTGCCTGGGTTCAAACCCAACCAAAACCACCAATCCCCTTCCAAAGACAGACTAGTGCCAGGCACATCTCTCACACAAGCGTATGTTTTATAAGCCATTACTTGCTGCACTACTAAAGAGAATTGCAGTGGGTGAGGTCTTAGAAAAAGCACAAAAACATCAACTTGTGACTCCAGACTTGTACTCTATGACCTCAGTTTCCCAGTGTGGGGTGGGCTCATTCTTTTTCCAAATTTACTTGTCCACAGAACCACTGCTTTTGTTCTATAGGCTCCTGTGATGGTTTGAATCAGATGCCCTTCAAAACAGATACACACACACACACACACACACACGCACACACACACACACACATATATATATATATAATACATATATAAAGTACCTTCAACCATTGAGCCGTCTCTCCAGCCCAAGTCATGTTTTGAATGCCCTAGCTGGTGACAATTTGAAAGGTGCTGCTTTGCTAGAGATGTGTTACTGGGGATGGGCTTAGGAGTGTTATAGCCAGATCCTTCTTGCCAGAACTTGGCTCACTTTTCCTACAGCTGTTTTCCATATGTTGTGTCAAAGGAGATGCCCATCCTCTGCTCATGCCATGCTGTCCCCCTGACCTCATGAAGCTTTCCCTTGAGACTGTAAGCCAAAAAAACAAAAAACAAAAAACAAAAAAAAACAAACAAAAAAAAGCAACTTTCCTCCCATTAGCTGCTTTTGGTAAGGAGCTTTGTCCCAGCAACAAGAAAATAACTATACAGAAGATTAGTACCAGAGGTGTGAGGCTGTTGCTGTTAGAATTAGAAACCTGACTGTGGCTTTTGTCCTTTTGGAACTGATTTGGAGGAGGCATGTGGAAAGATTCGAAACCTTGGCCTAAAAGATGCCTTGTGGTAGAGTTTAGCGGACATTGTAGTCAGAGTTGAGAGACCTGGGTGCAGTAAGAACTAGGACTGTGAACTTGGTTTATTATGAGAGGAAGAACTTCATCAGAATTGGATTAGAAGAAGCAGTTTGTGCAAGGCCTGCTATGTTCAGCCCATACCCTAAGAACTTGAACAGCACTGAGTTTGGAAGAAAGAGACTGGTGTGAGCAAGAGGACATGGAACAGAAACAGTGAAGTTTGGGGATGGGAGATGGCTCAGTGGTTAAAGGCACTGGCTTAATGGGTTCAATATCCTAGTGCCCATGAAAAGCCAGATGCAGAGAGGTGTATGCATCTAGATTTCAAATGCATTGGCAAGAGATCCTTCTCTCTCCTCTACTCTCTTCTCTCTGTATGTGTGTGTGTGTCCCCCAACACTCAGAGAAGCAGAGGTAGAATCACCATGAGTTCAAAGTCACCCTGAGACTATTACATAGTGAATTCCAGGTCAGCCTGGGCTACAGTGAGACCCTACCTTGAACCCCACAACCCTTCTCCCCCCAAAAAAGGAATGAATGAAAAGTATGGGCTGAAACTGATGCCCATGTAGCTGCAATTGTTCAAGCAATTAACACCATTCAGATTAGGCCAGCTACATTGCATTAGGATAGCAGGAAGAATGCGACTCTTTAAGTGTCCTCTCTTTGAAGTTGGCTTTGTTCCTCCCTGGATTAACAAATTTTGGTAGCCTACCTGGTAGTACAGGAATATAACAAAACCAGGATAAAAGGTATCATTTGATTTGCAGTGAGGTTTGTTTTTTGGAGGTGGCCACTTGGCAATGTGAAGGAGGGTTACTGAAATTTCTGACTGAAGACCGACCTGATGGAGCCTTGAGGATGAACTATGGATTACTGGGACCTTGGGAATTTTGAGATGCCAAGACTATGGGAGAGCTGACAAGGAAAGCTGCCATCTTAGGATGTAGTTTTCCTTGGGCCGTGGGCAGCCAAGTAGGAGGGGCAGAATTAGAACCCCAGAGTATTTGTCACTTGTTACAAATGTCTAACTTGGAGCTAGAGTTAGATTTAGATCTTGTATTGGTTCAATCTTTCCTTGTTATGCCCAATGCTGTCTTTTGCAGTGTGAATGTTTATTCTGTGCTATTATGTGGTTTTGGTTTTATAGGTTCATAGGAGATCTTGGACTATGGGCATGTTTCAACAGTACTGGGACTGCTAAGAACTATGAACTTTTGTTGTTGTTTTGAGGGAGGATCTCACTCCACAGCCCAGGCTAATCTGGAATTCACTATGTATTCTCAGTCTGGCCTTGAACTCACAACAATCCTCCTACCTCAGCCTCCTGAATGCTGGGATTAAAGACATGTGCCCAGCTACTATGAGATTTTTTTTTTTTCCAAAATTTTTTATTTATTTATTTGAGAGCGACAGACACAGAGAGAAAGACAGGTAAAGGGAGAAGAGAGAGAATGGGCGCGCCAGGGCTTCCAGCCTCTGCAAACGAACTCCAGACGCATGCGCCCCCTTATGCATCTGGCTAATGTGGGACCTGGGGAATCGAGCACTCGAACCGGGGTCCTTAGGCTTCACAGGTAAGCGCTTAACCGCTAAGCCATCTCTCCAGCCCGAGATCTTTTAAACTTAGACTGAATGTACTATATGTCATGGATGGTCATCAATTTATGGGGGCCTGGGGTGGAATGTTGTGGTTTGAATAAAGTGACCCCCATAAACTTATGTGTTTTTAATGGTTGTTCCCCAGTCAGCAGCAATTTGGGAGACAGAGCCTTGACAGAGGAGGTGTGTTGTTGGGGAGGGCTTAGGGATGTTGTAACCAGCTCCGCCTTGCCAGAACTTGGCTCACTCTTCTGCTACTGTCTTCCACGTGCTGTGGTAGACGTGATGTCCAGCCCCTCTCATGCCATGCTTTTCCTGCCACTATGAAGCTTCCCCTTAACAGTGTAAGCCAAAATAAAAATGTTAGGCTGGGCATCATGGCACACACCTTTAATCAGAGGCAGAGTTCAGGAGGATCACAGTGAGTTCAAGGACAGACTGGGACTACAGAGTGAATTCCAGGTCAGCCTGGGTCAGAGTGACACCTTACCTGGAGAGGAAAAAAAAAAAAAATTCCCTACAATGTTGCTTTTAGCCAGGTGCTTTGTTCCAGCAATGAGAAGGTAACTGCAACAGCTCCCTGACTGCCCTCACTCTAGCTCAGGCTGACCTGGAATTCACTATGTAGTCTCAGGGTGGCCTGGAACTCACAATCCTACCTTTCCCTCCTGAGTGCTGGATTAAAGGTGTGCGCCACCATGCCCAGCTGCTTAGATTATATTTATGGAGTAGAGAGTGAGTAAGTGCAGGACTCAATAAAACACTGTGATTTCATTTTCAAGACTGAACCTTAATTCTGGATAATGAATATGAATAAAACTCAGCAATGATTCATCCTTTTACATACTCATCTTGCCCACTACCCTCCCACATTAATGAACCCACCAGCACTCTAGTTTTTTTTTTTTAAAGATGTCTATATCAGAATTTATTCTTTTTTTATTTTTATTTTTTTTTTGATTTTTCGAGGTAGGGTCTCACTGTAGCCCAGGCTGACCTGGAATTCACTAAGGAGTCTCAGGGTGGCCTCGAACTCATGGCGATCCTCCTACCTCTGCCTCCCGAGTGCTGGGATTAAAGGCATGCGCCACCACGCCCGGCTTATAATAGATACTCTTTTTCTTTTCTTTCTTTTTTTTTTTTTTCTGAGGTAGGGTCTCACTAGCTCAGGCTGACCTGGAATTCACTGTATAGTCTCAGGGTGGCCTCGAACTCATAGTGCTCCTCCTACCTCTGCCTCCCAAGCGCTGGGATTAAAGGAGTGCGCCACCACGCCTGGCTTTTATTTTTAATTTTTATTAGCATTTTCCATGATTATAAAATATATCCCATGGTAATTCCCTCCCACCACACACTTTCTCCTTTGAAATTTCATTCTTCATCATATAACCTCCCCATCACAATCATTGTGCTTATATATATACAATATCAACCTATTAAGTACCCTCCTCCCTTCCTTTCTCTTCCCTTTATGTCTCCTTCTTAACTTACTGGCCTCTGCTACTAAGTATTTTCATTCTCACGCAGAAGCCCAATCATCTGTAGCTAGGATCCACATATGAGAGAGAACATGTGGCGCTTGGCTTTCTGGGCCTGGGTTACCTCACTTAGTATAATACTTTCCAGGTCCATCCATTTTTCTGCAAATTTCGTAACTTCATTTTTCTTTACCGCTGAGTAGAACTCAGCACTCTAGTTTTATTTAAAAGAAAAGAAAGCCTTTTAAAAATAAGCTTGGGGGTAGAGGAGATGGTTCAGTAGGTAAAGTACTTGCAGCACAACATGAGAACCTGAGTTCAGATCCCCAGTACCCATGTAAAATGAGGGATGTAGTGGAGCACACTTATAATCCCAGCACTGGAGAGGCAGAGACAAACTGTTCTCAAATAAGGTGGATCGTTACAGAAGACACCCAACACTGTATCTATATACATTTATATACATGCCCACACTTTTGCACATGTATTCACACACACATGCTCCCTCACAACCAACAAGCAAATAAGCATATACACACATGAATGCAAAAAAAAAAAAAAAAAAAATACAAGTGTTAGTATTGTGACCTAATCCCTGGAAGATGTGATAAATGTATGTTTCTGCAAACTGAAGAATACACAAGAGAATACCTAGACACTTCTATCTTGCTATGGTCATTTTTTAGTTTCAGGAGTTCTAAGCGTGATTCGTGGCAGAAATCTTAGTTCAGCATTACCTTGACATCTTCTGGGAGACACCTCTCAACACGTTTTTCCTTGAGTCTTTTCATAATCAATTCAAGAGTTGCTTCCTTCGATGGCTTCTTCTCCTTTTGAATGATTCTAGGTTCACTTTCATTCTCTTCATCTTCATGGTCTAGAGAAGAGCCAAAACTTTTCGGAAGAGTGTTACTACGTGGACGTGTCTGAGGGACAAATTCCCCATCAGAGTTTTTGTGTTTTGCATCTATATTTCAAATAAAAGGATAGATTAATAAAGATCGATTACACAAAGGTTCAGATATTTCAAAGTCAAATGTTTAGTTATAAAAATATTAAGAGCTATTCTGTTCATTTTTTAATATTTCATTTTTATTTATTTGAGGGGGGGCAGATAGAATGTGAATGCAAGGGCCTCCAGCTGCTGCAAACTCCAGACGCACATATCACCTTGTGCATCTTGCTTATGTGGGTCTTGGGGAATTGAACCTAGGTCTTTTGGCTTGCAGGCAAGCACCTTAACCGCTAAGCCATCTCTCCAGCCCTATGCATTCTTTCAATCAATATTCATAAGGACTTTACTATAAAGTAAGATACTCTGATAAGCACTGAACATAAAACATTCTCATGGAAAACATTCAAGGAAAAGAAAATAGTAATTAAATAATTAGATTAATACATGAAGTGCTATAAAAATGGTAACAGACAAGACTTATAATCCTTGAAAGAGTATACATGGGGCTGAAGAGATGACAGTTAAGGCACTTACATCCAAGCGTAAGGACATAGGCTCGATTCCTCAATACCCACATAAGCCAGATGTACACGGTAGAGCATATGTCTGAAGTTCATTTGCAGTGGCTAGAGGCCCTGGTGTGCCCATTCTCTCTATATATAATAAGTATTTTTCTAGAACTTGTACTTCATGGAAGAGGAACTACACTAGAAGGGAAGGCCAAAAGTGGAATAGGACAAGCTGACTTAACATGGAAGAATTAAGCAGAAAACATTTTTCAACAAATGAGGTAATAACTTATACAAAGGACCTAAATTTTTGCATGCTTAAAAACAGAAAATGAAAATATGATCAACCCTTAAAAGGGCACAGACACACTTCTGTGTAAGTACCATTAACACACACCAAATAAAATAAAATAAAATCCCTTAAGGCTAGAGAGATGGGTGAAGCCTAAGGACCCAGGTTCAAGTCTCCAAAATCCACATTTGCCAAATGCACAAGGTAGTGCATGTATCTAGAGTTCATTTGCAGTGGCTGGAGGCCCTGCTCCAACCATTCTCTCTCATAAATAAATAAAAGCTAAAATTCTTTTAAAAAATCCTTTTGAAAAGGCCATACAAAAAATTAAAAAAAAAAAGGGCACAAAATATGAATTTAGAAAATTCCAAGTGGGAAGGAAAACCCGAAAGAGAAACATGATTTTGTGTTTTTTTTTTGACACAGAGTGGCCTTGAATTCATGGTGATCCTTCTACCTCGGCTCCCCAAGTGCTGGAATCATTTGTACCATTATACCCAGCAGAAACATTATTTAACAACATCAGTAACAAAAAAAAAAAAAAAAAAAAGGCTGGAGAGATAGATGGCTTAGCAGTTAAGACACTTGCCTACAAAGTCCAAGGACCCATGTCCAACTCTTTGGATCCTACATAAGCCAAACGCACAAGGTCGCACATGCACTCAAGGTGGTACGCAAGTCTGGAGTTTGGTCAAATGTATATGTCAATTGCTGTAATGCTGGCACATCTGTTATGGGTGAAACCATCTGCTCTCTGGTTGAATTTGAAGCCAGCTCCATGGGTGGGAATTTTTGCCTGGTACTGAAAACCTAATGAAAAGCCTATGGTTTGGGAGGTCACTTGGGGGGCAGGGGAAGTATACTACTGATATTTGAATAAATGTCCTGTTAATACTTATGTTTATACCCATATACTAATACTACTCTTATTTTTTATTCTGTTTTCAGATGGTGGTGACTACTGGGGTGACTCAGAAGTCACCAGTGTTGAGAAATAAAAATTCAGTGTTTAGGACTAAGTGCTACATCTATCATACCCTCCAAGGCTCAAGTTCCATTGTGGAAGAGGTAGCAGAAGAATGTAGGAGCCAAAGGAGTGGGAAGAATGCTATACTACTGTCTTCCAGATACAAAGTAGCTTGGATATTTATGACCTCAATGGCTGCAGGTACCTACATAAAAACCTGAATATGAGGGGAAAACAATGACATCAACAAAGAAGACAGACTAGTTGGAAAGAAGAGTTTCAGCAGAGGGGGATTTGGAAGGGGAAGTGGGGCACTGTTCCAAGTGAGCTATGCTGGAAAGGGTTCTTACCCAGGGAGTGGTAAAGAATTATTGTTCTGAGAGAGGATCCATAAAGTCTGGGGGAAGGAATACAACAGGCTTTTATATACATGAATCAGGATTATAGCACAGGCAGGAAGATTTTGCCAGCAGAAAAGCACTGGTCAGGGTGGGAGCCCCTAAGTTGGGAAACTCAACTGAATTCATGAGTTTATATTGGGACTGTTCCTACCTATTAATTCAAAGAGGGCTAGGCTGATTGTCTACTGAAAGTTTCTTAGCAGTAATCAAGAATCTTTTGTACTGGGGAACAAGGTGAGCTGTACAACAGGGATGCAATCATTCATAACTGCCTCCAGCTAACTGCAATCATTCCCAATGAACCATCCAGTTTAGTTAACTATATAATCTCCAGAAGCAGGGGCAAATTCTTCCTCATTATGATCATGTTATATGATCTCTATTTATGGAAGTTGTCAATAAAAAGATTGTAAAAAGTTAACAGAAATTACCTTAACTATGTAAGACTATAAAACCCCATGATGGGTCTGTTTCTATACCTGATACTTAAAGCCAGATGCACAAGGTGGCACATGCATCTGGGATTCGTTGGTAGTGGCTAGAAGCCCTGGCACACCCATTCTCTTCTCTCTCTGCCTCTTTCCCTCTCATTCATAAATAAATAAATAAATAAATAAAACCACAACTTTGAAGAAGGGCATGGTGATGCACACCTTTATTCCCAGCACTGGGGAAGCAGAGGAAGGAGGAATGCCGTGAAGTCAAAGCTATCCTGAGTGAATTCCAGGTCAGCCTGAACTACAGCAAAACCCTACCTTGAAAAACCAAACACACACACACACACAAAAAAAAAAAAAAAAAAAAAAAAAAAAAAAAAAACACCTCCAACTTAGAGCCCAGCATGGTGGTGCAATGCCTTTAATCCCAACCCATGGGAAACGGAGGTAAGAGGATCACTGTGAATTTCAGGTCACCTGAATGAAAATCCTATTTTGAAAAAACAAAAAGAAAAAGAAAAAAAGCAAACTTAATACAACATGAACATTTCATACCTTTAATTTGCTTCCGCAGTTTAGTAAGCTCTGTCATCCATTTTAATACCCTTGGATTGGCTGCAATATCACTGTAGGAGGGCTGAAAATATATAAAGCAGTATCACTGGCACTTCTGTAGTAAGAAATATTTAAGCTACTTTAGGCTCAAGTCATATTTTATGGTTAATGCAACATAGGTTTCACTCAATCCTCACTGCACTTTAACCTACACAGGGCAGGATATTAAGTAAAAGGTCTTCAAACCAGAGATATACAACTAGAAGCCATATTTGAACACAAGTCTTTTGTTTCCAGGCACTTACCACATCGTATGTTCTAATTATTTATTAAAAATACCTTCCTTCCACTTCCTGTGGCACTTGTGATTTTTGTCAGAGGAAAAATACCAGAAACATGATTTATTTATGTAAAGAATTTGCTTTAAAATTCAAAACGGTGGGGATGGGATATAGTTCAGTTGGTAGAATTCTTGTATAAAAAGCACAGCAAGGCCTGGGATCAGTTCCTCAGCAGCACCACATAAACTGGTGTGGTGGCAACGGCTGTTATGCTAGGACTTGGGAGGCATAATCAGGAGGACAGGAAGTTAAAAGATCATTTTGAGAGCTACACAGCAACATGGGATACATGACACCTGTCTCAAAAACACAGTAAAATGGCAAGATTATGGCGCAGAAATTAAGAAACAAAGATCAATTGGATCTTAGTTCATGGCTGATTCTCTGAGCACCTCAGACTTGCCATTTCTCTCAGGAAAGAGCTAAGGTAATATTCTCCAAAGACTTCACAGTTCTAACATTCGATCTAGTTTGGCTTAGGATGTTATAAACTTACCTTGCTGTTTTTTTCCCTTTCAAATTGCTCCTCAAATTGTCGAATTTTTTTCTGAAGTTTTTTGACCAACTGATAAGGTGTCCTATCTTCTCTTTTTTCATCTTTTGAACTGAAGGATGATCTTCGAATCCTAAATTGAAACAACCAGCACTGCATATTAAACTTTCAATCTCAACACCGTATTGTTTATTGTCCTGATGTGTTACATTTACTAATCTTAAAAGGGAGTAAGTCCCTAACACTAAAAGACAGCTAATGACAAACACTACAGTGTCAAAAGCTCTAAAACTTGTTTGAATACATACAGAAAAGAAGGTGGAGAAATAGCTCAGTGGTTAAAGGTGCCTGACCACCTGTGTTCAATTCCCAGTACCCAAGTAAAGCCAGAGGTGCAGATGTTTAGAGTTTGTTTGCAATAGCAGAAAGCCCATACTTTCTCTCTGCCTCATTTACTGTGTCTCTCTCTCAAATAAAGAAAAAAAAAATTAAAAGATTACAAGCAGACAGCCAGGTGTGGTGGTGCACACCTTTAATAATAGCACTTGGGAGGCAGGCATAGGGGGATACTATAAATTGGAGGCCAGTCTGGGTCTACAAAGTGAGTTCCAGGTCAGCCTGGGCTAGAATGTGACCCTACCTCAAAAAACCAAAAACAACAGAAGAATAAAAGCAGCCAAGAACACATGCTTTGGCTGTAGGACACTGAGAAATCAAGCTGGAAGCCCCCCTCTCTGGTAAGTAGCTGTCAGGATGATGGAAAAGCTATCCATCGTTTTGAGAAAGAAAAGTCAATGGTCTAACCAGCAGCAGACCCTGCAAGTTTTTAGGCACATTAGTCCAAATGTGCCAAGTAAGACAATAGTGGCATGTCTGCCAGGATGAAAACAAGCTACTCTGATTGAATTTCCAAGTACAGAACAAACCTAAAAGCCTATGGTTGGGGAGGTCATAATCTCTAGGGATGAAACTATTATTATCTGGCTAAATGGATATACTATGATCACCAAACTGTCCTCTAAATACTCACGTTTGTTACTCATGTTAATGCTACTTTTGCTTTTTTAAAATATATTTTATTTATTTGATACACAGAAAGAGGCAGAGAGAGAGACAAAGAGATAAGAGAGAATGGGCATGCCAGGGCCTTCAGCTATTGTAAACGAATTCCAGATGCATGTGTCCCCTTGTGCATCTGGCTTACATGGATCCTGGAGAATCAAACCAGGATCCTTTCTTTGGCTTTGCAGGCAAATGCCTTAACTGCTAAGCCATCTCGCTAGCCCCCCATACTTTCACTTTTGATTAGAGAAGCTTCTCTTTTCAAATGGTGGTGAACACTGGGGAGACACAAAAATCGGCAAAGTGCTGAGAAAAGACAGGAGTGTTCAGCACTACCACACACTCTCAGACTCAGGGACCACTACAGGAAAAGTGGTGGAAAGAATTTAAGAACTAGAGGAAGGGGAAGAGTGCTTTGCAATCCTGTCTTCCAGACAAAGTGGTTAGCTGATGCTACCTACAAAAACCTGCACAAAAGGAGGGAGAAAATAATGATATCAAAATGGAATAGGAACTAGTTGGAAAAGAGATTTAGTGGAGTTTAGTGGGATAAGGCAAGGGGAAAAAGGGAAGATGAGAGGTATTATATTGGCACATGTATGGAAGTTGTCAATAAAAAAAATTAAAAACAGAAAAGAAGGAAAAGAAACAAAGATACCTAGCAGCTCTGAGCTAAGTGTTCAAATTGCAGAGAAAAGTTTTGACGTTTAGAGTTCACTTTAAATTTTAACAAAAACATTAGGAACCAGTCAACTGTACTTGTTACTCCCCTAAACAAGTGAGGAATAACCTATGAACACCACCTACTTGACTGCAAACTCTAAACACTTTCTTTCTTGCAATATTTTATTTACTTGAGAGAGAGAGATGGAAATAGAGGCAGACAGACATAGAGGAGTGAGTATGGGCACAGCAGGGCCTCGCATCACTGCAAACAATCTCCAGACCTATGTGCCACTTTGTAAAGCATCTCGCTTTACATGGGTACTGAGGAATCAAACCTGGGCCGTTAGGATTTGCAAGCAAGTGCTTTTAATCACTGAGCTACCTCTCTCCACCTCCCTAAACACTATCTTTAATGAACTCAGAATATAATAGCAGGTAAAAAATTAAAAAACATTCTTCAGGAAGAAGGGAATACAGGCCTGGGAAAACACATATATCTAAGGATTTGAAATGCTTCTTATAAATACATAAAATCCTATACCTAGTAAAGGAAAGTGCTTTAGATGAGGAATCCAGCACTTCTGGATCATGTAGGAAACGCTGGCTTTGCCCAAAATCTAAACTACGATGTGATAATACTGGAGGGCAATCCTCTTCCAGGGGATGATAGTTCATCCTTCCAGCTTGTGGAGACAGCTGAGCTTCTCCAGAGTCAGAGTCTTCCTGCCAAGACTTAAAAGCAGGAAATGGCTCTGTAAAACAAGCAAAAAAGAATAGTACCATGGGTAACTTAATTCATGCCACGAAATATCAACTGTTTGTTCCTTAAATCTTATTATGGAGTGGTTCATACATTTATTTTATGTCAAAACAAAAGATACTAAGATCTTCACAATCCCTTTTGAGGTTTAAAATAATCAAAATTTCATTTTATAGGCCAGAGTTTTATTTTCACAAGAGCTACAACTTAAATTTCTTTTTTTTTTTTTTTTTTGTTTTGTTTTTTCGAGGTAGGGTCTCACTCTGGTCCAGGCTGACCTGGAATTAACTCTGTCATCTCAGGGTGACCTTGAACTCATGGCAATCCTCCTACCTCTGCCTCCCGAGTGCTGGGATTAAAGGCGTGCGCCACCACGCCCGGCACAACTTAAATTTCTAAACGCAATAACAAAGCAACTGACTGCCAATTTCTTTAAAATTTATTTCTGAAGTTGTAATAATTTAGCAAAATTTAGCATGTGATAAAGAGAAACATTTCAAGTAAATATATCTTTACTCTAAAACAATGAGCAGTGTATCAAAGAGGACAGCTATGCTTAAAATAAAATGTGGAAGTTTTTCCCCATGCTACAAAGAGCACTAAGAAATGGAACTCTAATTCCATAAGAACGCTAATATTTCCAAAAGAGGAGCTAAGTCACCTATCAACACCTAATTTTATTAAACTGTGAGTTAGCACGTTAATTCTAATATTAAAACTGTGATGATTATTTTTGTTATGTATTCCTATGTGTAATATATACTTTAATCATTTGAAGACCACAATAGTAGTTTGGGGCATCTCCTTAAACACATCAATTAGTTATCCTGTTATACTTTTACAATCTCAATAAAACCATTTTAGTATAATTTCTCTATAAACAAAGTTTGACTATATACAGAATACATCAAATACAAATTCAAAATACAAAATTATCTTTCAGTATCATTGGGGTATAGGTTTCCCACCTATATGTTGTATTTATTTATACCTACAATTTAAAATCTTGATGCAAAAGTTATTATTCACAAAAGTAAATGGGAAAATGGCTTGACATATCAAAATTCAAAAAGTTGTCAGACAATAGTCAAGATGGCTATTTTAGTAATACAGTTTAACTCTATTTAAGACATTATATTTTAAGAGTTTTAGAAAACAATTTGTTTTTGAAAAGCAGATCAATCTGAAAACTAAAAATTTATTAAAAAAGTAAAAACTCCCACAATAAACTCAACAATACAGTGGTTTCAAAGCAACCCTTATACCTGTGTCCCAACAAATATAACTAGTATTGAAATTTTTATAAGAAATCACCTGTTTTAAGAAAAGAGTAATAAATTTTGTCTTAGTTTGTAATCCAAAACAGCTTTCCTAAGATTCAGGGACAGCAGGAGAAGGGCTAATAAAGACAAGCAAACTGAACCATAAAAGGCAAGAAAACTAAACTATGGTGAACCATACTTACCCTCCCCATCTCTCTGTAGATGCATTGTTTTGAAATCAATGAGGGGAAAAGTGATAGGGCATGACGCTAATAAAATGGAAAAAAATGGCAAAGAATACTAAAGTGAACACACAGCACAGTCAAAACAAACCATACACATAACACAAAGCCAAAGATACCAAAAATATTTCCCTAAACTAGTTAGGCATTATGCTACAAAACTTTGTTCAAAAAAATTACTAGTAACCAAACAAACATACATTCTATTTCACTAAGTAAATCCCCCCTCCAGAAAGAAGCAGTGACATTTTATTTAAACTAAACATAAAACTAAAAAAGAATGAATCCTCCCACTCCCCTCAAGGCAGGGTCTCACTCTAGCCCAGTCTGACCTGGATCTCACTCTGTAGCTCCAGGCTGGCCTCGAACTTATAGTGATTCTCCTACCTCTGCTTCAGAACAAAGGCTTGCACCAGCATACCCAGCCACAGAAACTCTTTTATAAAAAAAAATTATTTGCAAGAAGGGGCAGTGGGCTGGAGAGATGGCTCAGCAGTTAAGGTGCTTGCTTACAAAGACTGATGGCCTGGGTTCAATTCCCCAGCACCCATGGACAGCCAGATGCACAAAGTTGGCACATGCGTCTGGAGTTCATTTACAGTGGCAGGAGGCCCTGGTACTCCCATTCTCTCTCTTCCTTTCTCCTCTCTCACCTTGCAAATAAATAAACAAAAACAACAACAACAAAAAAAAAACAACACAAAAACTAGAAGAAGGGGGAGAAAGAATATGGGTGCAACAGGGCCTTTTGTGGCTGTTAATCAACTCTAGTTGCTTGTTCCAGTCTGTATCTGGCTCTATGTGAGTACTGGAGAATTGAACTTGGGCCAGCAGGCTTTGCAATCAAAGCAGCTTTAGGGCTGGAGAGATGGCTTAGCGGTTAAGCGCTTGCCTGTGAAGCCTAAGGACCCCGGTTCGAGTGCTCGATTCCCCAGGTCCCACGTTAGCCAAATGCACAAGGGGGCACACACGTCTGGAGTTCGTTTGCAGAGGCTGAAGGCCCTGGCGCGCCCATTCTCTCTCTCTCCCCCTCTATCTGTCTTTCTCTCTGTGTCTGTCGCTCTCAAATAAATAAATAAAAATTTTTTTTAAAAAAGCAGCTTTAACCACTGAGAATCTCTAAATACCCAACCCCCAAGCAGAAACTCATTAAGTTTTTCAGTATAGATGATATGACAGACAAAAATCTCCCTCACAGTCTCTAGGTTCAACCACTAGGACCAAAAAGAATAAAAAGATCTCCCTTGCTTCATGCTCTGAAGAGCCATTCTAATATACTTTTGTGTTTCATTTTAGTTAGAAGAGAACATGAGAGAAAAATGGTATCTACCTCATTAAGGATTTTTGAGTCTGAGGCACCCTGAGACCACAGAGTGAATTCCAGGTCAGCCTGAGCTAAAGTGAAACCTTACCTCAAAAAAAAAAAAAAAAAAGAAAAATTTTGAACAGCTGCAACAAGCTCATATGCAACATGCTTGCTGAATGCATTCTCCTGACTATACTTTGAAAACAAAACAAAACAGAACAGTACTACTAGACTGGAAGGATGTCCTAGTGGTTAAGGTACAAAGCCTAATGACCTGGGTTTGATTCCCCAGTACACATGTAAAGCCAGATGCACAAAGTGGCACAGCATTTGGAGTTCGTTTGCAGTGACTGGAGGCCCTGGTGCAATTCATTCCCTTTGACTCTCTTCTTCCTCTGCTTGCAAATAAATATATACATACATACACACTGGAACTGGAGAGATGACTTAGGAGGTTAAGGCACCTGCCTGTGAAGCCGAAGGACCCAGGTTTGATTCTCCAGGGCCCACATATGACAGACATACAAGGTGGAGCGTGAGTCAGGAGTTTCTTAGTAGCGGTTGAAGGCCCTAGCATGACCAATCTCACCCCACTCCCACTGCCTCCCTCTCTTGCAAATAAATAATTTTTTAAAAAAATTTAAAAAAGAACTTCTTACTATAATGAAGTAGAAGCCAGGAGTGGTGGCACACACCTTTAATCCCAGCCTGGGCCAGAGTGCGACCCTACCTTGAAAAACAAAAAACAACAAGAAAAAAGCCAGCTGTGGTGACACACACCTTTAATGCCAACACTAGGGAGACACAGGTAGGAGGATCATCATGAGTTCGAGGCCATCTTGAGACTACACAGTGAATTCCAGGTCAGCCTGGACTAGAATAAGACCCTACCTCAAAAAACCCAAACTATAATGAAGTGGGTCTTGATTTGGAATTACTCTCATTTCTCTATTAGAGGGCACATGAAGGTATGTCTATGAATTTCACAGCAAGCACTCTTACTCACTGAGCCACCTTCCCTGTGTCTATAAATTTCAAGATAACCAAAGCCTAAATACATTTGTCATCTTAAGATTTTTATTTAGGATGTTACATCTATTGTAGAAAAAACAATGTTCATAGTGCGAAAGCAATGGAAGAAACAATACATTTTACTGACATCCATTCTCCCAGGGCTAAGAAGTTTATTCAGCTATTCTACCACCACTGGCTTTCTAAAGTTATTGAGCCTTATTCCTGGAAAAGCCATCAGAAGGTCTGCATGGCCTTGTTATGACTGTTGAGCCAGACTGGATCAACAGAGCAGCTTAAACATTTATTTTGCCACAAGATAGGCAGGTCGGATTCTGACAAGGGTAGGGGAAATAATAAAGCATCAGTTTTTTTCAAGGGTCTTCAGAAAACTGAAGCTAGAGAGAGAATGACCAATTTCCCTAGACACTGGCAAGTAAGTACTCTTCCACACTTAAAACAGGGGCTGGAGAGATGGCTTAGTGGTTAAGGCACTTGCTTCAAAGTCAAAGGACAGAGGATCAATTCCCCAGGACCCACATAAGCCAGATGCCAAGGTGGCGCATGCATCTGGAGTTCGTTTGCAGTGGCTAGAGTTCTTGGAGCACCCATTCTCTCTTTCTCTGTCAAATAAATAAAAATAAAATATTAAAAAATATTTTAAAAAATAGAATAAGGACCCCTACTGAAGCTCTTAAAGTTATTTATCTGCATCATCTAAACAGGAAAACCAAAAGGGCTTCTTCATAATCCCAAGCTTCATCTTTCTGAGACTCCTTCCCAGGTCTCCCAGGGACGCAGAGTTAACTGCTGCTCCTTTTCAAGGGATTCCTTCTCAACAATTGCCCAAAACAACCATCTGATCTGCACTGCCACCAGTATGCTAAGAGATTATCCAACTAAGGGGAGCTTCTTCATATATTATCAACATCCTGAATAGTCAGTCCAAAACAAAGAAAAGACAACTTGCTGATACAGTTTAAGTTAGTAATCATAGTATGCCACTGAACATGATAGAGAGCGCTAAAACTGGTGGGTGGCAGAGCACTGCAATAAAGGCTGGAACAGATAAGGAGTAGGTAGAAACTTGTAAAAACTGCCCAGACCCAAAATGAAACAACAAAACCCACCATATACACATTTGCAACTACGATCAAGTGGCAAAAGGTGCTAATAGCACTGACATTGCAATTCCTCTTGCCAAGGTGAGATAGTGAGGTATCTTCAGAATATATTAACCCCATGTAAGATGCCCAACTTATCTCATTTTTTCCCTTCTCTATGAAGGTTTATGATCCACAAAAACTCAAAGATCCGGGCTAGAGATGTGGCTTAGCAGTTAAGCGCTTGCCTTTGCCTGTGAAGCCTAAGGACACCGGTTTGAGGCTCGATTCCACAGGACCCACATTAGACAGATACACAAGGGGGCACACATGTCTGGAGTTCATTTACAGTGGCTGGAAGCCCTGGCGTGCCCCATTCTCTCTCTGTCACTCTCAAATAAATAAATAAAAATGAACAAAAAAATTTAAAAAACTCAAAGATCCAAATTTGTTTTACCCTCTAACATTTTACTTCAAAACTGAAAGAATTTTACAGTGAATACCTATCAATCAATCGCCTAGGTTCTACCATTAACATTTTACTACATTTGCTTTACACTATTTATCCACCTCATTAGCCATCTTATTTTGTTCCATGGATTTCAAAGTAAATTTCAGACATTTGTGTTTTTCCCCATGAACGTCTCAGTATGCAAATAATTTTTTTTTTTTTTCCTCAAGATAGGGTCACACTCTAGCCCAGGATGGCCTGGAATTCACTCTGTCTGTAGTCCCAAGTCCTAGGATTAAAGACGTGCACCACCACAAAAAATCTTGTTTACATCTGCTGAGTTTAAAAAAGTATATGCCCATGAATGTACCCGTCTGTTCCTGTCAGGAGGACAGTACCTCACAGTACGCCTTTCCATCTGTGGCTCTTAACCTGCTTTCCACTCCCTTTTCCACAATCTGTTACATTTTCATTAGTCTTTCAGTAATAAAGTTGTTCTTGGTGAATATTGGAAACTGTTCTTGGTGCTTAATGAAAATATTTTATGTCTAAGTTAATTACTTCACTAAATTCAGAGCAATGTCAAATAAACAATGTTAAATCTTATAAAAAAGCATAAGCCTTTATGTTGTTATTAAATAAGTCTTCATTGTTGTGTAAATTTTACTTTTTTTTTTTTCTTTTTTGGTTTTTCAAGGTAAGGTCTCACTATAGCTCAGGCTGACATTAGAATTCACTATGTATTGTCACAGTGGCCTTGAACTTACAGCAGTCCTCCTACCTCTGTCTGGTGAGTGCTGCAATTAAAGGCGCATACCACCACATCCAACTCAAATTTTACATTCTTTCTTTAGTACGTATATAAGAGGTGTGATAATGGTATGTGAAGGTGTGTGTTTGAGTGTGCAGATGGCAGTGTCCAGTGTACATGGAAGCCAGGGAAGAAGACTGGTCCTTTTCCATCACTCACTCATCTGCTTGTTTCTTGGAAACTCACTGAACTGGAAGCCTTTATGTTCTGGAAAGACCCAGCAAGTCTCCATTCTGTGCTCCCCGCAGGACTAGGGTTACAGGCATTTATGAGTTTGTGGGTTCTGGGGAATCAAACCAAGCAATTTCAGGCCCACTCAGGCCTTCATACTTGCATAAGAAATGATCTTAACTTCTGAGCCATCTCCCTAGCCCTCAGCATACTTTTATAACCAAATACAGAACCAGAGATCCAGTACAATCTCTGCTTGGAAGTATACTTGATGCTTTTTTTTTTTCCTTTTAAGTATTCCTCATGATCATAAGAAAAGCTAGCTCATTCTCCTCCATTTGAACTGATAAAATACTCACTTCCTAAGACTAGGAGATACCATCTGATTTAATAATTAACAAAGGCTCATCTTGGGAAGAGTTTTTTTTTAAAATTTCAAACCATTCTAATACCCTTTGTGTTGGGCCGTGGGGGGGGGGAAGCACCCACCATATCCAGTTGTAACTGTACTTTCACAGCTAAGAGATCAGATAAGAACTTGATGAGGTAGCTTCCCCAAAATGGTCTGCTCAAGTTTAAACAAGACTCAGGGCTCAGCAGTAAGGCACTTACTGGTTTTTTAAAACAAAACAAAATAAAAAAGCAACCCTTTACTCTCATCTTACATGAAAAGGAGACCAGGAACTCAGGATAAAAAACACTGTCCAGACAAGGGCAGCAGTCTCACTGTTTCAGCTAGAAATAACAATTCCAAGAAAATGACATGTTTGGGTAAAATTACCTTCCCATTTGTCACCATCAGAATCAGTCTTCAGATCTAACTGCGGAATTTGGACACACGCTGCTTCTCCTAGAAAACCAACACTTTGACCTTCTGGCACTTCTGATTCTGTATTAGCATTCAAATCATGCATCTTGCTAGAATCCTGTATTTTAAAATAAGGAATACATTTCACAACAATGAAAACTTTTTACATATGACTAACAATTAGAACATATCCCTGTGTAGTTTTTTAGTTCAGTGTCTGTAAGGCTAATTGTTCCACTCCTACCATCCAAACTATTATCATTCTTTTTTTAAAATTTTTTTTAGTTTTTTGAGGTGGGGTTTCACTCTGGTCCAGGCTGACTTGGAATCACTATGTAGTCTCAGAGTGTCCTTGAACTCATAGCGATCCTCCTACCTCTGTCTCTTGAGTGCTGGGAGTAAAGGTGTGCACCACCACGCCCAGCCAACCTATTTTTTTATTAAGTAGAAATTTTGTATGGACACATCATGTGTTGATACCATCATTTCTCTCCTCCCTGCTCCCATTCCACTAAGGGCCCTCCTCAGTGGGATTGCTGGAATTCACCAGGGGGTTGTGGTTTATGAGATCTGAGAGCATCAATCAGTCATTGTAAGGTAGAAGAGGAAGGACAAGGTCTCTGGACATTCCCTTCCACTCTGTGGCTCTTATAATTTTGCCCCTTCTTCTTCAAAATTCCGAGTCACTGTGGTTGTTTATTAAGTCTATTTTAGTGTTGTGTTCTCAGCACTTCTGGATTTCTGCTTTGCTGTGTTTTGAGTATCCTGTGTCTGTCTTCATCACCCTGGAGCTGGTTGTCAGGCTCACCATGGAAATAGCACTCTTCCTCAACATGCCAAATCCTCCATGGTTTCACCTGGGCCCTGGCTGATTTGTGAGGGATGGTTTATCTCCTTTATTCTCGCTGCCTTCAGCACAGAGGAACCAGGAGTCCCCAAGCTATTTTTAAATGTAAATTTGCAGTTTTATATTGTCTTACTGGAAGATTACATTTAATGTCAAGTTTAAGAAAGAATTTCCGTAACAATCTTACAATCATCAAAAATAGCTGTGGTGGTTTGATTCAGGTGTCCCCCATAAGCTTAGGTGTTCTGAAGGCTAGGTTCCCAGCTGAGGGAATTAATGTCTCCAGGAGGAAGTGTATTGTTGGGGTCAGGTTTATGGGTGTTACCGCCAGTTTCCCCTCACCAGTGTTTGGCACACTCTCCTGGTGCTTTTGTCCACCTTATGTTGGCCAGGGGGAGATGTCCACCCTCTGTTCATGCCATAGTTTTCCCTGCCAGCATGGAGTGTGCCCTCAAGCCTGTAAACCAAAATAAACCTCTTTTTTTCCCCACAAGCTGCTCTTGGTTGGGTGATTTCTACCAGCAATGTGAACCTGACTGCAACAGTAGCAAAAGAGTTACTATCAACTGTAGCACATCTGATGAGTATTTATATTTACATCTCCTTTAACTAATCCAATGCAAGAGTTAAAGGCCAGGCATAACATGTTAATCCTAAGCAACATTTTTAAGAACTTTAAGATAAAAATAGTTCTTACCAGAAACAAGTGTGGCAATTTATCACTGTCAAATAAATGCTCCTTCCTAAAAACACATGTAAAGTAATTAGTGTATTAAGAATTTTTAAAAAGTAACTATTACATACTTTTTACCTATATTCTTTTCTTCCCCAATGTATTCAGCACTTAACATTTGAGAGGAGAAAACCACAACAGGGCTTGTACCCATTCTTTGGAGCCCTATATCTGAGAATCACACAATACTGAAAAGATCCACAGAATCACTTCAGATGGAAAAAGTAAATTAACACTCCCACCATCCCCTCCATACAGAAAACCACCCCCTAAAAGAAAAATCTTTATAAATTGAAAATTAAAATCCATAGTATAGAAGCCAAAAAGAATAGATGCATAATGGAAGAGTTGATAAAATATGTTAGTTTTAACCAATAATTTTATATTTATACTCCCAACGCAAACAACTTTTGAAGAGGTATACATCTGTCCTTCAAGTCTATTATATCACAAAGTTATAGTGTAATCCAAAGCAGTTTAAGAAGTACTTAAACTCTTCTTAGTCAAAACATAAAAAGGAAAATTTCTTTTAAATTTTAGTCCCTCAAACAAAAAATAACATGTTGTCACAATTGATCTCTACTTACTTGGCCATCAACAGAGCATATGCTATCAATATATTATCAATTTGCCTAGAGTGGGACAGTTTTCTCCCCAAAGACATCTATTTTCCTATTTTTATTATTTATATGAGACAGACGGAGGCAGGTATAGAAGAGAAAATGGACAAACTGAGACCTCCTGCCATTGCAAACATATTCCAGATGCACATACCACTTTGTGCGACTGGCTTTATGGGGGTATTGGGGAATCAAAACTGTGTTGCCAGCCTTTGCAAGCAAGCACATTTAACTGCTCAGCCATCTCTTCAGCCCTGACGTCTGTAATTTATAATACATGTAAAAGCTACTTCTTACTGGTAGTTAATGGTAGTGTGCACATGGAAGACAGGCCTTGATTTAAATAAAGTCATCTCTTCATATTCACAAGTAGCTTATCCTAGGCTAGCATGAGAAATGAACTAAATTCCCTGACAAGCTCAAGGTCTTAGTTTGCTTGTGGAAGTTAATGGTTGAATGAATTAGATTCTGCTCTAATTGACCAAAAAACTAATCACCTAAATTTGAGAAACATGAAATGTTAAAACATGCAAAATGTAATCCACCTAACCAAGGCACTCTGGATCTAAAAACAAGTTTGCTAACCTATACACAAGTTGAAGAGGAAAAGCTTTTCCAAAAAGATTGGGTCCTCACTAAATGGATCCTTATTGTTCTACCATATCCAGATGTCATCATTCTGGGGATGCCTGTTAATGCTGTTAATCTTATATCTTCAGCCCATAGCTCCAAAACTCCCTGGGCTGGAAGATGATCAGTCCTGCCTCCTGAAAGGAAGCACAAGGAACTGCTGTAAGCAGGAAATCTGTGGACCTTCAGAGTATGAGGACACTCCAGAGACATGGCTCCAAAGAATTCACTTACCCTTAGAGAATAGGTTACCTATGAATGACTGAAAGAGACAATATAGCATTAACAACATTTATCCTGGCCAATGGACTATAAGCAAATTGGTAATGCTGGTTTGGATCTCAATATTTGCAAGTTTGCAACTTCATTACTTGTATTTTCAGAGTACCAAATCATCTTTCCTAAGGAAGTTGGAATATACTTCTTGGGCTGGAGAGAGATGGCTTAATGGTTAAGGTGCCTGCCTGTGAACTCTTGTTCAAATCTCCAGGTCCCATGTAGCCAGATGCACAGTGGCACAAGTGCATATCACACATGTGCCACAAGGGAGCACACATGTCCGGAGTTCGTCTGCAGCAAGCTGAAGGTCCTGGCATGCCTTTTCTCTCTCTCTCAAAAAATTAAAAAAGAAAATATACTTCTTGCAGCATTCTAAAGAATGTTGTAAAGGGTACCAAGACCCCAGTGACTGAAAAATTTCTATTTCACTGAAAAAACACTCTACAAAGCTTCTACTTGAAAAGCTGCTATTTGTGGAGACTACCTTTGGGTGCAATCTCAGTGCTTCGGCCATCTCCCTATTCTATAGCTAGCCAGGAAGATAAACAAACACCAAATGCCTATAGTTATAATGGGACACAATAAGTAGAAGGGAGCTAGGTGTGGTGGTGAATGCCTCTGATCCTAGCACTCAGAAGGCAAAGGGAGGAGGATCGCTATAAGTTCAAGGCCAGACTGGGACTATAGAGTGAGTGCATTAGTGACACCCTGCCTTGGAAAAAAAAAACATTTCCCAAATGACTTGTAAGTTAGTTTGTGGTATTTCCATGGCTACAACTAATTTCTATCTGAAGTTAGGTAACTCTAAATATTTATGATATTTAATATGCTTTATGCCTATCATTAAGATAAGCTTGAAAAGTTTTTTAAAAAATTATATCTACTCACAAGCAGAGAGAGAGAAAAGGAGAGAAAGGCAGATGGGGTGGGTGCACAACTGCAAACAACTCCAGATGCATGCACCACTTTTTTTTTTTACATGGGTGCTGGGGAACTGAACCAGTGTTGATAGGCTTTGAAAAGGTAAATGCAACTGCTGAGCTGTTTCTCCAGTCCCCGCCCCTCATCTTTTTTTTTTTTTTTTTTTTTTTTTCAAAACAGGGTCTCTAGCCCAGCTGACCTGACACTCACTGCTGACCCAAACTCATGGCAATCCTTCCACCTCTGCCTCCAGACTGCTTGGATTAAAGGTGTGTGCCACCACACCTGGCCAAGCTTGAATTTTTTGAGATTACCTAAATTATAATTTATAATTACATAGGTATATTCAGACAAAAATTCAGTTCAAAATCTATGAAGGGCTTTCAACACTCAAAATGTTTATATGCAACAATGAAAGAAGTGCTTACCTCTTAGGACAGCCATCTTCTTTGTCACCATGGTCACTGCATGGCTCTAACAGTATACCTACAGACTGACAAGGAATACTACTATTGTATCACCAGAGTTCACAAGAGTTATATGAGAGAAAGTTGCTAACCTAAATAAGGACATCAGACTACAAGTTAGTCAAACACCCCCTTTTTGCCATTAGTCTAAAGTTACTGGCAGTTCTCTAAACAGAGTAATATATCTTCCCTCAAAATTGCAAACATCTCTTGGTTTCCCACCAGAACTAGATGGTAAGACCTTATTGCTGAAAACTTCATATGCTTGGGCTGCAAAGTCACTGAGAAATCAAGCTGGAACTGTGCTGAAAACCTTCTCCCTGTGGACCACCTGACAGAAAGCTGGAAAAAGCTACACTGCATGTAGCCCTAGTGGAGAGAAAAGTCATCAAGGGTGGTAGACAGCAATGAACACTGCAAATCTTAAGACTGGCCATTCAGGCCAAATGTGCCAACCGGTGCAACAGTGGCATATCTGTTATGGGAGAAACCAACAGCTCTGTTATTGGACTGGGAGAGAATAATGCCTGGTACTGAAAGCCTTGTCAAAAGCCTATGGTGAGGGAGGTCAGGAGCCCAAGGATAGTAGTAACTGCCATTGTCTGGCTAAATGCATATGCCCAAACAGCCTTGCAAGCATTTTTCTCAATGATTATACCCACTTATTAATGCTACTTTCACTTTTGATTAGAGAAAAGCTTCTTAGGGCTGGAGGGATGGCTTAGTGGTTAAGGCACTTGTGTGCAAAGCCAAAGAACCCAGGTTCAATTCCCTAGGACCTACATAGGCCAGATGCACAAGGTGGCACATGCACCTGGAATTCCTTTGCAGTGACTGAAACCCCTGGCACACCCATTTTCTCCCTCTCTCTCTCTTTTTAAAACTTTGAAGAAAAAAAAAAGCTCTTTTCAGATGGCGGGTGACCACTGGGGTGACTCAAAAATTACTAGAGCCTGGGCATGGTGGCACATGCCTTTAATCCCAGCACTAAGGAGGCAGAGGTAGGAGACTCGCCATGAGTTCAAGGCCACCCTGAGACTACATAGTGGATTCCAGGTCAGCCTGAGCTAGAATGAGACCCTACTTCAAAAAAATTTTTAAAAACCCTTAAGATTAATAATTTTTAAGAGTAAAGGCAGGCTGGAGAGATGGCTTAGCGGTTAAGCGCTTGTCTGTGAAGCCTAAGGACACTGGTACAAGGCTCGATTCCCCAGGACCCACGTTAGCCAGGTGCACAAGGGGGCGCACACGTCTGGAGTTAGTTTGCAGCAGTTGGAGGCCCTGGCGCGCCCATTCTCTCTCTCTCTCTGCCACTCTCAAATAAAAAATAAAAAAAGAGTAAAGGAGTTCAAAAACCCAATGTGAAACCACGGATCTATCAGACTTTAGCAATCTTTATGAACCAGAATGTAACATTGTTGGGGCTGGAAAAAATGGCTCAGTGGTTAAGGCATTTGCCTGCAAAGCCTAATGACCCAGGTTTGATTCCCCAATACCCACATAAAGCCAGATGCAAATAGTGGCGCATGCATCTAGAATTCATTTGCAGTGGCTAGAGGCCCTGATGTACCCATTATTTCTCTCTCTCTCCTTGCAAATAAATAAAGCACTTTCTTAAAAGTCAGAATTAGCTGGGCAGGGTGGCACATGCCTTTAATCTCAAGACTACCCTGAGACTAAAAAGTCAGGATGCAGAGCAGGAGCTGGAGAAGAGGGAGTGTGAGGAAGGTAAATAAAAGTTGCAGAGGGGCTGGAGAGATGTCTTAGTGGTTAAGGCGTTTGCCTGCAAAGCCAAAGAACCCAGGTTCAATTCCCCAGGACCCACATTAGCCAGATGCACAAGGGGGTGCATCTGTGTCTGGAGTTTGTTTGCAGTGGCTTGAGGCCTTGGTGTGCCCATTCTCTCTCTCTCCCTCTCTCTCTCCCTCCCTCTCCCTTCTTTTGCTGTCAAATAAATAAACAGAAATACAATAAAAATTTTTAAAAGTTACAGATATTATGAATAAACTATATGAAACCCTATTTCTTCAGTAGTCCAGTAATATTTATGTTAAAAAGAAGAGTGGGGATGGGCTGGAGAGATCTCACTCTAACTCAGGCAGACCTGGAATTCACTCTGTAGTCTCTGGGTGGCATTGAACTCATAGTTGATCCTCTTACATCTGCCTGAGTATGGAATTAAAGGCGTGTACCACCACACCCCACAAGAAATAATTTTAAATGATGTGTTTTAGACCTAACTTTCTACCCAATTATGGTTCCTAAATTCTATGAAAAAATGTATATTCTTAGGGGACTATGACTGAGACAAATAAATATACCAGTAAAACTACTCAACTCTAACTTAGGCTATCAAAAAACACATAAAACAATCAAGAGTCCGTTTTCCACACTTCATACCTGGTTATTTTCTTGATCCTCAAATATAAAATCTTGCTGCATAACTTCATTGTCTAAGTTAGTGCCAGCCACAGGTTTTGAACATTCTATGTTATCATCAGTGGCATTAGTAATGTCATCAGCAGCATTAACCCTAGTAATGAAGATAAAGAAAAAAAAAATCAGATCCACCAATCATGAATATGTAATCAATAATGATCAAAGTCCAGTGTGGTTGCCTTACTGCTATGTAACCCCCAGGTCCCAGAAGTGGAGGCAGGAGGATAAAATAAATGAGCATCCAAAAATTTTTACTTATAGGATTTTGAGGTGGGAGGTAGGGGAAGAGTTGTATAGTTTGTTGGTTTGAAGAGAAAAATCTTATTATGTAGCCCCAGCTATAGATGTACCATATGGCATTCCTAAAATTATCATTCCAACCAGTTTTCATATCGCCTGAGTTTCCATTTAATACCAAATATTCTAGTCAGTTAAAAAAAATCTTCAGCACAGCATAGTGGCGCATGCCTTTAATCCCAGCACCGAGGAGGCACAGAGGAAGGAGGACTGCAAGTCTGAGAACAGCCTATGAGTTCCAGATTAGTCTGGGCTAGAGTGAGACCCTACCTCAAAAACCAAAGCAGACCAAACAAAACAAAAGGGCTGGAGCAATGGCTTACTGGTTGAGGTGTTTGCCTGCAAAACCAAAGGACCCAGGTTTGATTCCCCAGGACCCATGTAAGCCAGATGCACAAGGTGGCGCATGTGTCTGGAGTATGTTTGTAGTGGGTGGAGTCACTGGCATGCTCATTCTCTCTCGCAAATAGAAATAAGTATTTTTTAAAACTTCCAAAACAATTATCTCATTTAATCAATTATTTCACTTAGCAATTGCTGTAGTAGTTAGTTTTTAAAATCTTCAAAAATCAATCATTCAATCCAATTATCTATCTCCTACTTAATCATGAATCTTCCAAATTTGGGTGTGTCTTTCACATCTGCCTCTAAAATACAAATTAATATATAAAAATATGAAAATAATTTTATTATGGTCTCTAAGGGAAGCATTTATATGTACACACACACACACGCATGCACACACACTTGTGTGTGTGTGTGTGTAGGCCGAGGTAACAGGAAAGGAGGCAAGTCTTTCCTCTTTCCTCCATTCCAGTAAAAAATAACAAAAGGTTTAACAGGCCAGCTGTAAGTCTGGATTAACAATATACAGTTAAACATATACTTAACTGACACATAACTAATCTAACAAAATCCTATGAGTGGGATAGAGGCGAGAAATAAGGATAACAACTCAAACAGCAAAGGATGTTTGTGTTCGCAATTTCACTCAAATGACCTCATGCACTAGAATGAGGTCAATTTGCTATCTCATCATTGCATGCCTGTCACAGTATGAATGCCTCTTGAATAGACTGTGTCTAATGTTTTGACTTGAAAAAAAAAAAAAACATTTTGTTTCTTTATGTGAGAGGGAGAGAGAATGGGTACACTAGGGCTTCTAGCCACTGCAAACAAACACCAGACACATACACGACCATGTGCATCTGGGCTTAGTTGGGTACTGGGAAGTCACACCTGGGTCCTTAGGCTTCACAGGTGAGCGCCCTAACTGCTAAGCCATCTTTCCAGAAGTTCTTTGATTTTGTGAGACAGGGTCTTATGCAATGCAACCTGGCCTCAAACTTGCTATGTAAGCCTTGTACTCCTGATCCTCCTGCCTCAAAACAAACAAACAAAAAGATACTTTATAGAAAAATCATGAGTTTTTTCAATGTTAAGTATATACGCATAGCAATCCTAATTCTGTCTCCCAAGTGCTGGGATTAAAGGCATGCGCCACCACACCTGTCCTAAAACAATTTTATAACTTTAATAGCAGTAAAAGTTTCTTACTGGCTATTAGGTCTTTCTCCATTACAATTAATACTTCCTCCTTCCTATGATGCTGTAAATTCTTAAGATCATGATCTATGCTGCACTGCGGATCAAATAGGTGCTGTTCCATAGCTGTTCTAACTGTTCTTCCTAAGATGCTACAAACAACATATCTAGTCGCCCTAACTGGGTATACGGCAACACAAACTGTAACAAGTAATCTGGTAAAACAAAGTGTAGAAAGAAATGCATAAAATACAGTCTGCAGAGATGGCTTAGTGGTTAAGGCGCTTGCCTGCAAAGCCAAAGGAGGTAAGTTTGATTCACCAAGACCCACTTAAGCCAGATGCACAAGGTGTCACATGCATATGGAGTTCATTTACAGTGGCTGGAGGCTCTGGTGCACCCACATTCTCTCTATCTGCCTTTCTCCCTCTCTCTCAAATAAATTAAAAAAAAATTTTAAATGCATAAAATGTCGGGCATGGTGGCATATGCCTTTAATCCAGCATCTGGACTACAGTAAAACCCTACCTCGAAAAAACAAAAACAAGAAACTCTAAGAATGTTACTCATTCATACACACTGATTGTCTGTCCCCCATCCCCGTTTTTAAACCCCCCCCCCCCCCCGCTTTCACTCTAGCTCAGGCTGACCTGGAAAGCACTATTTAGTCTTAGAGTAGCCTCAAACTCTCCGGATTCTCTTAACTCTGCCTCCCAAGTGCTGGGATTAAAGGTGTGCACTACCACACCCAGATGACTATTCTCTTTTTGAGGCTGGATCACCTGTAGCCCAAGGTTGGCAGTCCTTAAACACCTTATGCAGAAGAGGATAACCTTAACATCTTGATCTTCCTGCCTCCACTTCCCAAATACTGGGATTACAGATATGTGCCACCAAGCCTAGGTCATGTATATGTGCTTGTCTTTATTTTTTTTTTTGAGATAGCCCAGGCTGGCCTTAGGACATAACTCATAGCACAACTGCTGTCTCAGCTTCACTAATACTGGGATTATAGGTACACACTAGCATGCCAAGCTCTATTATTCATACTTTTTCCCCCCCAATTTTTGAGGTAGGGTTTCGCTCTAGCCCAGGCTGACCAGGAATTCACTACGTAGTCTTAGGGTGGCCTCGAACTCACAGTAATCCTCCTATGTCTCCCAAGTGCTGAGATTAAAGTTGTGCACCATCACACCTCACTATTATTCATTCATATATATACATATACACACACACAAATATGTATATATATGTGTGTGTGTATATTTAGTTTTATATATTTTTACAGTTATATATATATTTGTATGTATATATTTAGTTTTTCAAGGTAGAGTCTCCCTCTGGTCCAGGCTGACCTGGAATTCACTATGTAGTCTCAGGGTGGCATCTCATGGTGATCCTACCTCTGCCACGCAAGTGCAGGGATTAAAGGCGTGCACAACCATGCCCGGCCTTACTATTCATATTTTTAAAGGAAGCTCTATCAATATTTTAAATTTTCAGAAGATCATAATAGGGCTGGAGAGATAGCTTAGCGGTTAAGCGCTTGCCTGTGAAGCCTAAGAACCCCGGTTCTAGGCTCGATTCCCCAGGACCTACATTAGCATATGTCTGAAGTTTGTTTGCAGTGGCTGCAGGCCCTGCCATGCCCATTCTTTCTCTGCCTCTTTCTCTGTCACTCTCAAATAAATAAATAAAAATGAACAACAAAAAAAGTGTTTTTTAAAAAAATATTATAATAATCTTAAAAAAAAAAAAAAACAGGGCTGAAGGGATGGCTTAGCAGTTAAGGCATTTGCCTGCAAAGCCAAAGGACCCAGGTCCGATTCCCCAGGACACACATAAACGAGATGTACAAGGGGGCACACGCATCTGGAGTTCCTTTGCAGTGGCCAGAGGCCCTGGCACACCCATTCTCTCTCTCTTTGTATGTTAAATAAGTAAAAATAAAATATTTAAAGACAAAACAACAAAAACACTTTATCTCAGCCAGGTGATGTGGCATACAACTTTAGCCCCAGCACTTGGGAGGCTGATGTAGGAGGATTGTTTAGAGTTTGAGGTCACCCTATGACTATATAGTGAATTCCAGTCAGCCTACAGCTAGAATGAGACCCCATCTTGAAAAACCAAACAAACAAACAAAAAAGCAAACAAAAAGAACCTTTATCGTACGCCCATTCTCTTGCTCTGCCTCTTTCCAATAAATAAATAATATTTAAAAGACAAAACTGTGAGGTAACCCAGGCCCAGAAAGCCAAGCACCACATGTTCTCTCTCATATGTGGATCCTAGCTACAGATGACTGGGCTTCTGCGTGAGAATGAAAATACTTAGTAGCAGAGGCCAGTAAGTTAAGAAGGAGACATAAAGGGTAGAGAAAGGAAGAGGGGAGGATACTTAATAGGTTGATATTGTATATATGTAATTACAATGATTGTAATGGGGAGGTAATATGATGGAGAATGGAATTTCAAATGGGAAAGTGTGGGGGTGGGGAGAGAGGGAATTACCATGGGATATATTTTATAATCATGGAAAATGTTAATAAAAATAAATAAATAAATAAATAAATAAAAATAAATTTTTAAAAAGAAAAAAAAAAGACAAAACTTTATCTTAAGTTGGACATGATGACAAACGCCAGCATTCACAGCACTCAGGAAACTGAGTCAGGAGGATAGGTTTGAGGCTAATCTAGGCAAAAAAAAAAAAAGAAAAAATTAAACCATAAAAAAATGCCCATCTTTATTATTATAAATATTAGGAGGTATGAATGCTTTGTCTTTTATTCATTTTATCTGCATAAAAAATAAGTTTACTGCCTATGTTTCCTCTATAATAAGCACAATAAATACATGTTTCTCTCTATAGCCTGTTGAAACTTTAAAATCTTAAAATTTTGCCTTCAGGGCTGGAGAGATGATGGTTCATTGGTCAAAGGCACTTGCTTGCAAAGCCTTATGGCCCTGGTTCAATTCCCCAGTACCGACGTAGAGCCAAATGCACAAAGCTGCACATACATCTGGAGTTCATTTGCATTGGAAAGAGGCCCAGGCATACTCATTCCCAACTCCCTCTGCTGCAAATAAATTTTTAAAAATCGTTTTCTATAAGCATACTACTTACTTCTCAGAGGCTGGTACAATGCTGGTTGGAGACATATGAGCACTGCAATCAAAGAGAAATTTACTCTAAAAATTTACAATACTAAGAAACTATAAAGTGTGTTGAAAATTACAATTACATTGATCTGAAACTAGAACAACATGCACGAAATTTTGTTTTGAGTGACATCACTAATAAGATAATTTTTTTTGAGGTAGAATCGTGAGATAGAGAGTCAGATGCACAAAGTGACACATGCATCTGGAATGCAGTGGTAACAGGCCCTGGAAGGACTATCCCCTTATCTGTTGCTTTCTCTACTTGCAAATAACTATTTTTAAAAATTAATTTATTTATCTGAAAGAGGCAGATACAGAGAGAATGGGTGCACCAGGGCCTCCAGCCGCTGCAAACAAACTCCCAATGTGCCACCTTGTGCATCTGGCTTTACATGGGTACTGGGGAATTTAAGCTGGGTCCTTTGGCTGTGCAGGCAAGTGCCTTAACCATGAGCAATCTAACCAGCAAAATAAACAATTTTTTAAAAAAGAAACTTTCAGAGCTAGAGAAATGGCTTAGCGATTAAGGCACTTGCCTTTAAAGCCTAAGGACCCAGGTTCAATTCCCCAGATTCCATGTAAGCCAGAAGCATATGGTGGCACATGCACCTGAAGTTCATTTGTAGTGGTTAGAGGCCCTGGTGTGCCCATTCTCTCTTTCTGTAATAAAAATAGTTATAATATTTTTTTTTTAAAAAAATGGGCTGGATTGGCACAGAAACAGACATGTAGAAGGATCACTATGAATTGGAGGTCAGTCATGAGGTACAAAGTTCCAGATCAACCTGGTCTAGAGTGAGACCCTGCCTTGACCCAAAAAAAAAAAAAAAAAGGGCTGTACACACTTAAGGTTTACACATAACATCACCATCATGAGCAGTAGTATAGTAACTACCTTATTTATATATACATACATATTTATATATCATACCTATAAGTACTTTGATTTTTTTATTTTTTGAACTCAGGTCATCATGATTGTGCAGTATTCAGGAGGCTGGGTAGATAGATAGAGCACCATAAGTTCGAGACCAGCATGGGTTACAGGGTATTAAAGTCCAGGTTAGCCTGAGCTGAGCTAGAGTGAGACTTCATTCCTCACCCCTCCTCCACCAAAAAAAAAAAAAAACTGGGGGGAAAGGGAATACAAGTCAATTTAACCAAGGCACTACCTTCTCTAGCAAATCTATCTCCAAAGTTCTAGAATTTTATACCCAGCCTAATATCCCTGGCTAGCCTAGAATTTGACATGTATACCAGGTATCTTTGAACTTGCAGTGTTCCTCCAGCTTCTACTGCTCAAGTGCTGGCTACCATGTGTGGCCAAAACTCTTTTCCTTTTTTGTCTATTACCACAAGTTGAGCCTAGGATCTTATACACACTAGGCAAACACTACTGTTGAGCTTGATCTTACATACAGTTCAAATTTGTGTTTACTGCTTGAATGATTTTACATTACCAATGGAATACTCATCGGGACATGGTAGTACATGCCTTTAATCCCAGCATTTTTCAGCAGCATTTTGCCTGCTCTAGATGCTATCAATCCCCTTTTAAGTGTCCTGAGGGCATGGAGGAGTGCGTGGATCTCTTCTTTTATGACCCATGTGCTCATGAAGTGCTCATGGCTCTGGCTGCTCTAAACACTCCTTCCTGCTTGGCTTTTTCTTAAATTGTGGGAACTCTTTTAAAATGAGATTACAGGTGCTGGAGAGATGGCGTAGTAGTTAAGCACTTGCCTGTGAAGCCTAAGGACCCCGGTTCGAGGCTCAATTCCCCCAGACCCACATAGGCCAGATGCACAAGGGGGGGTGTATGCATTTGGAATTCATTTGCAGTGGCTGGAGGCCCTGGCACACCCATTCTCTCTCTCTCTTTGCCTTTTTCTCCCTGTATGTGTATCGCTCTCAAATAAATAAATAAAAATAAACAAAAATACAAAATGAGGTTACATATCATCATGTATTATCAAATCTTTTTTTTTTTTTTTTTTTTTTTTGAGATAAGGTCTCATTCTAACCCAGGCTGACCTGGAATTCACTATGTAGTCTCAGGGTGGCCTCGAACTCATGGTGATCCTCCTACTTCTGCCTCCCAAGCACTGTAATAAAATGTGTGCACCACCATGCCTGGCTTATTCAAACCTTTTTTGCTAAATTTACTGTATATCTTTTTATCTTTTACTTTGCTTATATTTGTCATCATTAAAAATTATATAGTTTTTTGGGCTGGAGAGATGGCATAGCGGTTAAGCGCTTGCCTGTGAAGCCTAAGGACCCCGGTCGAGGCTCGATTCCCCAGGTCCCACGTTAGCCAGATGCACAAGGGGGAGCACGCGTCTGGAGTTCATTTGCAGAGGCTGGAAGCCCTGGCGCGCCCATTCTCTCTCTCTCCCTCTACCTGTCTTTCTCTGTGTCTGTCGCTCTCAAATAAATAAATAAATAATTTTAAAAAATTATATAGCTTTTTAAAAAAGTGTTTTTAAAAGCTAAAGTTATGGTGGTACATGTCTTTAATCCCAGAATTCGGGAGGCAGAGGTAGAAGGATTTCCATGAGTTTGAAGCCACCCAGAAACTAAGTCAGCCCGGGCTAGAGTGAGAGTGAGACCCTACCTCAAAAAAAAAAAAAAAAAAGAAAAAAAGAAAAAAAGCTAAAGTTGGCACACACCTTAAATTCTATCACCTGAAAGGCAGGGGTAGAAGGATTACTGTGAGTTTGAGAACAGTCTGAGACTACATGGTGAATTTCAAGCCAGCTTGAACTAGGGCAAAACCCTACCTCAAAAAGCCAGAAAAAACTGGCGTGGTGGCCTTTAATCCCGGCACTTGGGAGGCAGAGGTAGGAGGATCGCAGTGAGCTCGAGGCCACCCTGAAACTACATAGTGAATTCCAGGTCAGCCTGGCCTACAGAAAGAGCATACCTTGAAAAACAAACAAACAGACAAAAAAACTGAAAAAGCTACAAGCTCATTCAACTTAACTATTTACCTTGTTGACGCTGTAACCCTATTTGATTCTAGGATGTTTTCAGTCATCCTTAGTTGTACCACCTCTGGCATGTCATCCGATTTTTCTGTACCCTCTTCTGGAAGTTCTTCTATATGTTCCAGCTTTTCATCTTCTTCCTCAGAAAGTTCATTAACCTATATAAATAAAAGGAAATCAAAAATTTAAATTTAACAAAACAAATTAAAAAATTAAGTATTTAAAAAATTTTTAAACAAATTTGCCAACTTGCATATAGAAGAAAATTACAGGCCAGGCATATAATCTAAGCACTTGGGAGGCTGAGGTAGGAGGATCATGCTGAGTTTTGAGGCCAGCCTGGGTCAAGAGTGAGACCCTAGCCGGTGTGGTGGTGCACGCCTTTAATTCCAGCACTCAGGAAGCAGAGGTAGGAGGATCAATGTGAGTTTGAGGCCACTCTAAGACCACATAGTGAATTCCAGGTCAGCCTGAGCTAGAGTGAAACCCTACCTCAAAAAAACAAACAAAGAAAAGTGCCGGATGTGGTGGCACACGCCTCTTTAATCCCAGCACTGGAGAGGCAGAGGTAGGAGGATCCCTGTGAGTTCCAGGCCATCCTGAGATTACACAGTGACTCCCAGGTCAGCCAGGACTAAAGTGAAACCCTACTTCAAAAAAAATAGAGAAAGAAAATATTTTGTTTGTTTCCAAGGATAAAATATGAATAAATGAATATGAGCTCACCATTGCTTCTAGCTACTGCAAATGAACTCCAGAAGCATGTACCACTTTGTGTTTGGCTTTACATGAGTACTAAAGAATCAAACCTGGATCATTAGGCTTTGCAGGCAAGTGCCTTATCTGCTGAACCACCTCTCCAGCCCACTTTTTCTCTCTCTTTTTTTATTTTTTTGTAGTTTTCCAAGGTTGGGTTTCACTCTAGCTCATGCTGACCTTGGATTCCCCATGTAGTCTCAGGGTGGCCTCAAACTCATGGCAATCCTCTACCTCTTCCTCCCCAGTGCTGGGATTAAAGGCATGGGCCACCACAACCAGTAAGTCACTTCTTTGTTTTTTGTTTTGTTTTGATTTGGAGTTAGGGTCTCTGCTGTAAACCAGGCTGACCTAGGATTTAGTCTCAGGGTAGCTCATAGTATTCTCCTACCTCAACCTGAGCGTACCACCACACCTGGCTTATTATTTTTGTTTTTTTGTTTGAGAAACAGAGGGGAGTATATGGGTGCATCAGAACTTCTTGCCACTGCAAATAAACTCTAGATATACGTATACGTGCACCACTTTGTGCATCTGGCTTTATATATGTGTACTAGGGAATGAAAACCAAGAATGGCAGGCTTTGCAAACAAGCACTGCTTGTTTAACTGCTAAGCTAGCTCCCAGGCCTAACTTTTATGTTTATCAAACATTGTTTTAGTCTTTTTTTATTTAAATTTAATTTTGAGAGAGACAGAGAAGAGAGGCAGATGAGAGACAGAATGGGTACACCAGGGCCTCTAGCAACTGTAAATAAACTCCAGATACATGAGCCCCTTGTGCATCTGGCTTGCTAGGAAATTGAAACTGGATCTTTAGGCTTCACAGGCAAGTGCCTTAACTGCTGTTTACTGGTCTTTTTTGTTTGGTTTTGTTTTGCGAGGTAGGGTTTCACTCTAGCCTAGGCTGACCCGGAATTCACTATGGAGTCTCAGGGTGGCCTCGAACTGACAGCGATCCCTCTACCGCTGCCTCCCGAGTGCTGGAATTAAAGGTATGCGCCACCATGCCCGGCTTTGTTTACTGATCTTTTGAGCCAGGGTCCTACTCTATAGCTCAAGCTGACTCACTATGTAGCCCAAGCTTGCCTCAAAAACTCAAAGATCCCCCTCCCTCAGCCTTCCAAATACTAGGATTAAAGGCTTGCACCACCACAACTAGCTTAGAACACAGCATTTTTGTTTTGTTTTGTGAAGTAGGGTTTCACTCTAGCTCAGGCTGACCTGGAGACTATGTAGTCTCAAGGTGGCATCAAACACATGGCGATCCTCCTACCTCTTCCTCCCAAGTGCTGAGATTAAATAAAGGTGTGTGCCACAACCCAAAGCAAACACAACATTTTGAAGAAAGTGTATCAGTAGCCTACATATTATGAAAAGGCCTGCAGTTACCAATTTAGATATATGAATTAACATTACAATATAATTATGTTTTGACTGCAGTTTTGCTTTCTGTCAGGATTCCAGGACACTGTCTTATCAGGAAAAATACCACATGCTATACGTAGTGATAACAATGAGAAAATGCCCCATTTTGGGGCCAGGTAAGGTAGTGACACCTGTAGTCCCAGCTACTCAGGAGACTAAGGCAGGAGGATGGCTTATATCCAGGAGTTGGGCTATAGTGAGCTATGCCAAGAGAGTGCCCTTAGTCAATTTGGCATAAATAAGGGGACTTGCCTAGAGTGGGAATCTAGATTGAATAAAGGGAGGTGAACTGGCCCAGGTTGGAAAGGGAACAGGTAAAAAAATGCTCCATTTTGGGGCTGGGGAGATTGCTACAAGTTAAATACACTTCCTGCACAAGGATGAGGGACTGAAAGGGAGATTGAATCTCCAGAAACCAAATTAAATAGTTGAGTGTGACCACATACACCTGTAACCACAGTCTCATGGAGAAGCAGAGACACCAGACTGCTGGAACTCATGAAAAAAACAGCAAGCTCTGGGTTAAGTGGTGGTGCACGCCTTAAATCCCAGCCCTAGGTAGGCAAAGGTAGGAGGATCACTGAGTTTGAGTCCACTCTGAGTCTACACAGTGAATTCCAGGTCAGCCAGGGCTAGAGGAAGACTTTACCTCGGCCCCTCCTCAAAAAAAGGAAATTAATGTTACTCACTAAAAGCTTTTTGGTAGAACACCAAAAAAAAAAAAAGTATATAAATTGAGTGTGTGTGTGTGTGTGTGTATGGAAGTGGAGATATATAAAGAAAAAGACCCCCAGTCACTGAAAATAATCTCCAGATGCATGTGCCACTTTGTGCATCTGGCTTTACATGGGTACAGGGGAATCAAAACTGAGTCATTAGGCTTTGCAGACAAGGGCATTAATTGCTCAGCAATCTCACCAGTCCCTATCCCACAAAATATCAAAATTTTAAAAAAAATTTTTTTTCAGGTGGCACTTTTATTTTTACTATAAGGCAGAGTCTTACTAAGATACCCAGGCCACTTTAATTCATTCTGTACCCCAAGAGAAGCCTGAACTTACGTTCCTCCTGCCTAAGCCTCCCAAATATTTTGGATTAAATGTGCCACCCAAGACTGAATTAAAAACTGGCTTTTTCAAGAGGAATAACTTTTCAGTGCACCACATTTTTAGCATAAGTATTCTATTTTAAACTATGTTATATCACTTTTTAAAAATCATTTTATCTGTACAATCAAAAGTGCTTAGATCCAGGTCAGCCTGAGCTAGAGTAAGACCCTACCTCAAAAACAAACAAACAAACAAACAACAACAAAAAGTGCTTAGAGACTTCCGGTTAAGATGGTGGCTATGAACCACACCAAAGCAACCTAGGGGAGAAAAAGCAAAAAACAAAACCAAACATTCTTTTACTAAAAAGTGAGGTGTATAAGAAATTATCAACGGCAGCAGAGAAGTAGGAGATTCAGAGCATCTCCAGCCAACAGAAGGCTCACCCTGAGCAGCAGGAAAAGCCAGGTGAGGGGATTCTCCACTCACACCGAAACTCATCGCAAACTCAAGAAACGTAAAGAGAGGACAGCAGTGACCAAGCGGGTGGCTCTTGAGGAAGAGAATCATGTGGACCACAGCAGAACATCAGCCACCATCCACAGCTCCCCCTCCCCCAAGCGCCAGCAAGCACCAGAGACCTGGGGAAGGGAGCTCACCTACACAGCACCCGGCACAGGTGAATAGAGCAGAAACTCACTGACCCAGGCAGCCTACCTGAGCCCACAGCACAGCATAATTAAGACCAAAGCCAACCCCAAAAGGTAACTGGGATTACACCAGGTCAGTAACTTCCAAATAAGACTGGTATATAGGCTTGAATCGGAAGCGCTAATTGCACCCTCCATGTCAGGGTAAATTATATGTTAAATCTGATGGATTGTTGGACTTGCCATTCTTAAATAAACTATATTTGGGGCTTGTCATTTGTTGCCTCTTGCTCTATAGTGGCTTTGTTTCCTCTCCTGTTGTTCATGAGAGAAGGGTCTCACTTGGTCACAAGCTGACTTGGAATGCTCAACAGACCAGATATATACAGGACATTTCATCAAATGCTGTAAAAAATACATATTCTTTTCACAGCTCACAGAACATTCTCTAAAACAGACCTTATGTTAGGACACAAGTCGTAACAAATACAGGAAAATTAAAATAATTCCTTCCTTGCACTCTATTTGATCACAATGGGATCAAAGAACAAATCAATACGAAAAACTATACAGCATACACAAAATCATGGAAACTAAACAATACACTACTAAATGATGAAAGGGTCAATGAAGAAATCAAGAAGGAAATAAAAAAATTCATAGTCAAATGATAATGTGAACACAACATACAAAAACCTTTGGGACACAATGAAAGCAGTCCTAAGAGGGAAATTTATAGCTTTAAGTACCTATATTAAGAAATTAGAAAGGTCTCAAGTAAATGGCCTAATTGTTTCACTTTAAAGCATTGGGAAAAGAAGAACCAGGCAAACCAAAAATCAGTAGACGGGAAGAAATAATAAAGATTAGAGCAGAAATTAATGAAATAGAAACAAAAAAACAATCCAAAGAATCAATGAAACAAAGAGTTGGTTCTTTGAAAGGACAAACAAGATTGATAAAACCCTTAGCAAATCTGACCAAAAGAAAAGAGATAAGAGACACAAATTAATAAAATTAGAGATGAAAAGGCACCATCATAACAGGTAACAGAGAAATTCAAAAAAACATAGGGACATACTATAAGAACATATATTCCACTAAGTTTGAAAATCAGAAAGAAACGGATGATTTCCTTGATTTTATGACCTATCTAAATTAAATCAAGAGGAGATTAACCACTTAAATAGACCTATAGCAAGTATGGAGATCCAAGCAGTTAAAAAAAGGTGGCGCACACCTTTAATCCCAGCATTTGGGAGGCAAAGGTAGGAGAACTGCCATGAGTTTGAGGCCAGCCTGAGACTATGTAGTGAATTCCACGTCAGCCCGGGCTAAAGAAAAACCTTACCTCAAAGACAAAACAAAACAAAATCTCCCAACTAAATCAAGTCCAGTCCCAGATGGGTTCATTGGTAAATTTTACCAAACCTTCCCAGAACTAACATCAATACTCTTAAACTTTTCCATAAAATAGAAAAGGAAGGAATTCTAACTCCTACGAAGCATTACCCAGATTCCAAAACCACACAAAGATTTAAAAAGAAAAAAAATAAAATAAACAAAGAAAATTACAAACCGGGTGTGGTGGCACACGCCTTTAATCCCAGCACTCGGGAGGCAGAGGCAGGAGGATCGTCATGAGTTCGAGGCCACACTGAGACTACATAGGGAATACCAGGTCAGCCAGAGCTACAGTGAAACCGTACCTCAAAAAAACAAAACAAACAGTACTCAACAAAATATTGACAAACAGAATACAATATATCAGAAAGATCATTCAGCCTGACCAGGTTTTATACCAGACATGCAGGGATGGTTCAACATACACAAATCCATAAATGATGGACAAAAATCACACGATCAATCCTAAAATTCATTTGGAAACACAAAAAAACCCTCAAATATCCAAAACAATTTTGAGCAACAATATAAGGCTGTTGGTCCCATACCTGATTTTAACCTATACTACAGAGCCATAACAAAAATAGCATGATACTGGCACAAAAACCGACATGTAGATCAACGGAACAGAATAGAGGACCCAGATGTAAGCCTGTTCTTTGACAAAAATGCCAAAAATACTCATTGAAGAAAAGACAGCCTCTTCAACAAATGATGCTGGGAAAACTGTATTTGCACCTGTAGAAAGATGAAAATAGATCTTTCTTTCTCCCTATGCACAAGAATTAAGTCCAAATGAATCAAAGATCTTAGTATCAGACCTGAAATTCTGAAGCTGCTAAAGGAAAAAGTAGGGGAAACTCTTCAACATATTGGTCTTTGCAAAGACTTTCTGAATATAACCCCAACTGCTCAAGAAATAAAACCACAGATTAACCGCTGGGACCTCATTAAATTAAAAACCTTTTGTATGACAAAGGACACTGTGAATAGAACGAAGAGGCAACCTACAGGATGGGAGAAAATCTGTGCCAGCTATAAATCTGATAGAGGATTAATATCTAGGATATACAAAGAACTCAAAAACTTAAATAATAAGAAATCAAACAACTCAATTAAAAAATGGGCTATGAACATGTTCCTCCAGACACAAAATGGACTGGATATCCATGTCCTCACAGTGCTGGACACTACGTACACAACACCATCAAAACAGGAAGGTAAGATCATGACCTCAAAACTAAAGAGACTGATTGAGAGGGGGAGGGGATATGATGGAGAATGGAATTTCAAAGAAAGTGGGGGAAAGGAGTGCATTATTACCATGGGATATCATTTACAGTCATGTAAGTTATTAAATAAATAAGTAAACAAGTAAATAGAGAATGAGTGAGGGGGAGGGAATATGATGGACAGAGTGGAGTTTCAATGGGCAAAGTGTGGGGAGGGTGGAAATTACCATGGGGTATTGTTTAAAATTATGGAAGTTATCAATAAAAAAATGTTTAAGGGCTGGAGAGATGGCTTAGCGGTTAAGTGCTTGCCCAAGGAGGCCTAAAGACCCCAGTTCAATTGCCCAAGACCCATGTTAGCCATATGTACAAGGGGGCACACACATCTGGAATTCGTTTCCAGAGGCTGGAGACCCTGGCATACCCAATCTCTCTCTCTCTCCCTCTCTTGCTTGCTCTTAAATAAATAAACAAAAATTTTTAAGCTGGGTGTGGTGGCGCACGCCTTTAATCCCAGCACTAGGGAGGCAGAGGTAGGATTGCTATGAGTTCAAGGCCATCCTGAGACTACAGAGTGAATTCCAGGTCAGCCTGGGATACAGTGAGACCCTACCTTGGAAAACCAAAACAATAAAATAAATAAATAAATATTTTAAAATTTTGATTTTAAATATGGGCTATGGAGCTAGGCATAGTGGCACACGCCTTTAATCCCAGCACTTGGGAGGCAAAGGTAGGGGGATCACCGAGTTTGAGGCCACCGTGAGAGACTACATAGTGAATTCCAGGTCAGCCTGACTAGAGTGAAACCCTACCATGAAAAAAGGCTATGAACTAAATACAGAGTTCTCAAAAGAAAAAAAATAGATGGCATATATACATCTAAAATAAATGTTCTAAATAAATAAATAAATAAATAAAAAGCCGGGCGTGGTGGCGCACGCCTTTAATCCCAGCACTCGGGAGGCAGAGGTAGGAGGATCGCTGAGAGTTCGAGGCCACCCTGAGACTACATAGTAAATTCCAGGTCAGCCTGAGCCAGAGTGAGACCCTAACTCGAAAAACAAAAAAAATAAATAAAATAAAATAAAATAAAATAAATGTTCTACATCCCTAGTCATCAGGGAAATGTAGATTAAAACTATGTTGAGATTCCATCTCACTCCTGTCAAGATTGGCTACCCTCATGAAAATAAATGACCATAAATGCTAGAGAGGATGCAGAAAAAGAGGAACCCTTCTACACTGCTGGTGGGAATGCAATCTGCTCCAGCCATTGTGGAAATCAGTGTGAAGGTTCCTAAACAGCTAAAAATAGGTCTACTATATGACCCAGCTATAGCACTCCTGGGTATATATCTTAAGGACTCATCTCAGTACCTTAGAGATTCTTGCTCAACCATGTTTACTGCTGCTCTATTCACAATAGCTGGGAAATGGAACCAGCCTAGATGTCTCTCAACTGATGAGTGGATAATGAAGATGTGGCACATTTATACAATGGAGTTCTACTCAGTGGTAAAGAAAAATGAAGTTATGAAATTTTCAGGAAAACAGATGGATCAGGAAAGCATTATATTTAGTGAGGTAACCGAGGCCTAGAAAGCCAAACATCACATGTACTCTCTCATATGTGGATTCTAGCCAGAAATGACTGGACTTCTATGTGAGTCAGAGTAAACCTCAGTAGCAGAGGCCAGTAAACTAGAAAGAAGATATAAAGGGAATAGAAAGGGAGGGACGGGGTACTTAATAGGATGGTATTATATATATGTAAGTAGAAGAACAGATTAATGGGGGCGAAAAGGCCTAAGTGAGGTCAGGGGAAGAGACTGAGTAACGAAAAAGTGGAGGGATGGCTAATCAAAGTCTAAGAGGTTATAAGTAAGTCATCAGGAAACCTACTTTTTTGGACAACGGAACACTCAGGAGCCATAGATTGTTACTAGGAAATTTTCAGTGCCAGGGATGGAATACCTTCCAGGGAGTTGTTGGCTAGGGAGTTTCCTGATACCCCAAAAACATTACAGGCCATTGCCAAGGCCCTTGCTTTCCCACGAGGAATAGACAGTAAGACCCTTTTAATGAAGGGTCCACATACTTGGACCACATGGATACTGAAAAATCCTGCTGGAATGGGTGCAATAGTGGCATGTCTGTTATGGGGGAAACCAATCACCCTCTAATTAGACTGAAGGCCCACTCCATGGGAGGGAATACATCCCATATACTGAAAACCTACAACAGGGGTAGTCATAGCCTTGAGAGGTGTAACATCTGCTGCTGTCTGGCTAAATGTACATACTATGCTCACCAAACTGCCTAGTAAGCACTTCTCTTAATTATCATACCCATATATTAATGCTACTCTCACTTTTAGTTAGAGAAGCTTCTCTTTTCTGATGGCAGTGACCTTGGGATGACTCAGGAGGCACCATGGCGCTTAGAAGTGACAGAGGAGTGCTTAGCACTAAAATATGTCTATCACACCTTCCAAGGCTCAGGGCCCACTGCAGAAGAGGTGACACAAAATGGCCTGGATATCCATGACCTCACAGTGCCTGACACTACCTACACATGACCATCATAATAGGAAGGAAAGATGATGATATCAAAATAAAAAGAAAGACTGATTCAGAGGGGGAGGGGATATGATGGAGAGTAAAGTTTCAAAGGGGAAAGTGGGGGAAGGGAGGAAATTACCAAGGGATATTATTTACAATTATGGAAGTTGTCAAAAAAAAATTTTTATTAGGGTAGAGAGATGGCTTAGCAGTTAAAGTATTTGCCTGCAAAGCCAAAGGATCCCCGTTCAATTCTCCAGGACCCACGTAAGTGAGATGCACAAAGGGGTGCATGCATCTTGAATTCATTTGTAGTGGTTGGAGGCCCTGGCAAGCCCATTCATTCTCTCTCTCTCTGACTTTTTCTCTCAAATAATAAATAAAATATAGAAAATAAAAATAATGTTTAAATTTAAAAAAAAGTAAGTCCGTAGACACTAAGAAAGCCAAGCTGGGTATAGTAGTGGTATAGCAGCAGAAGAAAGACAATCGCTGTGAGTTCAAGATTCCATACAAGGTCCACTCAACTCTGGGTCTTTTCCAAGCAGTCCTTATTTCTCATTTCAACCCATACAATTAAAACCCTGAGACTACATAATGCATCCCAGGTCAGCTTGAGCTACAGTGAGATCATACCTTGAGAAACCAAAAACAAAAGAAGAAAAAGAAAAACTGAAACTGAGCTGGAGAGATGGCTTAGTGCTTCAGTACTTGCCTGTGAAGCCTAAGGACCCTGGTTCAAGGGCCGATTCCCCAGAACCCACATTAGCCAGATGCACAAGGGGGCTCATGTGTCTGGAGTTTATTTGCAGTGGCTGGAGGCCCTGGTGCACCCATTTTCATTCTATCTCTCTCTCTCTGTCTCTCTCTTCCTCTTCCTTTCTCAGTCTGCTGCTCTCAAATAAATAAATAAATAAAAATAAACCAAAAAAAAAAAAGAAACTATGAAATCCTTATACTCCCCTATATAGAATACAGCATATTCAAATCAATAAGCTTATGTAATTGGCATTTTCATTATTTCCATCAACACTATGAAAATTAACAAGCAAGAGCGGGTGCATCTTATTCCCCCAATCTAACTCCCTCCAGTAAGAACTGATTCAAAGCGGGGCGTGAGGCAATGGTACAAGGATTTCCATGATGAGGCTACCCTGAGGCTGCATAGTGAATTGCTAGAGAGGGAGACCCTACATGGGGGAGGGGGTGAGCTGAATGAACTATTAAGCATACACATGAAAGACGGGAAAATGTTCTTTGACCTCATACCTTAAAATGTTCTTTGACCTCATAAACCTTGCTGGAGGAAGTGTGTTAATGAAGGAAAGACTTAAAGTTTTATAGTCCAGCTCCACTGGGTGTTCTCTCTCTTGCTATTTCCTCTCTACTAATAAGATGTGACACAAACTTCCTGCTCAGGCCTCCCATGCCTTCCTCACCATAGTGGACACTTCCCCTTGAAATTTTACGCCAAAAATAAACACTTTCCTTCCTTAAACTGCATTTGAATAGGTATTTTGTCCCAGCAACAAGAAAGCAACTAATACACATGTCAACTTGACCTTCTCCTTACCAACATCCTATTCTGTTCATGAGCTATTTTGAATTTGGCCTATTTATGCAGCTGTCTCTGCTTACAGAAAACCCTCATCCATACTTACATCTCTTCTTTACTTGACTGTTGTAATTCCCTTCTCTAGGACCTTGTGAAATGCCTGCTCTCCAAACTCCAGCTTGTGAAGAATGCTGCTCTGCTTTCTCAAATATATTAACAACCATTATCATCACCTCCATCTTCAAACTACCCCACAGGCTTTGTATTCACTTAAAGATTCCATACAAGGTCCAGTCAACTCGGTCTTTTCCAAGCAGTCCTTATTTCTCATTTCAACCCATACAATTAAAACTATTAGGCAGGCATGGTGGCACACACCTTCAATACCCCAGTACTTGGGAGGCAGAGGTACAAGAATTGCCATGAGGGGCTGGAGGGATGGTTTAGTGGTTAAAGCGTTTGCCGGCAAAGCCAAAGGACCTTGGTTCCATTACTCAGGACCCACTTAAGCCAGATGCACAACAAGGTGCATGCATCTGTAGTTCGGTTTGCAGTGGCTGGTGGCCCAGGCATGCCCATTCTCTCGCTATCTACCTTCCTCTTTCTCTATCCTCTCAAATAAAAAAACAAAAATCAAGCTGAAGTTAGCATCTTTGCTTTAAGAAAAACAAACTTAGCCAGGCATGGTGGCACACACCCTTAGTCCCAGCATTTGGGAGGCAAAAGTAGGAGGATCACCCTTGAGTTCGAGGCTACCCTGGGACTATCTAGTGAATTCCAGGTCAGCCTGGGCTAGAATGAAACCCTACCTCAGGGAAAAAAAAACAAAAAACAAAAAACAACTTCACAGAAACCTATACTTTTGTTATTTGCAACTCACTTTATAACTTTATAATTAAAATGGTTAAGAAAACAGATCCTGGAAAAGAGTAACTACCCATTTACTTAGAATATTCTCAATATGCTCCAAGGGTTGCTAAATTTAACTACCATTGTATTTAATATACAGCACAACATATTTAAAGACATATTTACAGTGCTTTAAAAAAACAAAAATATGGGCTGGAGAGATGGCTTAGTGGTTAAGTGCTAGCCTGTGAAGCCTAAGGACCCCGGTTCAAGGCTGGATTCCCCAGGACCCATGTTAGCCAGATGCACAAGGGGGCGCATGCGTCTGGAGTTCGTTTGCAGTGGCTGGAGGCCCTGGTGCGCCCATTCTCTCTCTCTCTCTGCCTCTTTCTCTCTTTCTGTCACTCTCAAATAAATAAATAATAAAAAATAAAATAAAATAAATATATATATAAGCCAAGTGTAGTAGTTCATGCCTTTAATCCCAGCACTCAGGAGGCAGAGGTAGGAAGAGTGCCATGAGTATGAGACTATCCTGAGATTACATAGTGAATTCCAGGACAGCCTACCCTACAGCAAGATCCTACCTCAGGGGGGAAAAAACTGATATATTACATGTGAGACACAAATATATTTCAACATACATAAGGAATTTACAGAAAAGGAGAAATATCAGAAAATGTAAAATGTATTTTTTTAAATTAATGTAAACTGGGCATGGATAATCCCAGCACTTGGGAGGCACAGGTAAGAGGATAGCCATGAGTTCAAGGTTACTAAACAGTGAATTCCATGTCAGCATGAGCTAGAGAGAGAACCTACATCGAAAAATGAATGAATGAATGAATGAATGAAAATCTAATTAACGTGAGGGGCTCGAGAGATGGCTTAGCAGTTAACACACTTGCCTGAGAAGCCTAACCATCCAACCTCAGTTTCCCAGGACCTAAGTAAACCAGAAGCACAAGGTGAAAACTAGACATTTTACAGTCATTTTCCTTTTTTGGTTTTTCAAGTTAGGGTCTCAGGCTGACCTGGAAACTCACTTCCAGGCTGGCCTCAAACTCAAATAGATCCTACCTCTGCCTCGCAAGTTTTGGGATTAACGTGTGAGCCACCAAACCGGGCTTTTCTTTTACTTCTTGTTTTTTTTTAACAAGTGTCATTATTATCCATTAAAGAAATAGGAGTGGCCAGGCATGGTGGCACATGCCTTTAATCCCAGCACTTGGGAGGCAGAGGTAGGAGGATCACCCATGAGTTTAAGGCTACTCTGAGACTACATAGTGAATTCCAGGTCAGCCTGGGCCAGAGTGAGACCCTACCTCGTAAAACCAAAAAGGAAAGGAAAGGACAGGACAGGAAAGGAAAGGGAAAAGGAAAAGGAACAGGAAAAAGGAAAGAAAAGAAAAAGGGGTGGAATGGAGAGAAAGCTTAGGAGTTAAGGCACTTGCTTGCAAAGACAAAGGACCCAGGTTCGATTACCCACAATATCCATGTAAAAGCCAAATACACAAAGTAGCACATGCATCTGGAGTTAATGTGTAGCAGCAAGAGACCCTGTTACACAAGGTACTCACTCTCTTTGCTTTGCTCAAAGGTAAATCACTAAATAAAAACATCTGTTAAAAAGTGGCATTTTAAGCCGGGCGTGGTGGCGCACGCCTTTAATCACAGCACTCAGGAAGCAGAGGTAGGAGGATTGCCATGAATTCAAGGCCACCCTGAGATGACAGAGTTAATTCCAAGTCAGCCTGGACCAGAGTGAGACCCTACCTCTAAAAACCAAAAAAAAAAAAAAAAAAAGTGGCATCTTAAAAGCCAGGTGCATGCCTTTAATCCCAGCACTTGGGAGGCAGAGGTAAAAGGATCACTGTGAGTTCAAGGTCACACTATGATTACATAGTGAATTCCAGGTCAGCCAGGCCTAGAGAGAGACCCTACCCCAAAAAACAAACAAAAGAGAGCCAGAGATGGCTTAGTGGTTAAGGCACTTGTCTGCAAAACCTAAGGACCCAAGAATGATTCCCCAGAACCCACGTAAGCCAGAGGCACAAGGCAGCACATGTGTCTTGAGTTCATTTGCAGTGGCTGGAGGCCCTAATATACGCATTCTTTCTCTCTCTAAAAATATTCCTTTTTTAAAAAAAGAGAGAGAGAGAGAGACAGAGATTTAAAGCCAGGTATGGTGGTGAATGCCTATAATCCCAGCACTTAAAGAGGCAGAGGTAGGAAGACTGCCATGAATTCGAGGTCACCCTGAGATTACATAGTTAATTCTAGGCCAGAGTGACACCCTACCTCAGAAACCCCCCCCCCCCAAAAAGAGAGAGACATTTAAATTACATATTCTAAATCTGAGAAGTCTCTACTAATAATGGTTTTACAAAAATTCCAATTACTGCCTTGGGAGGCCGAGTTAGGAGAATTCTGGTGAGTGTGAAGCCAGTTTAAAACTACATAATCAATTACAGGCCAGTTAGGGCTAGAAAGAGACCCTACCTGGAAAAAATAAAAATTTATAAAGATGCCTGTTCCATGAAAAAAAAATTAATTAAAAGATCATAATGTTGGGCTGGAGAGATGGCTTAGTTGTTAAGCGCTTGCCTGTGAAGCCTAAGGATCCCAGTTCAAGGCTTGATTCCCCAGCACCCACATTAGCCAGATGCACAAAGAGGAGCACATGTCTGGAGTTCGTTTGCAGTGGTTGGAGGCCCTGGCGCGCCCATTCTCTCCTTCTCCCTCTCCCACTCTCTATCACTCTCAAATAAATAAACAAAAAATTTAAAAAAGATCGTAATGTGGTTTTAAACAATGGATCTTAAAGCGCCAGGCATGGTAACACACACTTGCAATTCTAGCACTTAGGATGCTGATACAGAAGGACTACGGTGAGCCTGAAGATAGCCTTGGCCACCTAGTAAGCTCCAGGTCAGCCTGGACTACAGTGTAGGCTCTGTATCAAACAAAGAAAAAAAAATTTAAGAGAAAGAGAGGCAGGTGTTGTTGCACATGCCTTTAATCCCAGCATTTGGGAGACAGAAGTAGGAAGATCACTGTAAGGTGAGGTGAGGCCAGCCTGAGACTAGACAGAAAATTCCAAGTCAGCCTGGGCTAGAGCAAGACCCTACCTAGAAAGACCAAAAATAAGTCTACACACAAATAAATAGAGTTTAACAATCTACAGTCACAGAATTAAAAAATTTTCTCTAAATAAGAAAAATTATGTCTAGCCAGCTATGTTGACATGTCTATAACCCCAAAACCCAGCAGGCTGAAACATGAGAAACTAAAGTTTAAAGCTACTTGGACAAAATAAACAATGCTAAAGATAACGGGAAAAAAGACAAAAAAAAAAAATCTCTACCATATACTCTAACTTAAATGCCTTTTCCTCTCTGGATGTTTAGATCAACTGCATAAACACACAAATATGCACACCCACCCACACACGACAAAAAAATAAATAAATAAACCCTAAAAGCTGGGTGTGGTGGATGGCACATGCCTTTAATCCCAACACTTAGGAGACAGAGGTAGGAGGACTGCTGTGAGTTTGAGGCCACCCTAAGACTACATAGTGGGAAAAAAAACTAAAAATAAATAAATAAAGTAATAAAATATTAAGGGATGGAGATGGCTCAGCAGTTAAAGATACTTGCTTGATCACCCTGATACCAAAACCAGGCAAAGATAGAACAAAAAAGAAAATTACAGACCAATCTCCCTCATGAACATAGATGTAAAAATTCTCAACAAAATATTGGCAAACAGAATACAAGAGTATATCAAAAAGATCATTCACCCTGACCAAGTAGACTTTATCCCAGAGATGCAGGGATGGTTCAACATATGCAAATCTATAAATGTAATACATTACATAAACAGGTTGAAGGACAAAAATCACATGATCATCTCATTAGACGCAGAGAAAGCATTTGACAAAATCCAACATCACTTCATCATAAAAGTCCTACAGAGACTGGGAATAGAAGGAACATATCTCAATATAATAAAGGCTATTTATGACAAGCCTACAGCCAACATATTACTAAATGGGGAAAAACTGGAAGCTTTTCCACTAAAATCAGGAACAAGACAAGGGTGTCCACTGTCCCCACTTTTATTTAATATAGTTTTGGAAGTCTTAGCCATAGCAATAAGGCAATAGACACACATAAAAGGGATACAAATTGGAAAGGAAGAAATCAAGTTATCATTATTTGCAGATGACATGATTCTATACATAAAGGACCCTAAAGACTCTACTAGCAAACTGTTAGAGCTGATCAAAACCTACAGCAATGTAGCAGGATACAAAATAAATACACAGAAATCAGTAGCCTTCATATATGCTAACAACAAAAACACAGAGGATGAAATCAGAGAATCACTCCCATTCACAGTTGCATCAAAAAAAATAAAGTACCTTGGAATAAACCTAACCAAGGAAGTAAAGAATCTCTACAATGAGAACTTTAAAACACTCATGCGAGAAATTGCAGAAGACACTAGAAAGTGGAGAAACATCCCTTGTCCCTAGATTGGAAGAATCAATATTGTGAAAATGGTAATCTTAACTAAAGCAATCTACACATTTAATGCAATCCCTATCAAAATTCCAAAGGTTTTCTTCATGGATATAGAAAAAACAATCCAAAAATTCATTTGGAATCACAAAAAACCTCAAATATCTAAAATAATACTGAGCAACAAAAATAAGGCTGGTGGTATCAACATACCTGATTTTAACCTATACTACAGAGCCATAGTAACAAAAACAGCATGGTACTGGCACAAAAACAGACATGTAGATCAGTGGAACAGAATAGAGGACCCAGATGTAAGCCCAAGTAGCTATAGCCACCTGATATTCGATAAAAATGCCAAAAATACTCATTGGAGAAAAGACAGCCTCTTCAGCAAATGGTGTTTTGAAAACTGGATATATATCTGCAGAAGGATGAAAATAGATTCTTCTCTCTCGCCATGCACAAGAATTAAGACCAAATGGATTAAAGACCTTAACATCAGACCGGAAACTCTGAAACTGCTAGAGGAAAAAGTAGGGGAAACCTTTCAACATATTGGTCTTGGCAAAGACTTTCTGAATACAACCCCAATTGCTCAGGCAATAAAACCACAGATTAATCACTGGGACCGCATGAAATTACAAAGATTTTGCTCTGCAAAGGACACAGTGAAAAAAACAAAGAGGCAACCTATAGAATGGGAAAAAATCTTCGCCAGCTATATATCTGACAGAGGATTAATATCTAGGATATACAAAGAACTCAGAAAGTTAAATAATAAGGAATCAAACAAGCCAATCAAAAAATGGGCTATGGAGCTAAATAGAGCATTCTCAAAGGAAGAAATACGAATGGCATATAAGCATCTCAAAAATGTTCTACGTCACTAGTCATCAGGGAAATGCACATTAAAACTACATTGAGATTCCATCTCACTCCTGTCAGATTGGCCACCATCATGAAAAGAAATGACCATAAATGCTGATGAGGATGTGGAAAAAGAGGAACCCTTCTACACTGCTGGTGGGAATGCAATCTGGTCCAGCCATTGTGGAAAACAGTGTGGAGGTTCCTAAAATAGCTGAAGATTGATCTACCATATGACCCAGCTATAGCACTCCTAGGCATATATCCAAAGGACTCATCTCATTTCCTTAGAAGTACATGCTCAACCATGTTTACTGCTGCTCAATTTATAATAGCTGGGAAATGGAACCAGCCTAGATGTCCCTTAACTGATGAGTGGATAATGAAGATGTGGCACATTTATACAATGGAGTTCTACTCAGTGGTAAAGAAAAATGAAGTTATGAAATTTGCAGAAAAATGGAAGGACCTGGAAAGGATTATACTAAGTGAGGTAACCCAGGCCCAGAAAGCCAAGCGCCACATGTTCTCTCTCAAATGTGAATCCTAGCTACAGATGATTGGGCTCCTGCGTGAGAAGGAAAATACTTGGTAGCAGAGGCCAGTAAGTTAAAAAGGAGACATAAAGGGAAGAGAAAGGAAGGGAGAAGGATACTTAATAGGTTGATATTGTATATATGTAATTACAATGATTGTAATGGGGAGGTAATATGATGGAGAATGGAATTTCAAATGGGAATGAGTAGGGAGGGAGGGAATTACTATGGGATATATTTTATAATCATGGAAAATGTTAATTAAAATTTAAAAAAAAATAAATAAAATAAAATAAAAAGATACTTGCTTGCCAAGCCTAATTGCCCAGGTTTTATTCCCCAGTACCCACATAAAACATCCACTAAATGGTGCGTGCATCTGGGGTTTGTTTTCAGTGGCAAAGGATCCTGGGGTGCCCATACTCACCCACACAATCTAGCTCTTCAAATAAATTTTAAAAAATTAAATAAATAATTACAAAGAAAACTTGGGAGACTGCATGTCACCCTAATCAAAATACTGGTGAGGGTATGGGGAATGGGGAGGAGCCTATTCACTGTTGGTGGGAGTAGAAACTGGTACAATCACTATGGAAATTAGTAAAAAGTTCTCAATAAACTAAAAATAGAACATATGACCCAGCTATATACCACTCCTGGGCAAATACTCAAAGGACTCTATATCCTACTTCAGAAATAACTTCACTTCTACATTTATTGCTGCTCATTTTACAATAGCAAAGAAATAGAATCAGCCTAGATATCTATCAACAGATAAATGGGCATTGAAAATAAGGTATAAACACACAATGAAATTTTATTCAGCCCCCAAAAAGTAAATTTTCAGGAAAACAGATGGATCTGGAAAATATTAAGTAAGGTAATCCACACCAAGAAAGACAAATATTGCATATTGTCTTTCATAGTGGATCTTAGCTTCTAATTGTTAAACATGTGTATTTAAGCAGAAGTAAGGGAGGGTAGAAGCCAGGAAAGGGACCCATAAGATGGAAAAGAAAGGCTTTAAGGGAAAGCGGACACATGACTTATAAAAATGGAGAAGGGGGGTTGGAGATATGGTTTAGCAGTTAAGGCATTTCTTTGCAATGCCAAAGGACCTCGGTTTGATTCCCCATGACACAGTAAGCCAGATGCACAAGGGGGCACATGCATTAGGAGTTTGTTTGCAATGACTGGAGACCCTGGCACAACCATTCTCTCTCTCCCTCTCTTTCTCTCTCTCTCAAATAAATAAATAAATAATAAAGTTTTAAAAAATGGAGAAGGGAAGACTGCGAATAGAAGGTATAGCAGGGAAAGGAGGGCAGGAAAATGGACATAATGAGGAAAGTAAGGAACAATCAACCAAGACTAAAAACTCAAGTGGGTATGAAAATTCCATAAGGAAGCTTGTTACTTTGTTAGCTAATTAAAATAAATATTTTTAAGGAAAAAAAGTTTGTATAATCTGAAAAGAAACCACAGTATAAAATGTTGTACTCAGGCATAGTGGTGATGCCTTTAATCCAAGCACTTGGTATATGAAGGTAGAAAGATTACCACAAGATCATGGTCAGCCTGGAACTACATAATGAATCCCATAAGACCCTGTCTTGAAAAAGCAAAAAGTGTGTATGTGCATAGAATTTCAGAGCCAGGAGTGGTGGCACAGCCATTAATCCCAGCACTTGGGAGGCAGAGGTAAAGGATCACTATGAGTTTGAGGACACCCTGAGACTACATAGTGAATTCCAGGCCAGCCTGGACAAAAGTGAGACCCTTCCTTGAAAAACTGAAAAAAGGGCTGGAGAGATGGCTTAGCGGTTAAGCGCTTGCCTGTGAAGCCTAAGGACCCCGGTTCGAGGCTCGGTTCCCCAGGTCCCACGTTAGCCAGATGCACAAGGGAGCGCACGTGTCTGGAGTTCGTTTGCAGAGGCTGGAAGCCCTGGCGCGCCCATTCTGTCTCTCTCCCTCTATCTGTCTTTCTCTCTGTGTCTGTCGCTCTCAAATAAATAAATAAATAATTTAAAAAAAAAGAAAAACTGAAAAAATAAATAAACAAACAAACAAATAATTTTTAAAGGGAAATAAAATCCCTACTATACGCTCTGCCCAAATGCCTTTTCCTAGCTGGGAGCTTAGTTCAGTATGAGAACACTTGCTTGGCATGCTCTAAGGACCAGCCAGGTTCAATCCTCATCACTACAAAATTTAAGTAAATGAAAATTCAAACTGAGTATAGAGTAAGTTTGTTTGAAGGGGATATCCAACCAAATGCTACATAGACATATGACCTACTACATATAATAATCAAGAGAATCACCTATAGTTAAGTAAGTAAATTCTGTATAAGTTTGTATAAAGCCCTTAAAAACACATTCTAAAATTCTCTTCAAAATAGCATGTAAAGATATTTCACCTGTTCAGTAATTGAACTCAAATCATTTGATGAAAAATCTTCCTCTTCACTCTCAAAAAATTCATAGTAATTTTCCAGAAGTCCTGCCATTATCCTGCTCACAATTTCTTGCTCTTTCATATCTTCCACATCTGTATAAATGCTAAGAATAAAAGTCTAAGTTAAACTGAGTTCTTACATTACAGGTAAAATTAGAAGAGAACCAATGAGTCACTTTATGAAACTGAACAATTTATGTCACCATTCTGTGCTCAGTTTTCCCATCATAAAACCTACCTAATTTGTACCCTGTTCACAGCAATGCTGAAGATTAATCAGATCAACTATAAAAAATAATGGATCAGGGCTGTAGAGATGGCATAGCAGTTAAGGCGCTTGCCTGTGAAGCCTAAGGACCTATGTTCAATCTCTCTCGAGATTCCACGTAAGCTAGACACACAAGGTAATACAGGCACAAGATGGCACACACATCTGGGGTTCGACTGCAGTGGCTGGAGGCCTTGGTGTGCCAATTCTTTCACTCTGCTCTCTCTGTCTCATAAAAAAATAAATAATTTAAAATAATATTAATGGTTTATAGAGTATTCTATGATCCTTGGAATAACCTAGAATGCTTCTATTTCACCAAATTTTTTAATTTTTTTTTTAAAATGGGAATGACTTACTGGAAGACATCTGGACCAAAGACAGCAGCCAAGGAATTTGCAGACCAAATTTCTTCATGATGTGATGCTACATTAGCTAAAAACCTACACAGAAACTTTAACAAACTATAATTAACAGGTGGAAGTTGTTGCAAGAGAAATCTCAACTTTCGTCCAAATTCATCTTCATTATTATAATCTGTAAAACATAATGACAGGTTTTCTTAATGAAATAAAAAGTAAAGCTCAGATATTTTGCCAGGTTCACATTATTCCACCCACATTATCTTTTTAACTGTAACAATTCAAAACCTTTTCGCTTCCTCTGGAGTGGCCAAATGCCTCAGGGCTTTTCATTTCACTTACCAAGTGGAAAATTGGAAAGGGAAGGGTGGAGGAAACTCAGCCACTCAGTTGCTTAAAGATGTTTTCCTCACATATTACCCACTAATTTTCCTTTTAATTTTCATTATACTGTCTCTTGCATGACTGTACATGTGTTTCCAAACTACTGCCAAGTATATGAAGTCAAAATAAACTGACCTGCCAATTAACAAGAACTACTACTAAGGAGTCACCATAGACACACAATTCAACACACTATGTTTCTGTTTAAATAAGAAAACAATGAATGAATCATGTGACAAAGGGACTTTTTTTCTTCTGTACACACTGAGAAAGAACAATGACTATAGTAGTATGAACAGAACTAAATTAAAATGTCTTCCATTTCTCATTTGCCTTTTCTCTTCCCTAAATTGATGGGCTTATTTTCTTGAGACAGAGTCTCACTCTGTAGCTTAGGCTGACTTAGAACTCACTATGTACCCAGGCTGCCCTCAAAATCATGGGCAATTCTCCTGCCTCAGTGCTGTGTTTACAGGCATCAACCACCATAACTGGGTTTGGGTTCTTTTAGTTTACTTTCAAGTGAAGTTTTTCACAGAAGCTAAGGCCCTGTGGTTGTCGTGTCAATGAGTTTTCACAACAGAAACCAGACTCGTGTTAACCCAATCAACTGTTGATGATCTCATTTAGATTTGTCAAGAGGTACCTCGAAATAAAAGAATTTATTGCTTTGGCAGTGAATATCAACCCAACCATATTTCATTTTCCATTTTTCTACAAGTTTTAAAATTAAAAGTAGTTCAAGCTGGGCATGGTGGCACATGCGTTTAATTCCAGCACTTGAGAGGCAGAGGTAGGAGGATCACTGTGAGTTCAAGGCCACCCTGAGACTACATAGTGAATTCCAGATCAGCCTGGGCCAGAGTGAAACCCTACTTTGAAAAATCAAAAAACAAAAGCAAACAAAAGTAGTTCAAGATGACCTCAAACTATGTAGCTAACCTTGAACTTATGAATCTCTCTCTCAAGCGCTAGGTTTACAGGTGTGCTGCCACCACGCCTAGTGTATTTGGTGCATACATTTCTACCAACCAAGCTACATGCCCAGCACCAAGAAGGAAAAAAAAAACAAACTTTCGGTAGAAGTTTATGGTTACTGGCTTAGTAGTAAACAACTTTAATCACAGCACTCAGGAGGCAGAGGTAGGAGGATGGTTATGAGTTCAAGGCCACCTGAGACTACATGGTGAATTCCAGATCAGCCTGGGCTAAAAAGACCATACCTCAAAAAACCAGACAGACGATAAAAACCTGTGTGGTGGTATACACCTGTAGTTCCAACACTCAAGAAGCAAGAGGATCACTCAAGAGTTTGAGGCCTGTCAGCCAAGAGCTGCATTGTGAAAAAAAAGAAAAAGCTGGGCAAAGCTGGGCGTGGTGGCAAAAGCCTTTAATCCCAGCACTTGGGAGGCAGTGGTAGGAGGATCACCATGAGTTTGAGGCCACCCTGAGACTACACAGTGAATTCCAGGTCAGCCTGAGCTAAGGTGAGACCCTACCCTGAAAAACAAACCAAACAAAATAACCTGTATGGTGGTATACACCTGTAATTCCAACACTCAGGAGGCAGAAGCAAGAGGATCACTCACGACTTTGAGGCCAGTCAGCCAAGAGCTGCAAAGCGAGCCCCTGTCTCAAAAAAAAAAAAAAAAATCAAAACAAAATAAAACAAAAAGCCATTATAAAACAGCAGCTAAACCGGGCATGGTGGCACACCTTTAATCCCAGCACTTGAGAGGCAGAGGTAGGAGGATCAGAGTTTTCAAGGCCACCCTGAGACTAGAGTAAATTCCAGGTCAGCCTGAGCTAGAGTGAAAAACCAAAGCCAAAACACCAACAACAAAAAAAGATTAGCTAAGAGCCAGATGTGGTAGCATAGACCTTCAATCTCCAGCAGAGATGAGAGGATCAGAGGTAGGAGGATCACTATAAATTCAAGGCCAGAATAGACTCCACAGTGAACTCCAGGTCAGCCTGGGCTAGAGCAAAGATTCTACTTCAAAAAACAAAACCCAACCCCCCCCCCCCAAAAAAAAAGGCTAGAGAGATGGTTTAGCAGTTAAGGTGCTTGCCTGCAAAGCCTAAAGACCTAGGTTCAACTCCCAAGAACCCACATGCTCATGGTGGCACATCCGTCTAGAGTTTGTTTACAGTGGCAGAAGGCCCAGGTATGCCCATTATCTTGCTTTCTCCTTCCCTCTCTAATAAATAAATAAATAACATATTTTAAAAAGTACTACAGAGATCCAAATAATTACCATTCCCTTGACTATACCACGAAGGCCCAAAGGGCAAATGAGAAAAACTCAAATACAATACTTACTGATTACTCAGCAAGATTTCTAAGGTAATAAATGACTAACAATTAACTGAGCTGGAGAGATGGCTCAACTATTAAAAGCACTTGCTTGCAAAGCCTGATAGCTTGAGTTCAATTCCCCAGTACCCACATAAGGGCAGATGCACAAAGTGGCACATGCATCTGGAATTCAACTGCAGTGTTAAGAGGCCCTGGCATGACAATTCCCTGTCTTAACCACTCACTCATTCATTCATTCTCATTATCCTCTCTGCTTACAATATTTTTTATTAATTTTATTTACTAATTTTTGTTTTTTTGAGGTAGGGTCTCACTCTAGGCCAGGCTGACCAGGAATTCACTATGTAGTCTTCTTAGGGTGGCCTCGAACTCACTGCGGTCCTACCTCTGCTTGCCAAGTGCTGGGATTAAAGGCATGCGCCACCACGACCAGCTCTAAAATTTTTTTTATATTAATTTACTCATTGGAGAGAACAAGGGAATGGCCATGCCAGGGCCTCTAGCTACTATAAACACATGCACCACCATGCGCATCTGGCTTATGCAGATTCTGGGAAATAGAACCTGGGTCCTTAGGCTTCATAGTCAAGCACCTTAACCACTATATCATCTTTCCAGCCCAAAATATTTTTTAATAGTTTGGGGGATAGCTAGTGACAAAAAAGAGGTGGGAGCCAGCAGTGATGGAATATGCCTTTAACCCCAGTACTTGGGAGGCAGAGGTAGGAGAACTGCTGTGAATTCGAGTCCAACCTGGGACTACAGAATGCGTGCCAGGTAAGCCCAAGCTAAAGTGAGATTCTACTTTGAAAAAAAACAAAAATAAAAGGGGTGGGGAGTGCTGGAAAGATGGCTCAGTAGTTAAAGGCACTTGTTTGCAACGCCTATTGGCCTGGGTTTGATTCTCCAGTGCCTACATAAAGCCAGATGCACAAAGTGGTGTATGTAATCTGGAGTTTGTTTGCAGTGGCAATAGGGCCTGGCACACCCATAATCTCTCTCTCTGCTTACAAATAAAAATATTTTTTTTTAAGTGAATCAATTATATTACCTTGAGAAAACTGCATCAAGTGAATATGCAAACTTCCAGGTATAACAGGTTCAGGAAGCTCTTGAAGAAAAAACCTAAGAAGACTAATAGCTGAAGGAACATCTGCTTCCTTAACCAAATCCACCTCTTCTCCGCTGTCGTATCTCTGACGAAGCCACTCCACTGTCTCAGCATTTCCATTGACTTGAAACAGTCCTTGTTGCTCCAGACCTCCTACATTAGTTTAAGGCAAAAGTTAACCCAAAGTTCTACTACATGGCTATATTCATTCTCAACTTAAAATACTCGTAATTTCGGAAAGCCATTCTTGACTCCCCAAATTTGACTAAAAACCTCCAAGTAAGTTATCTAGCAACATACTATCTCTAAGGGATATTCCATTTCATCCCACCCTTTACATCCATTAAAAATATCCTTATCACCCCAACTAACAATGTTCTAGGCTAGGTAACTGTCATTTCCAGGTATATGAATTTAAGTTAAAAAAAAAATTCTAAAACCTTAAAAAGGGTTTCTATCATTTTTCATGTTTTGCACTACCATTTAAAAAAATTAAATTCACAATCAAAAAGGGATAAGCTGTGTTTATTAAAACAAAAGCTAGCCCTCAAAACAAGGAAATGTATACCATGTTCCTCAATATAGTCCACAACGTGGCGGACTATGAACGGAACCTCATTGTCTGGATGTCCTCCCTGCTGCAGCTCATCAAGTGGAATTCCAAATATTTTGTTAGCAAGAACGGAGTTGCAGTTACTCAAGGAAGGGGAGGAGCTCTTCCTCATATCTTTTTTGCAGCCAGAATCAAAGCTGTCTTTTCTGCCAAATGAAAGACAAAAAATAAAAATAAAAAAGGAAAAAAAAGACTATAATGATTAACAGGTGGCAATATGAGTAAATACATTAAAGAAAAATGCTTTACACCTGAATGTGTTATCTTACATACATTCCAGTTATCAGGCCCCATGATGTAGTCTACAAATAAAGCTCAATACAATTATCTAAGCAATTTCTCCACTACAAAATTAATTCTGAATGTTCTGTGGTGTCTTCATATTCAACAATGCCAAAACTATACAAAACTTGGCACATGACATTAATATATCAAAGACAATTAAGGGGTAAATCTGACCCAAAGATCTTTACTTCAAAAGCTTACTAATGACATATTTTAAGTCAAAAGACAAAATCCAACTCACTTCTGTACTCTGCTGTATGAAGCTCATCTAATCCCACAATTCATAAATGCTTAAATGGTAAAGAATCACTTTGTAAACTGATGAGCTGGTGAACTTTTTTTTTAATGTTTATTTCAAAAAATAATTTGGGCCAGAGAGATGGCTCAGTGGCTAAGGTGCTTGCCTGCAAAGCCTAAGGTTCAAATCCCCAGTACCCACTTAAAGCCAGGTGCTCAGGGTACAGCATGCATCTGGAGTTTGTTTGCAGCAGTTGGAGGCCATGGGCACACCCATTCTGTCTCTCTTCTCTCTCTGCTTGCAAATAAAATTTTTTTTAATTAAAAAAAAATTACTGAGATAGATTTTGCCATCATTACTGGCTCTCTACTGTGATCAAGGTAGTGTAAAATTCAAAAAATATCTCTAAACTGTGTAAGCTCAAAATAATAATAAAAACATTTTAAAGTAAGGAGAGTTCTTCTTTGGGCTAAGAAATGCACTTGCACGCTCTTTCACTCCTTCCCCACCTATTTCTCTCTTAAATAAATAAAATATTTAAAAAACAACTGGACTGGAGAGATGGTTTATCAGTTAAGGCGTTTGCCTGAAATGCCAAAGGACCCAGGTTCAATTCCCTAGGACCCACATAAGCCAGGTACACATGGTAGTGCATGACTTTGTTTGCAGAGGCTGGTGCACCCATTCTCTCTCTCCGCTTCTTTCTCTCTTTTAAATAAATTTTTAAAAATCTTTAAAAAGAAATTACCTGCAGTAAATCAGTTCTTTTTTTGGAGACAAGGTCTCACTCAGTATGTAGCTCAGGCAACTCTTGAACTCAAAATTCTCCTACCTCAGCCTCCTAACTGCTGGGACTGCAGGCATAATTTCAGAGCTAAATTAGAAAAAAATAACTGGCATTTATTTCTATAGTGCAGCTATAGCACATTTTTTATTTTTATTTATTTATTTTTGAGGTAGGTCTCGCTCTACCCTAGCCTACTTGGAATTCACTGTCTCTCAGGATGGCCTCAAACTCAAGGAGCTCCTCCTACCTCTGCCTCCCTAGTGCTGGAGTTTAAAGGCATGTGCCACCATGCCTGGCATTTTTGAAATTTTTTCAAGGAAAAATTTTAGTGAATAAAGTCTTTTAACAAAACTGCATCATAATTATTAAAAAGAAAAGACATTCCAGACCCAGATTAATTCAAAAGAGTTTGTCTTGGGGCTGGAAAGATGGTTCAGCAGTTAAAGGTGCTTACTTGCAAAACTTGCCAGACCAGGGTTCAATTCCTAAACCACCCATGTAAGCCAGACACAAAAAGTTGCACAAGCATCTATCTGGCGTTTGCAGCCACAGACCTTGGCATGCCTGTGCAAACAAATTTTTATTCAAAAAGAAAGACTAATTTTTCTTAACTCTGTCAGAAATAAAATCAGTAAAGAAGTAACTGGAGAAAATAATGCCTCAGATGACAGTCTCCAATATTTAAGCATTAAATAACTCATCCCAAGAAAACTTTAGTCTCTACAACACGTTACTTTATGTGGGAGAGGGGCAGAAAAGCCATTTTCAAATACTGATAATGACAAAATGACACCAACTCCAGATCACAAAGATAAATCTACTGGAGATTCTGATGTTTGAAAAAATCAGCCCACTTGACCAACTGTATACCTTCAAGCTAGAGAACAAGACTGTTACCACATGACTAGGAGACAATCCAGCCATTTTGCAGTGACAGTAGAAATTAACTCAAGAGACAAAATGCCATTAGTTTTCATAATCTTAGAAAAGCAACATCCATTATTTGACACAAATGGTGCCAGATAGTTATTAAAGCCTCAAAATCAGTCAAACAAGCAGCTACAAGAATAACTGATGCAAAAGCAAAAATAAAACCAAAATAGCAGCTACAAGGGGCAAACCCAAAAATCTTTGTGACTTATGCAGTATAATACAATTCCCATTTTGAAGGCTTACCTTTGATTACTTAAACACCTAAGTTTAAAAAATGTCTTCTGCACCAGCTACCCTCACTGAGCAAGCATTCTTTTGTCATTTATGGCTGTTTGAGATTATGACAGAAGATCAGCCTGTAGTTCCTCATTGAAGAAACGCAGAACTTGATCAGTACTTCAGCAGTTAATCTACAGGGGGGAAAAAAGAATTATTTCAAATTCCCACATTTTAACTGTGTGAAAAGACTAGAATAAGCAGAAAGTCCGCTTAGGAGGTTATCTGTTCAGAAAGGCATTCTTCTGCCAGAAAAACCTGTAACCTAGTTAAAGGCTTACACAAAGGTTCCAACTTATGCTGGCTAAAATAGGTATTTATCTTTCTGCTGAAGAGAAATAAAGGATTTTTTATTTATTTTTATTTTTGGTTTTTCAAGGCAGGGTTTCACTCTAGCTCAGACTAACCTGGAATTCACTATGTAGTCTCAGGGTGGCTTCAAACTCATGATGATCCACCTACCTCTGCCTTCCAAGTGCTGGAATTAAAAGGCGTGCACCGCCATGCTCAGCTAAATAAAGGAATTTTAAGGGAGAATTCCTGACAGGGATTCCACAGCTCAAATAATCCATTTTTCTCAATAGACACTTCATTTGTACTCTACCCCACCCCATTCTGTCCTCATTTCCTCATACATTCAGAATTAAACATGAACTCTTTTCAGATCAAAGAATAAACAATATAGCTTCTGAGCAGCAACGGCACAGCAGACACAGCAGAACCAGAAAGGCTTAGATTCAAATACCAACTCCACATTTTTTATAGACATATGACACCAAACAACTTCCATGTCCCATACCTAGGTTTCCTTGTATAAATAATACCTATTCAGCCATTAAGCTTAGCTAAGATAATGTATGTATGTAGTAGAGAATCAGTTTCCTCTCTTCTTTGCATGCTAAAAACAAAAATACAGTAAATAGCCCAAGGAGGGGAACATGCTTGACAACATGTTTAACATTTGAACTCATCATCCTTGGTAATGAACAAAAAGCTCAGAAAGCTACATTGCAGTACCTATACAACTTTCAGATAAGCAAAAAAGTTGTATCATTCATTGTGGCTTGAAAACAAAAACCTAGCCAGGCATGGTGGTGTAAACCTTTAATCCCAGCACCAGAAAAGAGAATCACTGCTGAGTTCAAGGCCACCCTGAGACTATATAGTGAATTCCAGGTCAGCCTGAACTAAAGGGAAATCTTACCTCAAAAAAAAAAAAAGAAAAGAAAAGAAAAGGAAAAAGAAAAAGAAAAAGAAAAAGAAAAAGAAAAAGAAAAGAAAAAAGCTCAGTATTCTAGTGCACACCCGCAATTCCAGCACTCAGAGGTAGGAGGACTGCCCCAAGTTAGAGGTCACCTTGGTCTATATCACGAGTCTAGGTCAGCCAAAGTTACACAGTGAGATCCTGTCTGAAAAACTACACCAAAACATGCCAGGCGTGGTAGTGTATGCCTTTAATCCCAGCCCTCAGAAGGCAGAAGTAAGAGGATTGCCATGAGTTCAAGGCCACCCTGAGACTACACCATGAATTCTAGGTTGCTAGAGTGAGACCCTACCTCAAAAACCCAAGCACTCAGGAGACTTAAGTCAGAAAAACTAACAAGCTCAGTGCACTAGCCTGGGCTACAAAACAAAGGTTGGGAAAGTAATTCAGAGTCAGTGATTAGCATGTCCAAAGCCCTGGATTTGATCCCAACACAAGATCCACTGGGTGTTAGTGTATAACCAGAACACTTGGGATGTAGAGACAAGATGATTAGAAGTTCAAGGTCATCCTTGGCTATACAGCAAGTACAAAGCCAATATGGGCTCCATGAGACCTTGTATGGGGGGGGGGAGTATTTGTCAATATTCATATTCATTTGAACCTACCATTAAATTTATATTAACTGTTGTTAATCTATCAGATACCAACCACAACTCATACAGAATTCAGAACTACAAAGTTTTGTTTTGAAGATGTTGCCAGGCTTGGTGGCGCACACCTTTAATCCCAGCACTTGGGAGGCAGAGGTAGGAGGATTGCTGTGAGTTTAAGGCCACCCTGAGAGTACATAGTGAATTCCAGGTCAGCCTGGCCTAGAGTGAGACCCTACCTCGAAAAGCAAAAAAATAAATTAAAATAAATATATAAAAAGGGCCAGGGAGAGGGGCTGGAGAGATGGTTTAGTGGTTAAGATGCTTGCCTGCAAAACCTAAGGACCTAGGCTTCATTTCCCAGTACCCACCACATAAGCCAGAAGCACAAGGTGGCACATGTGTCTGAAGTTCATTTGCAGTGGCTACAGGCCCCGGCACGCCCATTCTCTCTATTTATCTGCCCCTGCCCAAATAAATAAATAGATGAAAGAATAGTATTTTTACCAGGCATGGTCTTGTAGACTCGTAAGATTCTTGTAGACTCAGGAAGTAGAGGCAAAAAGGATTTTAGGATTTCAAGGCCAACCTAAGCTATACAGTGACTTTGAGGACAGCTTGGGCTACCTAAAAATCTGTCTGGAAAAAACAAAAAGGGGCCAGGTGTGGTGGCGCATGCCTTTAATCACAGCACTTGGGAGGCAGAAGTAGGAGAATCACCATGAGAATTCAAGGACAATTTGAGACTACATAGTGAATTCCATGTTGGCTTGAGCTGGAATGAGACCCTACCTCGAAAAAAAAGGGGGGGAAGGAATGGAGAGATGGCTCAGCAGTTAAGACAAGCACTTGCAAAACCTAAGTACCTGAGTTATTGATTCCCCAGTAACCCCGTGACCCCAGAAATACAAGATGGTGCATGTGACTGGAGTTTCCAGTGGCTGGAGGTCCTGGCATACCACTCTTTCTATCTGGCCCCCTTCTCTTTCTTGCTCTCAAATAAATCAATAAATAATAAAAATATTTTTTAAGAAAAGAGTGGAGGGCTAAAGGGATGGCTTAGCGGTTTAGACATTTGCCTGCAAAGCCAAAGGACCCAGGTTTGATTCCCCAGGACCCACATTAGCCAGAGGCACAAGGAGAAGCATGCATCTGGAGTTCATTTGTGCACCCATTCTTTCACTCTCTCTTAAATACAAAAATAAAAATATTTAAATAAAAGGAGTTGAAAGAGCTCAGTGGTCTTGTCCTTCTCTTGCAAACATAAGAGCCTGAGACTAACCCCAGCACCCATGTAAACAGCTGGGTGTAGCCATGCACATTTGTAACTCCAGTCCTGTGGGGGCAGAGGCCTTGTGAAAAACAGCAGAGTCTAGAATCAGTAAGAGACTCCATCTCAAGGAAAAACAGGTGGATGAGCAATGGATGGGGACACCCTATATTCTTTTCTGGCCTCCACAGGCACTTGCTTAAGGTACTTCATCTGTACATACACCATACCACACCACACATACTATGCATAAACAAAAAAAAAAAAAAAAAAAAGAAAGTAAGTTAGTTAGATTTTAGCATTAAGGAAAACAAGATAGATGTGAGTACTTATGCATAGGATTTTTTTTTTTTTTTTTTTTGAGATAGGGTCTCACTCTAGCCCAGGTTGACCTGGAATGCACTACATAGTCTTAGGGTAGCCTTGAACCCACCGCAATCCTCCTACCCCTGCCTCCCAAGTGCTAGGACTAAAGGCATGCCCCCCCACACCCAGGTTGCATAGGTTATTTTTAATCACCTTCTGTGACTTTATTACACGTGTGTGTTTGTGCATGCTCTGACACAAATGTGGAGCTCAGGAAACAATTTCGGATGTGTCTCACCTTCCACCTTGCTCTAGGTAGGTTCTACAGGGTCTGGCTGTTCTGGGGGTTCAGGGATTGAAACTCAAGCTTGCATTGCGACTACTTTATCAATCCACTAAGCCATCTGTTCAGCTGCTGGAGGCCCTGGCGTGCCCATTCTCTCTGTATGCCTGTCTCTCTTCTATCTTTTTCTCTACTTGCAAATAAAGAAAGAAAATTATCAAAAATAAAAATAAATTTTAAAAAAAAGCTGGGTGTGAAGGGACACACCTTTTAATCCCAGCACTTGGGAGACAGAGGTAGGAGGAGGACTGCTATGAGTTCCAGGATAGCCTGGAGCTATAGAAATCCAGGTCAACTTGGACAGGAGTGAAACGGGGGGGGGGGGGGACACGACGGGGGACGGACGGGACGGGACGACGGGACGGGGACGGGGACGACAAGTGACTAAATTTATTTTTATACCTTCCACATTCGATTGTAAACTTTGAGCAAAAAAAGAAATCACAAGACTGACTTCATTTTGTTTCCCAATTTCTAAATACAAATAGCAGAATCCAGGCTGGAGAGATGGCTTAACAATTAAGGTGCTTGCCTGCAAAGCCTAAGAATGCTTGTTCAAGTCTCCAGATCCCACATAGCCAAATACAAAAGTGACACAAGGGTGCAATGTTGCACATGCGCACAGGGAGGCACAGGCATCTGGAGTTCATTCACAGTGGCTGAAAGGCCTTGGGGGCCCATTCTTGCTCTCAAAATTAAAAATTAAAAAAACACAAGAAATAAAATAAAATAGCAGAATCCAAGCACTTGAATTGGTGCTGTCATTTCCCAATGCTTTTCAGTTCACTACCAAACTGAGTCCTCCAGCCATCTTTTGTGTGATGAGGGTAGATTACTCACAGTGCCCTTTTTCAGATGAGGAAAAAGAAAAAAAAAAAAGCTAAAGGGAACAGAATTAAACATTCTAAGATACTGAATCTGTGATTTAAACTAAATCAGCTTTTAGGTGCCTGCTCTTTCTAAGCAGCTGTAATTCTCACTTCATTTTTAAAATTTTTGAATTACACATATTTTAAGTGCATGTGCCCACATACAAGCATGTCAGGATCTCTTGCTACTGCAAATAAATGCTTATCTACCTTTACACTTTACATGGATGGCTGGGGACTTGAACCACTGCCAGCAGCTTTTGCAAGCAAATGCCTTTATCTACTGAGCCATTTTTCCAGCCCCTTCACTAAATTTTTTATTTTATTTTATTTTATTTTTATTTTATTTTTTTTTTTGCCAGGCGTGGTGGCGCATGCCTTTAATCCCAGCACTAGAGGCAGAAGTAGGAGGATCACCATGAGTTCAAGCCACCCTGAGACTACTAGTGAATTCCAGGTCAGCCTGGACTAGATCAAGACCCTACCTCAAAAAAAAAAAAAAAAAAATATTTATTTGCAAGCAGAGACAGACAAGGAGAATGGCTGCACCATAGCAGCCAGCTGCTGCAAACAAACTCCAGATGCATGTGCCACTTTGTGCATATGGCCTTTATGTGGCTACTGATTAATCAAATGCCAGCTCTTAGGCTTTGCAGACAAGCACCTTAACTGCTAACAGTCTGTCCATCTCTTGAGTTTTTTTTATTTTTTATTTTGTTATTTTTATTTATTTATTTGAGAGCGACAGACAGAGAGAGAAAGAGGGAGAGAGAGAGAGAATGGACGCACCAGGGCCTCCAGCCACGCAAATGAACTACAGATGTATGTGCCTCCTTGTGCATCTGGCTAACATGGGTCCTGGGGAACCGAACCTTGAACAGGGTCCTTAGGCTTCACAGGCAAGTGCTTAACCGCTAAGCCATCTCTCCAGCCTGAGTTTTGTTTTTTTTTTTCAATCTCCTTGAAATGTATGAAGTCAAGCAGAGAGCAGTTGATATCTATTTAATACATCATTTGAAATGAGTTGGTACATTGAAACAGCAACTCATTTCTTATACACCATTCAAAACACATTCCACTGTTTCCATTTCTAGCCAGATTCAGCTCTCACAAATTAGCATTCAGTCCCTCTTGGACACACACATCCCATTTGATGAATACAACTTGTGGTCAAGTTCACATATTCCATATCCTCTATTTATTACTTAGTTGAGAATAGGCGTGCCAAGGCCTCCAGCCACTGCAAATGAACTCCAGACACACTCACCACCTTGCATCTGGCTTATGTGAGTACTGGGGAATCGAACCTGGGTCCTTAGGCTTCACAGGCAAGCACATTACCCCCCAGACATCTCTCCAGCCTCCATACCTTCTATTTCTATAATAACCATCTCCTTTGCTCCCAGTATGTTATACGATACTTTATAAAATGAATTTTTTTGAGAAATATTTATTCATTGATTAAAACAGGGTTTTTTCTGTTGTTTTTAAAGCAGGGTCTCATACAGCCCATAGAACTCACCATATGCAGCTGAGGATGTCTTTGAACTTCTGAACCCCTTGCCTCCCCACCTTCCATCTGCTGGGATTGCAAGTGTGTGCCACCAGTTTATGCAGTGCTAGCAATCAAACCCATGGTTTCATGCAGGCTATGTAAGCACTCTTAACAACTGAGCCACATCTGGAGCCCCAGAAATAGATTCTTGGTACTAATGGATGTCAAGTAGAGACCTAAATAGAGACCTACTAACTACATTTTTGGGATATAGAATCAACCTTGGGGTGATTTATATCTCATCTTGAGATGGCTCAGTGGATAAGGTATTTGCTTGCAAAGGCTGAATGGCCTGGGTTCAATTCTCCAGTACCCACATAAAGCCAGAAGCACAAAGTGGTGCATGCATATGGAATTCGTTTGCAGCAGCCAAAAGGCCCCTGGTGCACCCATTCTTTCATTTTCTCTCTCTCTCTCCCCTCCCTCACTCTTTCTCCTTGCAAATATTTTTTTTTAGCACTCTGAAGAAATGGCTCAGCAGTTAAGGCACTTGCCTGTAAAGCCTAAGGACCCGGGTTTGATTCTCCAGTTAAAACCAGGTGCACAAGATGACACGTGTCTGGAGTTGCCTAGAGGCCCTTGTGGGAGAATTGCCTGTCTGGCTGTCTCTCTGTGTGCCTCAATCTCTCCCTCAAATAAGTAGAATTTTTTTTTTCCAAAAGCTCAGCCCCAAAAGCTGGGTGTGGTGGTGTATGCCTTTATTCCCAGCACTTGGGAGGCAGAGGTAGGAGGCATGAGTTCGAGGCTACCTTGAGAATACAGAGTGAATTCCAGGTCAGACTGGGCTAGAGCGAGACCCTATTGGAGGGGTGGGGGGAGAGAATCAGCCTCTGGGTTGGAGAGATGACTTAGCAGTCAAGGCACTTGCCTGAGAAGCCTAAGGACCTAGGATAGATTCCCCAGAACCCACATAAGCCAGATGTACATGGTGGCACATTCATCTGGAACTCATTTGCAGTGGCTAGAGGCCCTGGAGCGTCCATTCTCTCTCTCTGTAATAAATAAAAATAAAATTTTAAAAAAATCAGCCTATTACCTAGGGTGTGGTGGTACAAATCTTTAATTCCAGCCCTTGGGAGGCTGAGGTAGGAGGACTGTGTGACTTCAAGGCCAGCCTCAGCTACCTAGTGAATACCATCCAGGTCAGCCTGGATTTGAGCAAGACTCTACCTCAAAAAACCAAGCTCCCTCCCCCCCCAAAAAAAACTACAATCGAAGTTACTCCATGCAATGTAGAATGCTAAGCCACTGAATATAACCTTCCAAGTACTTCAAGAACTTATACTTTGCACACAGATGCCAAACATAAACTGGAAAGAACATTACCCTAATTTTATTTTATGTTTTCCGAGGTAGGGTCTCACTCTAGCTCAGGCTGTCCTGCAATTCACTATGTAGTCTCAGGATGGCCTCGAACTCTAGGAGAACCTCCTACCTCTGCCTCCCAAATGCTGGGATTAAAGGCACCTGACTCCATTACCCTAAAAGGAAGACCAGAAAGAAAGAGGAAGCACTTAAGCTGGGTGTGGTGGCAGGGACAGGTCAGCCTGAGCTTTAGAGTGAAACCCTACCTAAAAAAAAAAAAAAACAAAAAATAAAATGAGTAAGAGGGGCTGGACAGATGGCTTAGCAGTTAAGGCACTTGCCTGTAAAGCCCAATCACCCAGGTTCGATTCTCCAGGACTTATATAAGCCAGATGCACAAGGGGGGCACACGTCTGGAGTTTGTTTGCAGCAGCCAAAGGCCCTGGTGCACCCATTCTCTCTCTCAAATAAATTAAAAAAAAAATTTTAAATAAAGAGGCACCTAAAGGGCACACAAATAATGACCAACTCATTAAAATTCAAGTATTTGTTAAATACTTAGTATTTGTGAAAACTCAGGCCAGTATTATTTCAAGGTTACACGAAGTAGGGCTGAAGATAACAGCTTCACACTAACTCAACCACAGGAAGCCAAGTAATCCAAAACTATCCTTTAATGTCTGCTATAAGCAAGCACACCCCAGTTACGTGATGATCAGAGCCGCCTAACTGTAGCTCCGGTGGCCATTTGCACTTTAGCTCCTTCAAAAAGTATGGTAAAATACCCCCAACATTTTTCACTTCTTAGGAGTTAATAGGGAACCGGATGGAATTATGCAACCGTTTTCCTATGTCAGTTTGGTTTCAATTGATTACACAGTTTAACAATTCCTACTGGCAAGTGAGCCAACTGATTCCATTTCCTACAACCTTATCTAGGAAACCAGGCAGCCTGGCCCCCTGAAATGCCCTACATTGGGACCCCTCCGGCCTGCTTGTCACAGAGGCATCGGAGCCCCAATGCAAAAAAAAAAAAAAAAAAAAAAATTGGCTACACTGTCGGAGCGACTTGAGGAAGTCGGCAGCCACTCTGCTCACGTGACCTCAAGAAGGGGCGCAGTTGAGCCTAGAATAAACCACAGCCCCCCCCCCCCACACACACACACCCCGCATCAACTCCATAGCCCAGCTGGAAGGAAGTGGGCCCCGAGGGGGCGCTGGAGCGGTGGGTCGCACGCGGCGGGGGCGGCGGCGTCCTCCCCCGGGGTCTCGGAGGAGCGGCCCGCACACGCCCGCTCGCGCACTGCAGCGGCTCCAAGCCCACGACCGCTGCCACACCCCCCGGGCTACCAGGGGCGCGGCCCGCAGAAGGAAGAGCGGGCTACCCAACGCCCACCCACGGGGCTGTGCCCGTGCTGCTGCGAACCCCGAAAAGCCAAACGGGGCGGAGTGGGCGAGGGGTGGGAGCGGGGCGGCAGAGCGGGGGTGGGGGGGTGGAAGGGAAGGGCCGAGGAGCTGGGCGACCCGCGCATGCGCAGTGCCGGGTGCCCGCCCGGTTGTCTCGTCTTTTTTTTTTTTCCCCCTTCTTACCCACCGTTGCAACCGCGAAGCCCCGTTCCCCGGCTTGGGCCGCTTCTCCAGAACCCCTGACGACGTCGACGAAGCGAGAACGGCGGCCCGAAGTGGCACCGCGGCCGGCGGGTCTCTTCCCGAGGCGGCCTCCGCGCCGAGGCTGAAGTGACGACGGTGGCACGGGGCCAGCCCGGTAGCGACCTTCCCCGGATACCCCGGGCGGTGGCGGCGGCAGGGACGCGGAAGAAAAAGAGGGGGCGGGAAGCGGCGAAGGAGGCAGCGGCTGAGGCGCAGAGCCTCCCCGACGGCGAGCGGGCGGCGGGCGGCGGGCGGCGGGGGCGGGGCCGGACGTGACGTGACGTAGCGGGGCGGGGCGGGCGGGCGCCCCCTGGCGGCCGGGGGCGGGGCGCCGCAGGGCGGTGCTTTCAGCCCCGGCACCCGCGCACCGGGGCTCCGTGGCGAGAAGGCACCCGCGGGCCTCTGACCGCTTTCTTGGGGATCCTGGATTTGAGGAGGATGGGGAGAAGCACAGTGGGGACGGGGACGTAGCGGAGCACTTAGGGCACACCTAATCGCCGTGCCCCGTCCCTGGCCGGGGATGCGGATGGCCCGGTGCGGATTACCGGAACCTCCGCCGGAAGCTTGCGCTACAGGCCCCACGGTTAACTTCACGTTAGATCGGGCGGAGGGGGAACACCGGGCTGCACCTGAGCCCGCGGCTCCCATTGTGTAGGCACCTGACCTGCACTCCGAAGATCTTTCCGGAGCCCCCGGTGCCCCGAGGGCTGGGGAAACGGGGAAGTCAGTAGGTTACTTGCTCACGGGAGAACTTGGCACAGGAAACCCGAGCTTCAGGAGCAGATGTGGAAAAGGGTAGAAAGACGGGTTCTTGGAACCTAGGATAACTCCCAGCCTGCAGCCCATCTTAGTCTGTTAGGGGCATTAGGATCTTAAGCTGAGAAAACCTGTTCAGCCTTTAGACTACTTCCGGGTGCATGGAGATCCACACCTGCTCAAAAAACATGGGGGGGGGTTCTAAAAAATACGAACCGCTGACGGGCACGCCTTTAATCCCAGCACTCGTGAGGCAGAAGTAGGAGGACCGCCGACAGTTCGAGGCCACCCTGAGGCTACATAATGAACTTCAGGTCAGCCTGGGCTAAAGTGAGACCCTACCTTGGGGAAAAAAAAAAAAAAGGAACCACTGACGGCTGGCCTGGTAGCATGCATCTGTAATCCTAGCACTCATAAAGCAGAGACAGAAAAATACCACTGGGAGTTCAAGGCCAGCGTAGGGCCACATAAAGTGAGCCCAAGATGGCTCAAGACCAACTTGGGCTATATGCAGTGTGAGATTGTCTCAAAAACAACCACAATAATTCAATTTCCTACTTGCCTGACCTAGAAAATGACCTAGAAAAATGTAGCACAAGAAGCCTCATAGACCTTAGGACAAGATTTATAAAAAAGTAAAATTACCAGAAGTGGTGGTTCAGGCCTGTGATCCGTTCAAGATCATCCTCAGATAAACATAACCAGCTTAACCCGAGCGTGAGTTCGAGGCCACCCTGTAAATTTCAAGTCACCCTGAGCTACAGTGAGACCCTATCTCGCGAGGGGAGAAGCGGGGGGGGGGGGGGGGGAGGCAAGCCAGTTTAAGACCAGCCTGATCTATAATTCAGACTCTACCTCAAAAGCAAAAAAAAAAAAAAAGACAAAAATATGAGGAAGAAATTCACCCTTTGTTATGACCTGGAAATGTGACAGAAATCAAAGTAGCTCCCAAATTTCATCAAATTTTGTCATGTGCCCAAATGATATCATAAACGAAGGGTGGGGTCCACAAAAAGTCTAACCACATAATCTGAATGAGAAGGTATTGTGAGGCTCCCACTCTGTCCAGTAAAGAGGAGATTGGTTCTAATGACCAGGACTAAATATCCATTATCAGAGCAATTTTAAAAGCTCATTTAGAGCTGGGCAGGTACAGGTTAGTGGGCCATCACTTGTAGATGCCAGGTCTTGGAAGTAATCATCAGTACCACAAGGGAAAAAAAATTAAGTTGTTTTGTTTTGTAAGACAGGGTCTCACTCTGTAACCCAGGCTGGCTCAAGAAAAACAAATTCTTATCCAATTACTCATTCAGTCAATAGTTACTGAGCAGTTAGCTATATATATCTCATGATGTATCAGCAAATAAAATATTTGTCTTCAAGGGGCTTATATCCTAGCAAACTTTAAATTTGTGTATCCTTGAGCATACAAAGTCCTACAGTGTGATTCTAGACTCAACAAGCAGCTTTTCCATTATACACGGGATCTCTCAAGTAAATGAAAATACCTAGTTAAATGCGATTGTCCAAGGCACATGAGTGAGACTAGTTATAGTAACTGTACAGTCTCAACAAATTAACAGTATAACTTATGTCCAACAGGTTGAATTATGAAGTTGTTTTATCCAAATTAGTTTCTCAGAGCCTAACTAAACAAGCAAAATCAAATGCCAGTTTCTAAATCTGCAAAACTGATGATGAAAGTCTGGTTTCATAGCAAGCCATTTAGGATAAAGACTGTGCATTTAGTCTTGTAGCTCTCTTTAAACATGTTCTTTTACTGTGAGAAAATTTTTAACTGAAATATTCATGTTTGGGTTGGAGGGATGGCTTAGTGGTTAAGGCGTTTGCCTGCAAAGTCAAAGGACCCAGGCTCGATTCCCCAGAACCCACAATAGCCAGATGCGCAAGGGGCGCAGTGCACGCCTTTAATCCCAGCACTCAGGAGGCAGAGGTAGGAGGATTGCTCTGACTACATAGTGAATTCCAGATCAGCCTGGGCTACAGCAAAACCCTACCTTGAAAAAGAAAAAGAAAGAGAAAAAGAAAAGGAAATATACATGTTAAATTCAGGCACGGTTATAGTTATCTCAATTCAATATTTCTGTGTGAGGAGGGATTGAGAACTCATAGTAGTAGAGAGCTCCACTTTTAAGAATGAGCCATTGATAAAGATAGTAAATTTACAGCTTTTACAGTAGTTCCTTCAAATGATGGTTTCTTGGGAGCAATATACCTATATTAATTTTCATCAAGCATTTCATAACTCTTAGATTTATAGAAATATAAAACTTAGGGAAAAATGTTGGAAATTATCATAAGACTTTGAAAGTGTTTGTCAAAATTGAAAAGTCTGCCAAATTAAACAGCTTAAATAGAAGCTTTACCTGTGAATCCATACTTGGAAAACGGGCAATATGATTGCTTTAAAAACATAATCAGAAAGGGAAGAGAAAAGAAGGGAGGATGGCACTTAATAGGTTGATATTGTATATATGTAAGTACAATGATTGAGATGGGGAGGTAATATGATGGAGAATGGAATTTCAAAGGGGAAAGTGGGGGGGGGGGGATTACCATGGAATATTTTTTTATAATCATGGAAAATGCTAATGAAAATTTAAAAAAATAATCAGGGCTGGAGAGATGGCTTAGCAGTTAAGCGCTTGCCTGTGAAGCCTAAGGACCTGGGTTCAAGGCTTGATTCCCCAGGACCCACGTTAGCCAGATACACAGGGGGCGCACATATCTGGAGTTCGTTTGCAGTGGCTGGAGGCCCTGGAGCGCGCATTCTGTCTCTAGATCTGCCTCTTTCTCTCTGTTGCTCTCAAATAAATAAAACAAACAAAGAAAGAAACAATTAAAAAAAAAAAAACGTAATCAGGGGTTAGGGGTTTAGCTCAGATGAATGCTTGCCTAGCAAGGGCAAGGCCCCTGGGTTCAGTCCTCAGCACCAAAAAAATCAAAATAAAAAAGGCATAATCATAAGTAAAAAATAATGAGTGAGTAAAAAACCCTCTCTATCCTTCCCCACTTACACAGCACAGGCCCCTGTTGACATAACTGGCTACAATAAGTACTTTGTATAAAATCTAAGATCTTAGCACCCAGGAACAAGGATTCCCTTACATTTATGTGCCCTAGTTCAAAACAACAACAACAAAAAAAAAAATCAACAAAACACTGGGCATGGTAGCGCTCATCTTCAATCCCAGCACTCAGGAGGCAGAGGTAGGAGGGTGACCACGAGTTCGAGGCCAGCCTGAGATTACATAGTGAATTCCAGGTCAGCCTAGACAGAGTGCAACCCTACCTTCAACCCTCCCCCCCGAAAAAAAAAAGGTGAAATTGATTCAGTGATCATTTCCCCTGTGGAATACTCCAAAGGACAGTCTTGCATGAAATATTTCTAGATACTACTTGACAATATAGAACCAATTATGTTCAATATGTAGGACTCATAAGTATAATTTTAAAAACTGACCTTGGTGGGTCATGGTGGCACATTTCTGTAACCCCAGTGAAAGTCAGAGATAGGACCACTAAAAGTTCAAGGTCAGCCTGAGCTATATCACTAATTTTCATGCCAACAGGACTACATAGGGAGACCTTGTCTCAAAAAACTCAAAACCTTTTGTTGTTTGTCCCATAGTGGCCAGTTTGTAATGTTTATAGTTGTTCACTATGCCTTAAATTTTTCATACTTTTGTTTTTGTTTTGGTTTGTTTGAGGTAGGGTCTCACTACAGCTCATACTGACCTGGAATTCACTATGTAGTCTCAGGATGGCCTTGAACTCATGGTGATCTTCCTACCCCTGCCTCCTGAGTGCTGGGATTAAAGGCATGCGCCACCACACCCAGCAAATTTTGTTTATGCAAACAATACAATTTCCCACAAAGGCAAAAAAAAAAAAAAAAAAAAAAAAAGAGAGAGAGAGAGAGAAAAAGAAAAATTCAAAACCTTTTAATCTTTTGCTGACCCCCTAAATCTGTACAGTGGGAGTAAATTGCACACTTAATTGAAAGCCTAAACAAGTTTCAAAAGCTTTGTGTTCCCTGAGAGAGGCCTGTGGTCATTGAGTCACAGTGAAGCTTTTCTCTCCAATTTTGGACAGAGGCTCATTGCTCTGAAATGAGGAACTTATCTTCTGTAACCCTATCTAATGTTCTTCTCCCAGCTGATCAGACAGACCAAAAAGAAGAGAAAATGGAGCTGGAGAGATGGGTCAGCAGTTAAGGTGCTTTCTGCAAAGCTTAAGGACCCCAGTTCAATTCCCCAATACCCATATAATGCTAGATGTACAAAGTGGCACATGTGTCTGAAGTTTGCAGTGGCTAGAGGCCATGGCATACCCATTCTCCCTCTTTTTATCTGCCTCTCTCTCTCTCTCTCTCTCTCTCCCTCTCTCTCTCTCCCTCTCTCTTTCTCTCTCTCTCTCTCTCTCTCTCTCTCTCTCTCTCTCTCTCTCTCTCACACACACACGCACACACACACACACACACACAAATAAGTTAATTAATTAAAGTTAAAAAAAATAAAAAGAGACTTGGTTTCCCACCAGGAATAGATGGTAAGACCCTATTGCTGAAGACTCCACATACTTGGGCTGCAAGCCCACTGAAAAATCCTGCTGGAACTGAGCTGATAACCTCCTCCATGTAGACCCGCTGACAGAAAGCTGGAAGAAACCATTCTGCATGAAGTTCAAAAGGAGGGAGAGAGAGAAATCACCAGTGAAGATACTCAACAGTGAGCACTGCAAGCCTTATATATGGCCAGCCAGGCCAAATGAGCCAACAGGTGCAATAGTGGTACATCTGTCATGGTGGAAACCAGCTGCCCTCTAGTTGGACTGGAGGCCCGCTCCATGGGAGGGAATACATGCCTGACACTGAAAACTTAAAACAGGGGTAGTCATGAGCCCTAGGGGTGTAAAGTCTGACGCTGCCTGGCTAAATGTATGTACTGTGCTTATCAAACTGCCCAGTAAGCACTTCTCTTAATGTTCATACCCTTATGTTAATGCTACTCTCACTTTTGGTAGAGAGCCTTCTCTTTTCAGATGGCAGTGACCTTGGGATGACTCAGAAGGCATCTTGGTGCTGGGAAGAAGTGACAGGAGTGCTCAGTACTGCAGTATCTCTATCACACCTTCCAAGTTTCAGGGTCAATTGTGGAAGAGGTGGTAGAAAGAATGTAAGAGCCAAAGGAAGGGTAGGACTCCATACAATGTGCTCCCCCAGACAGAAAATGGCCTGGATATCCATGACCTCACAGTGTCTGACACTACCTACACAAGACCATCATAATAGGAGGAAAAGATCATGACATCAAAATAAGAGAGGCTGATTGAGAGGGGGAGGGGATATGATAGAGAATGGAGTTTCAAGAGGGAAAGTGGGGGGGAGGGTATTACCATGGGGTATTGTTTACAATCATGGAAGTTGTTAATAAAAAAATGGTTTAAGACAAAAAAATGAAAATGAGAAAGAGAGAAAAGAGGAAAAGAAAAGAGAGGAAGGTTATTTTTTTTCCTCCCATATGATAGGTTAACACTCCCTGGGCTAAGAAAATGTTTAAAGTTGATTTTCTTTCTGATGAATTTTTTTAATTTTTTATTTATTTGAGAGAGAGAGAAGTAGAGAAAGAATGGATGTGCCAGGCCTCCAGCCACTGCAAACGAACTCTAGAGACATGTGCCACTTGTGCATCAGGCTTTCATGAGTTTGCGGGAATCAAACTTGGGTCCTTTGGCTTTATAGGCAAGTGCCTTAACTGCTCAGCCATCTCTCCAGCCCTCTGATGGATATTTTCATGGTTACTTCAGAGACCAGTATTATCCCCCTTTTCTCATCATTTCTTTTTTTAATTTTTAATTTTTTGGTTTATTTTTATTTATTTGAGAGCAACAGACAGAGAAAGAGGCAGAGAGAGAGAGAGAGACAGAGACAGAGAGCATGGGTATGCCAGGGCCTCCAGCCACTGCAAAGGAACTACAGACGCATGCGCCCCCTTGTGCATCTGGCTAACATGGGTCCTGGGGAATCGAGCCTCGAACCGGGGTCCTTAGGCTTCACAGGCAAGCACTTAACCGCTAAGACATCTCTCCAGCCCTCATCATTTCTTATATTTACTTTCATCTGAGCCACACACTATTCTGGCAGGTCTCACTCCCTGTTTCAACCCCTAAAGTCCGGTGAGACACCTTCAACTTCTTATTTATAAAAAGCTACTCATCTTTGTATGGGCCCCATCAGATGGGCTGTAAGATGACTCTGCAAAAGGCCCTCACCTCTCCTTACTACTGTACAAGATAGTTTTATCAAACCTATGGGACCATTTCTTAGCCTTCACCTTGGAGAACTGTGTACGTATTAATTTTGATAGTTTTCCCAGCAGGTGGCAGTAAAGTGTTTTCTGTACATTAATGACTAATGTTAATATGATGGAAATGAATGAAGTATCTGGAAGAACTGTGTTAGGTGAGTGGCAGCTATGTATGGCCCTCACGTGGACAGCAGGAAGTACACATGAACTTCTTGCACAAACATAGGAGGACAAGCCAATCTCGATGCAGATTTGGCATTCCTCTGCTCTGTTGCCAAAATAGCTGCCAGCCCAGGGAGTCAGACACAAAGTGCCCTCTGCCCTCTCACTGCAAGACATGGTCTCCAGGACTGGTGAGCAGTTACACTGACTGAGAACACCCTTCACTCAGCTTGAGGTGAGAAGCAGGAGCCAGCCTTCCTCTGAAATGAGTCACAACCTGCAACTGGGAGAGTATTATCGTGATTTATTGTCTAGCCTTGTGAAAGTTGTCACTAGTCAAAAAAGAAGAGAAGCCAGGCCTTTAATCCCAGCCGAAGTAGAAGGATTGATGTGAGCTGGAGGCCACCCTGAGACTTCATCGTGAATTCCAGGTCAGCCTAGGCTAGAGCCTACCTCCGAAAAAAAAAAAAAAAAAAAAAGTAAAGAAAATAAAAATGAAATAATGGGGCTTAAGGAATGGCTTAGCTGTTAAGGCGTTTGCCTCCAAAGCCAAAGTAACCAGGTTCTATTCCCCCAGACCCGTGTTAGCCAGATGTACAAGGTGGCACATATGTCTGGAGTTCGTCCTGCAGTGGCAGGAGGCCCTGGCATACCCATTTTCTCCCCCCCCCCCGTTGCTCTCAAATAAATAAATAAAAATAAAAAAAAAATTTTAAGCTAAAACAAAAAAATTTCAAAAGCCTATGGCAGGAGAGGTCATGATCTTTAGGGGTATAAAGCCTGCTCTTGTCTGGATAAATGCATATATTACTCTCATTAAATTGCCCTGAAAGCACTATACTTAATGTTCATGTTCATATATCAATGCTACTCTCACTTCTGGTTAGAGAAGCTTCTCTTTTCAGATGGCGATGACCACTGGAATTACCCAAAAGGCAACACAGTGATGAAAAGAAGGGACAGAAGAGTGTCCAGCACCAAACATCTCACACCCTCCAAGGCTCAGGGTCCATTGAGGAAGAGGTGGCAGAAAGAATGTAAGAGCCAAAGGAAGGGCACCACTCCTTACATACAACTGTCCAGACAGAAACCGCCCTCAATATCCAAGACCTCACAGTGCCTAGCAGTACCTACACAAGACCTTCATAATAGGAGAAAAAGATGATGACATCAAATTAAAAGAGAGACTAATGGAGAGAGGGAGGGGATATGACGGTGTGATGGTTTGATTCAGGTGTCCCCCATAAACTTAGGTGTTCTGAGTGCTAGGTTCCCAGCTGATGGAGATTTCGAAATTAACACCTCCTGGAGGCGGTGGGTGTATTGTTAGGGGTGGGCTTATGGGTGTTAAATGGTCTTAGTGGGGCTAGGGGAGGAGGAGAGGAGGTGTGGAAGATTTATCAAAATTTAAGATGTGGGCTTGAGAGATGGCTTAGTGGTTAAGCACTTGCCTGTGAAGCCTAAGAACCCTGGTTCTATTCCCCAGGACCCACATTAGCCAGATGCACAGGGGGCACACACGTCTGGAGTTCCTTTGCAGTGGCTGGAGGCCCTGGTGCGCCCATTCTTTCTCTCTCTCTCTCTCTCTCTCTCTCTCTCTCTCTCTCTCTCTCTCTCTCTGCCCCTGTCTCTCTCTGTCTGTCACTTTCAAATAAATAAATAAAAATAAACAAAAAAAATTTAAGATGTGGCTGGGCATGGTGGCACACGCTTTTGATTCCAGCACTCAGGAGCCAGAGATAGGAGGATCACCATCTGTTTGAGACCACCCTGAGACTACATAGTGAATTCCAGGTCAGCCTGGGCTACAGCAAGACCCTACCTCAAAAAACAAACAAAAAAACTAAGATGTATGAATAAGCCATATAGAAAACTACTTCTTCAGTAGCTAATAATGTATATGCTTAAAAAGAGACTTTGGGCAGAAATATCCTGTGGCAGCAGATAATGCTGTGCCTAGGATCAATAGATTGTTACTAGAAAATTTCAGTGCTACGGTGAGATACCTTCCAGGATTTATTGATCAAAGAAGCTGTTGAGGGCTGGAGAGATTGCTCAATAGTTAAGGCTCTGCCTGCAAAGACCAGCAACCCAGGTTCAATTCCTCTTTACCCATGTAAAGCCCGATGCACAAAGTGACACATGTGTCTGGAGTTGGTATGCAGTGGCTAAATGGGGCATACCCATTCCCTCTCTCTCTCTTCCTCCCTCCCTCCCTTCCTACATCCATAAATCCATCTCTGTCTCTCTTCTCTTTGTCTCTCTCTGCTTTCAAATAAACAAATAAACAAAGAGGACCTTGAGGCTCCCAAATACTACAGGCTATTGCCATAAGAGCTAGATGGTAAGATCCTATTGCTAAAGGCTATACCTGCTTGAGTGGCAGGGTCACTGAGAAGTCAAGGTGAAGCTGAGCTGGAAACTTCCTCCTATTGAGTAGCTATCAGCATGCTGGAAAGAGCTCTGCAGCATGAGGCCTTTGGGAGGTGAAAAGTCACCAGTGGTCTCAACCAACTGTGGATCCTATAAATTTCACAGTTGGACAACCAAGCCAAATGTGCCAACTGGTGCAATGGTGGTACGTCTATTATGGGGGGTGACAACTGCTTTGATTGGACTTGCCTGGTCCATGAGAGGGTACTGAAAACCCAGGCAAGCCTTTGGCTTGTGAGGTCATAAGCTCTAAGGGGGAAAGTACTACTGTTGCCTGACTAAGTGCATATATTCTGCCCACCAAACTGCTTTCTAAATACTTCTCTGTATGCCCATGTATTAATGCTATTCTCACTTTTGGTTAGAAAAGCTTCTCCTTTCAGATGATGGTGACCACTGGGGTGATCCAAGACACCATAGTGCTGAGAAATAACAGTGGGGTGTTCAGCACTAACTGAGACAGTTCTATCAAACCTTCCAGGGCTCAGGGACCATCATGGAAGAGGTGTTAGAAAGAAGATAATGAGCCAAAGGGAGGGGAGGAATGCTTACTATCTTTCAGACACAAAGTGGCCATGGAATTCATGACCTCACAGTGGCTAAGACTATCTGCACAAGACCTAAATAATAATAAGAGAAAAAAATGATGTTAAAATAGAAGAGAGAGCCAGGTGTGGTAGTGCATGTCTTTAATCCCAACATTCAGGAGGCAGAAATAGGAGGATCACTGTGAGTTTGAGGCCAGCCTGAGACTACATAGTGAATTCCAGCTTAGCCTGGGCTAGAGGAAAACCCTATCTTGAAAAACCAAAATAAAAAAATACAGCCAAGTGTGGTGGTGCATGCCTTTAATCCCAGCACTTGGGAGGCAGAGGTAGGAGGATTGCTATGAGTTCAAGGTCACCCTGAGATAACAAAGTGAATTCCAGGTCAGCCTGTGAGACCCTACCTTGAAAAAACAAAAACAAAAAAAATTTAATAGGGCTGGAGAGATGGCTTAGTGGTTAATGCACTTGCCTATGAAGCCTAAAGACCCATGTTCAACTCTCCAGATCCCACATAAGCCAGACACACAAGATGATGCAAGTGCACAGGGTTGCACATGCACACAAGGTGGCACATGTGTCTGGAGTTTGAGTGCAGTGGCTGAGGTCCTGGTGTGCCAATTCTCTCTCTCTCTCTCAAAGTAAAAGATGTATATATGTATGTATGTGTACATATATATATATATATATATATATATATATATATATATACACACACACACACACACACACATACACACACACACACACATAATTAAGAAATAAGAAATAAAATGAGGAGCTGGGGAAATGGCTTAGTGGTTAAGGCATTTACCTGCAAAGCTTAAGGATACCAGTTCGATTCCCCAGGACCCACATAAGCCAGATGCACAAGGGGGTGCATGCATCTGGAGTTTGTTTGCAGTGGCTGGAGGCCCTGGAATACCCATTCTGTCTTTCTCTCTGCCTCTTCCTCTCTTGTGCACAAATTAATTAATTAATTAAATGTCTTTTTAAATTGTGAAAAAAAAAAGAAATAAAATGAAAACTAGGGGCTGGAGAGATGGCTTAGTGGTTACAGCACTTGCTTGCAAAGCCAAAGGACCCAGGTTCAATTCACCGGTGCCCATGTAAACCAGATGCACAAGATGGTGCATGCATCTGGAGTTCATTTGCAGTGGCTGAAGACCCTGGGACATCCGTTATGTTTTTTCCTCTCTCTCTTTGCACCTCTCTCTCAGATAAAGTAAATAAATTTTTAAAAATTAATAAATAAATAATTAGCCGGGCATGGTGGTGCACACCTTTAATCCCAGCACTTGGAAAGCAGAGGTAGGAGGATTGCTATAAATTCAAGGCCACACTGAGACTACATAGGGAATTCCAAGTCAGCCTGAGCTAGAGTGAGATCCTACCTTGAAAAACCAAAATAAAATAAAATGAAATGAAAACTAGGCTGGAGAGATGGTTCAGTGGTTAAAAGCACTTGCTTGCAAAACCTGCTGGCTCAGGTTTAGTTCTCCAGTACCTACATAAAGCCAGATGCAAGCCTGGTGTGGTGGTGCTCACCTTTAATCCCAGCACTTGGGAGGTAGAGATAAGAGGATTGCTGTGAGTTCAAGGTCACCCTGAAACTACATAGCGAATTCAAGGTCAGTCTGGGCTAGAGTGAGACCCTACCTTGAAACCCCACGCCCCAAAAATTAAAATATAAAGCCAGATGCACAAAGTGGCACATGTGTCTAGAGTTTACAGCTGCAAAGGGCCCTGGTATGCCCAGACCATTCTCTCTCTCTGTCTCTCTTTCCCTCTCTCAAATAAATAAAAATAGGTGGGCTTAGTGGCACACGTCTTTGATCCCAGCACTTAGGAGGCAGAGTAGGAGAATCTCTGTGAGTTAGAGACCAGCCTGGGACTACAGAGTGAGTTCCAGGTCAACCTGGGCTAGACTGACACCCTACCTCAAAAAACAAACAAGCAAAAATCTACAAATAAAGCCAGGCATGGTGGCGCACGCCTTTAATCCCAGCACTCGGGAGGCAGAGGTAGGAGGATTGCCATGAGTTCAAGGCCACCCTGAGAGACTTCATAGTGAATTACAACAGGTCAGCCTGGGCTAGAGTGAGACCCTACCTCGAAAAAACCAAAAAAAAAAAAAAAAAAAAAATCTACAAATAAATAAATAGATAAATACAATGAAAACCAAGAACCTCCAAACTCGTGCTGCCAATTTGAAGATCTAAACTTTGACAGTTGTAACAACAGTGAAAACGCCTCATCCTGCCAGGCATTGTAAAACATGCCCAAATCCCAGCATTCAGGAGGCAGAAGCAGGAGGATCAATGCAGGTTTGAGGAGAGCTTGGGCCACATAGAGAGTTCAAGGCTAGCCTGGGCTACATATCAAGGCCCTGTCTCAAAACAAAACAAAACAAAACAAAAATCCTTTTCCCTAATTAGAAGCATGTTTATCCTTCCTGCTTATAATATAAAGCATGACTGTAGACAAATGGGAAAATATATGCAGTTTTTTTGTAGGAGGAGGACGGAGGCATTGCTATCTAGGGAAAGGAGGTGGTAATGACGTTTGATTCTGGCAGAGCAGTGAAACAATATGCAATTTGGTCTGAGGGGATCAATTGTCTCTTCTTTGAAGTATTCACCTCTATTGTGAAGAAAGGAAGAACTAAAACCCCATTAAAATTAAAATCTTAGCTGGGCATGGTAGCTCATGCCTTTAATCCCAGCACTCGGGAGGCAGAGGTAGAAGGATCGCTGTGAGTTCGAGGCCACCCTGAGACTACATAGTGAATTCCAGGTCAGCCTGGCTAGATTGAGACCCTACCTTGAAAAAACAAAAAAAAAAAAATACAAACAAAAATCTTCTGATAAAGAGAAGCAACTCACCATTAGAGTCTGATATCGCTGGCCTTCTGAAGAATGTACTGCAAGGCTGCCTGTGTGCTTTGCCCCGCACAATTTGGACCAGGGTGCAAGAATGTGCATTCTCCGTAAACATAAAAATATTACTGGTTGCAAAGAGAAGAAACTGTTCCAGAGTGTACAAATCCCACGCGAGCATCCAAAATAATGGCAAATACTGTTCTGCTCTTAGCAACTCAAAGTAACCTTTGTGTCACTTATTTATTTCATACATCGTTCTTGAGTAACTATTATAATGTGCTAGAGACTAATGCTAATGATCTCTGTCCCTAAAAGCTTCATCTTACATATCTCTACAATAGAGCATTTTGGAATAGGACCAAAGTCAACATAATGTGCATTTCAGCTTCTAGATTCACTCCCAGAGCCCCTGGTGCCAGCCACGTCCAGTTTGAGGAAGAGGAACAATTGACAATAATTGTTATCTCTGCCAAGACCACATTTTTTGGCCTGATAGCTTGGAATTCAGTGTATGACAATAATGTAAGCCAATGTGATCATTAGTTCTAAGACTAATTTGTTTTGGCTTCTTGATTAAATTTCTATCATCAGCTATTTTTTTCTACAATCAAAACCCATTTATTATTAGAAAAATAGCCAAATAATAGATATCTTTCTTTTCTTCCCATCCTATCTCCATGTAATGAAAATGAAAACAATGGACAAAGGTTGAAAAAGATGGTACTGTGCTCCATGTTGCAACACTGCATTTTCAGGCTAGCTCTTACAGCATGATTCTTGCCTGTGGTGAATGCAGTATGAACTCCTGTGGCATGGCAGACTCCCACTGAATGTTCAGTCAGTACCCTGAGATCACCCGGTATCTGCCACAGCCAACTGTGTTTCTGGTCCAGGCTGACCTGGAATTAACTCTGTCATCTCAGGGTGGCCTTGAACTCATGGCAATCCTCCTACCTCTGCCTCCCTCCCGAGTGCTGGGATTAAAGGAGTGCACCACCACGCCTGGCTCACATTCACCTTTCTAACCTCACTTTGCTCCTCCGTGTTGGAGATCAGAACATATTTACCTGTAGAAGACACTTTCCTAGCAGCTGCCAAAAGAACAAACTGAACTGAAAAGAGCCTATGGCTGGATGCCAAAGATGATTCTCCTAGAATCAAATTTGGTTCAATTCACACAGAAGCTGCTTCCCAAAGAAGGAAACAATGGGCTGCAGCGAGGGCTCAACAGTTAAAGGTGCTTCATTGTAAAGCCTGAAGGCCCGGGTTCAATTCCCCAGTACCTAAGGAAAGCCAGATACACAAAGCGAAGCAGGCGTCTGGAGTGCATTTGTAGTGGCAGGAGGCCCTACTCTCTCTCTCTCTCAAATAAATAAATGAAAATATTAAATTAAAAAAGAGGGTTGGAGAGATGGCTTAGCAATAAGGCACCTGTTGACAAAGCCTAAGGACCCAGGTTCAATTCCCCAGTATCCACATAAAGCCAGATGCACAAAGTGGTGCATGAATCTGGAGTTCATTTGCAGTGGCCAGAGGCTGTGGTGTCCCCATTCTCTCCCTCTTCCCCCCGCTTTGCAAATAAATATTAAAGCTGGGTGTGGTGATGCATGCCTTTAATCCCAGCACTCAGGAGGCAGAAGAAGGAGGACTGATGTGAGTTTGAGGTCATTCTGAGACTACATAGTGAATTCCAGGTCAGCCTGAGCTAGAGCAAGACCCTATCTCAAAAAAAAAAAAAAAACTTTAAAAAAAATGAGGTGTTGGCTGGGTGTGGTGGCGCATGTCTTTATCCCAGCACTCAGGAGGCAGAGGTAGGAGGATTGCTGTGAGCTTGAGGCCACTCTGAGACTACATAGTTAATTCCAGGTCAGCCTGGACCAGAGTGAGACCCTACCTTGGAAAAAAAAAAAAAAGAAGAAGAGGTGTTGGAGAGATTGCTTTGCTTAGTGGTTAAGGCATTTGCCTGCAATGTCTAATGCCTAATGACCCTGGTTCGATTCCCCAGTACCCAGATAAAGCCAGACTCAGAAAGTGGTGCATGCATCTGGAGTTTGTTTGCAGTGTGGCCCTAGTGCACCCATTCTCTTTCTCCCTCTCTCCCTCTCTCTCTCTCTCCTTGCAAATAAATAAATGTTTTTAAAATGAGGGGTTGGAGAGATTGCTTAGTGATTAGTGTACTTGCCTGCAAAGCCTAACGACTTGGATTCAATTCCCCAGCACCTATGTAAAGCCAAATGCACAAAGTGGCACATGGGTTTGGAGTTCATTTGAAGCAGCTGAAGGAACTGGCATACCCATTCTCTCCCTCCCCCCCCTTTAATTGAAAATAAATTAATAAAAATTTTAAAAATGAGGGTGGGAAAGATGGCTCAGAGGTTAAGGCACTTGCTTGCAAAGCCTAATGACCCAGGTTCAGTTCCCCAGTACTCATATAAAACCAGATACAGAAAGTGGTGCATGCATCCGGAGTTAGTTTGCAGAGACTGGAAGCCTTGGCCCACCCATTCTCATTCTCTCTCTCTTGCAAATAAATAATAATAAAAATTTCTTTGATTTTTTGAAGGTAGGGTCTCACTTTATCCCAGGCTGACCTGGAATTCATTATGCAGTCTCAGGCTGGCCTCAAACTCACAGTGATCTACTTAATATTCTGCCTCCTGAGAGCTGGGATTAAAGATGCACGCCACCATGCCCAGTTTAAAAAAAATGTATTTTTAACAAAATGAGCAGGTGTGGTGGCACATGCCTTTAATTCCAGCACTCAGGAGGCTGAGGTAAGAGGATCACTGTGAATCTGAGGTCAACCTGGACAGATGAGACCCTACCTCGCACAAAAAAATCAAACCCAATTAATTAATTATAAAAAATACAATGTCAAATGGCACGAAGGGAGACACTTAGTTCAGTGATACATGTGATAAAACAGAAAAGAAAAACAGGGCTGGAGAGATGGCTTAGCAGTTAAGCGCTTGCCTGTAAAGCCTAAGGATCCCAGTTCAAGGCTCGATTCCCCAGGACCCACATTAGCCAGATGCACAAGGGGGCGCATGCATCTGGAGTTTGTTTGCAGGGGCTAGAGGCCCTGGCCTGCCCATTCTTTCTCTCTCTCTCTCTCTCTCTCTGTTGCTCTAAATAAGTAAATAAAAATAAACAAAAATTTTTTTAAAAAAAGAAAAGAAAAATAATGTGGAGGCTGGAGAGAAATTGTGACTTCTAGTGAAGAGTATGGACATATAGATTTAACCCTAACCCAGGAACAATTTCACTATCCTGTGAATGACCCATGAGCCAAGAAAAGGAGCAATCACTAGACAGAGAGACTAGAGACTGCCATTTCTCCTGGGTGGACACACATGGACCCACAGTCTAGCAGTAAATGGTACCTTTCTACCTAAGGAAAAGGATCTGTTCTGCAGAAACCATGTTCCCCTCCCCTAATAAGGCACCCCTGTGCAGTGCCCAGACTGTGCCATCCCACACGGGCTTTTCTAAGACTCTACTTCTCAAGCTGAGAGTACCTGGGGCTTGATTTTCATAATTATTCTTTGAGCTTTGGTTTCAGGCAGGGTCTCAAGTAACCCAGGCCAGCTTCAAACTCACGATGTAGCCAAGGATAATCTTGAAATTCTGATCCTCCTGTTTCTACTTCCTGTGCACTGTGGTTGCAGGCATATGGCAACATGCCCAGGTTTATGCAGTAATGGGGACCAAACCTAGGACCGCATACACGCTAGACAAACACTCTACCACCTAAACAACACTCTTAGCCCTTCAACTTTAAACATACATTATACATACTTCTGAATATTCACAAGAAGTAAACTAGCCATATGATGGCGTGCAGGACCATTGTACCCATGCAGACCTTCACTACTTCAATGCCAGTCCTCCCTCACCCCATTTTTCAGATATATTTTATTTTTGTCCAAGGAGAGAGAGGGAGAGAGGGAAAATATGGGTTTGCCGCTATAAACAAATTCCAGATACATGCACTACTTTGTGCATCTAGCTTTTTGTGGGTACTGGGGAATTGAACTTCAGGTCATTAGGCTTTGCAGGCAAGCACCTTAACTACTAAGAAATCTCTCTAGCCTTCCCCCACCCCATTTTTTTGAGGTAGGATCTCACTGTACCCCAGGCTGACCTGGAATCACTATGTAATCCCAGGCTGGCCTCAAATGCACAGCGATCCTCCTACCTCTGCCTTCCAAGTGCTGGGATTAAATCATGTACCACCAAACCCAGCAAAATCAGGGAATTCTAAAAGATTAGAACGATGTTTTTCTTAACTCTTTTCATAGTTGATTAAAACAAGATCTCCTTTTCTCATTCCCATCCTTATCTTGAGTAAGGTTTTGTCACCCAGATATTGTCTGTGGTGGTGTGAGCTAAATGTGTAAGCACAGAGAAGTCTGTGAGAAACCACAAACAGGAAAGCTTCGCATGGGCTGAGGGTGTAGTTCAGTGGGTAGCGTGCTCCCCTAAAATGCCCTGGGTTTGAGCCTCGGTACATGAAACCTGGTACAGTGGCACAAGACTCTAATCCTAGTACTTGGGAGGTAGAGGCCATCCTTGGATTCATATTGAGTTTGAGGTCAGCCTGGGCCACATGAGACCCTGCTCAAAACAAAACAAAATAAAACAAAAATGGCTGGGCATGATGGCTCATGACTATCCTTAGAGAGCCGAACTAGGAGGATCGTGGTGAGTTTGAGGCCAGCCTGGGCTACAGAGTACATTCCACAACAGTCTGGGCTAGAATGAGTCCCTGCCTTAAAGGAACAACAAAAGGAATAACACTTAAATTTTGCTTAAACTTTGGCCAACTTTATTTGTTTACTTGCTTTGTTTTGTCTTTTTGACACAGTCTCACTCACTTAAGCTAGCCTGGAACTCACTGTGGAACCCAAGCTGGCCTCAAACTTTTAGCAGTTTCTCCTGCCTCAACCTTGAGTGTTGGAATTAGATGCATGCACCACCCTTCTCCCTAGAGACTTTAAGAGAACTCTTTGTTAAAGCAACAAATTGGGGAGATGAGAAATCTAAGAAACATCTACATAGAGATGACATTTAGACCCTATTCAATTTTACTTTAAAAGCTGCACTTTCTCATTTTATTCATGCGTGGAAACCCCAGAGGGCAGTGACTCACCACAGCACTCAGCCTGGTAGGAACTCATTTCCATCCACATCACTCCAGGGCTTTTCACCATGCGGCTCTTCTAGAAAATAAGGTTGAAATCCACCCAAAAGGCTGTTTCGGCAAACTTGGCTGCCTATTATCTGTGTCCTTAGAGATAAAGAACAAGCCGGCAGGGCAGGACAAGGGTCGAAGATAAATTAAATAGAAGCACTAAGAAACATGGAGACCTTGGCCCCATTCCATCCCTATCACAGTCAAAGCAAAGAGCTGATAGCCTGACAAATAAGCCCTAGACTTCCACCTACCTCCCAACACTCAACTAATGTGCTCCAGTTTTTAAAACCGAGTCTTAAAAGAACTTCATTTCTATTCACAAACTGGAAGTTGAACCCATACTTTACCCATACTAGATGAGAACTCTTCTACTGAGCTTCATCCTAGGCACCCCCTTTTTAAAAATATTTTAGTCATTTTTATTTATTTATTTTAGGGTGACAGACAGAGAGAGAAAGAGGCAGATAGAGAGAGAGAATGGGCATGGCAGGGCCTCCAGGGGCTGCTGACGAACTCCAAACGCGTGTGCCCCCTTGTGCATCTGGCTAACATGGGTCCTGGGGAATCAAGACTTGAACTGGGGTCCTTGGGCTTCATAGGCAAGTGCTTAACCGCTAAGCCACCTCTCCAGCCCAGCAACCCCCCCCCTTTTTAAGCTAACTTAAAAAAATACTTATTTATGAGAGAGAGAGAGAGAGAGAAAGATGCAGATAGAAAGAGAATGGGTACACCAGAACAGACTCCAGATGCACATGCCACCTTGTTCATCTGGCTTTATGTGGGTACTGGGAAACAGAACCTGGGTCCTTTGGCTTTTCTGGCAAGTGCCTTAACTACTAAACTATCTCTATGGGAGCCAGGCTGGTCTCAAACTTGTGATCCTCCTGCAATAGCCTCCTGAATAGCTGAAATTACAATCATGTGAAACCTTGATGAGTTTCGGAGAACTTTTTTTTTTTCAAGGTAGACTTTCATTCTAGCCCAGGCTGATCTGGAATTCACTATATAGTCTCAGGCTGGCCTCAAAGTCATGGCACTCCTCCTACCTCTACATTCCAAGTGCTGGAAATAAAGGTGTGCACCTCAACACCTGGCTAATGTACACCTCTTTAAAAAAAAATATTTTGCTGGGCGTGGTGGCATACACCTTTAATCCCAGCACTTGGGAGGCAGAAGTAGGAAGATCACTGAGAGTTTGAGGCCACCCTGAGACTACATAGTGAATTCCAGGTCAGCCTGGACCACCGTGAGACCCTACCTTGAAAAAAAAATTACTTATTTGAGAGAGAAAGAGATAAACAGACAGACAGAATGGGTGTCCCAGGGTCTCCAGCCACTGCCAACAAACTCCAGATGTATGAGCCACCTTGTGCATCTATCTGGCTTACATTGGTATTGGGGAGTCAAGCCTGGGTCCTTAGGTTTTGCAGGCAAGCGCCTTAACCACTAAGCCATAGCTCCAGCCCCTAATGTTGACCATTTAATCACAGGTATGAATAACAAATACACTGTCTTTGCCTCTGCTCTTTATGAAATCAAAATGATTATTTTATAATCTTTTAATGAACCCATAATGAAAATGTGGTTCTCATCTGGCTGGGTGTGATGGCTCACACCTACGATCCCAGCAATTAGGAAGTTGGGGCAGGAGGATTGCTTTGTGTCTAAGGGCAGCCTGGGTTACATAATAAGACCCTCTCTCAAAAAGCCCACACACCACACACAACACACACACACACACAGCTTTTTTCTTTTGGGTTTTTATCTTCAAATCTGATTAAGTTGGTAGTTTATAACATACATGAAATGATTCTCATACCTTATTACTTATACTAATCATTTAGAGAAAAAGAAGGTGGAGTCAGTTATATTTGAGAAACTGACAGATTATCTTCCTTCCTTGTAGGAGCATTAAACACGTGTAATGAAATAAGTTTGAAATTGGGTAATGGATATGTGCAAACACGTTCTTCTCACTTCTATATTATTTATTCTTTTGTAATAATTAAAAAATGAGCTGGGGGGAGGGAGGGAATTACCATGGGATATTTTTTTATAATCATGGAAAATGTTAATAAAAATTAAAAAAAAAAAAGCCAGGCATGGTGGCGCACAGAGAATCACTGTGATTTGAGGCCACCCTGAGAATACCTAGTGAATTTCAGGTTAACCTGGGCTAAAGTGAGACCCTACCTTGGAAAACCAAAATAAATATGAATAAATAAAAAGGTATCAGGCAATGGGCTGAGCACTGGAAGTCCTACCATAAGTAAAATGTGATCACTCTCTTTCTGAGGGGCAATAATCCCATTTTCCATGCTAAGAGCTTGCAAAATACTTTCATAAAGCTATTATTGGATTCATTCAGTAAAAGCATATTATGATTGCAAACTCCACCTGGGGCCACTGGGAAACGCTGATGGAGCCTTTTGCTTTTTATCATTCCTTTTCTTCCTGGTCTTTCAATGTTTTCCTGGGATAATCTAATCTAGGGAGGACCAGATCTCTGTCAGTGGGAGGAATGGAGAGAGACCTTTATCCCATGGGTAGAGGCCTGGGTGGGGTTAGCTTCAGGCTGCTGTTAGCAATATTTTCAGAATTTTTTTTCTTTCATTCTTTTGATTTTTTGAGATAGAGTCTGGCTATATAACACAGGCTGACATGGAATTTTCCATCCTCCTGCCTCAGCCTCCTAAGTGCTGCTACCACATCTTGGAAAACTTCTAAACTTTGAAACCTCCAACCTTTTAAAAAACTTTGCAATCGCCTTTGAAGCCAGGTGATTCTCCTAATTGACCGTTAACCTGGGGCACAGAAAAAGAGCCATTTTCCCAAGCTCATATAGCAAAATGGAGGAAAATTTCATTGTCTTCAACTTTCTGAATCTGATTTGGTGAGGCTTAATGTGAAAGGCAGGACTGACATTTAAGCTCCACTGTTTCAAATAGTTTGATCATCTGCTTCAGACAATGGCCCCAGCAGCATTCCCATCTACCTTGAGAGCCTGTGACTCTCACCCCTCAGGGTCCACAGATTCTGTCTTGCTTCATTTGTGTGTGTGTGTGTATTCTGCATGTATATCTGTTCATGGGGAGGGCACACGTGCACATGCATGTGGAAGCCAGAGGACCACCTTGGGTGTCAACCTCTGGAACACTGTTCACCTCTGAGACGGGTCTCTCACTGGCCTGGAGCTCAACAACTAGGTTAGAGTAGCTGGCCAGCAATCCCCAGGGATCCTCCTGTCCCTGCCTCCTCAGCACTGAGGCTGTTGCAGGTATGCACAGCCAAGTCCAGCATACAGGCAAGCACCTTAACCCCTAAGCCATCTCTCCAGCCCCCCTGGTCCCCGCACACACATTTTTTTTTGTTTGTTTGTTTCTTTTGTTTTTTTTAGGTAGGGTTTCACTCTAGCCCAGGCTGACATGCAATTCACTATGGAGTCTCAGGCTGGCCTTGAACTCACAATGATCCTCCGGCCTCTGCCTCCTGAATGCTGGAATGAAAGGTGCGCGCTACCACACCTGGCTCCCTTGTTTTGTTTTATGAAGTGGGGTCTTACTATAGCCCAGGCTGACCTAGGATTCACTATGTAGTCTCAGGCTGACCTCAAACCTACAGCGATCCTCCTACCTCTACCTCTCAGAGTGCTGGGATTAAAGGCGTGTGTTACCTACCATACCAAGACACTTCTTTTTCTTGAAATAAAATTCATTATTGCCAGGTGCGGTGATGCACGCCTTTAATCCCAGCACTCAGGAGGCCATGGTAAGAGGATTGCTGAATTCAAGGCCACCTTGAGACTACATAGTGAATTCCATGCCAGCCTGGGCTAGAGTGAGGCCCTACCTTGAACAACCAAAAATAAATAAATAACTAAGTCACTATTTAACCCAAGCTGGCCTCCAACTTGCTGTGCCACCCAGACTGGCCTGGTGTTGGGATTCCAGGTAATGCTACCACAGCAGGCCAGTCCATTTCTTTAGAAAGTCACCTTGTTAGCCCTGAAAAACTGCTTCGGACACTTCAGCTATAATGGAGCAGGCTTCTTACTTCTATGTTGTCTAAGTGTGGAAAAAGAAGCATGAGTTTACAGGCAAAACCCAGCCTGGGCTAGGGGTGTGGTAGAGCATGGAGTTAGCATGTGTATGGTCCTGGGTTCAACCACAGCCAGAGAGAGAGAGAGAGAGAGAGAGAGAGAGAGGAGAAAAACCACACCTCCTGCCGCTACAATGTAGACCACACAGTTTCCCAGAGAAAATGGGCAATGTGGCATGCAGAGAGAAAAGAAAGATGCCCCTGTTTCCCTCGTCATCAGCCCGGGAGCCCGGGGGCAGAGGTAGGAGGATCGCTGTGAATTCGAGGCCAGCCTGTGACTACATAGTGAATTCCATGCCAGCTTCAGCTAGAGTGAGACACTGTTAAAAAAATAAATAAATAAATTAAAAAGCGGCTCAGAAGTGAAACTCTGAGGTCTCGAGGTTGCAGAATATGCTCTGCATTCAGAACACCCTCTCGTTCTGGTTCCCATTCTGACCACCCTGGGAGCTCACAAAGGGATGGTGGGGGTGGGGTGAGTGGTCAGACCAGACACCTTTACAGCCCCGTGTGGAAGAACTGGCTCAAGTCGTAGGTCACCCAAGACACGGAGAGCTTTCGCGTGTGGCTTCTAAGCGCTTCTGAAAGCGGCACCTGTTCCCGGCAAACCCCTCCACCAGGAAGACTGAAAGAGCAGGTGACAAGGAAGGAAAAGCTCCCATGATCCCTAAACCCACATCCGTTTCCCAGTTTACAGAACACCAGGCCAGGCGACGGCGGGCAGCCAATGAGGCGCGGGCTAGGGGCATTACCTCATCGGGGCGAGCCGGGGTTGGCTGACTCCTCCGGGCAAAGCTTGCCGCCGGCCGGTCGTGGGGAGGTCCTGTGTGCAGCCCGCTCCTCCCCGCGGCTCTTGGTTTCAAGTTAGGGAAAGGAGCGCTTGCGAAACAATAGACCTTTTTGTAACTTTTTTTAAAAATTTTTATTTTTTGGTTTTTCGAGGTAGGGTCTCACTCTAGCTCAGGCTGACCTGGAATTTACTATGTAATCTCAGGGTGGCCTCGAACTCTCGGAGATCCTCCCACCTCTGCCTCCCGAGTGCTAGGATTAAAGCTGTGGGCAACCACGCCCAGTTTAAATATTTTCTTTTAATTGGCCAAGCGTGGTGGACGATGACCTTAATCTTAGAACTAGGGAGGCAGAGGCAGGAGAATTGCAGTGAATTTGAGACCAGCCTAGGACTACAGAATGAATTCCAGATCAGCCTGGGCTAGAGTGGGACTCTACTTCAAAACAAACACAATCTCTGTCTTTGCCTCTGTATCTCTCTCCCTCTCTCTCTGTCTCTTTCTCTCTCTCTCTCTCTCTCTCTCTCTCTCTCTCTCTCTCTCTCTCTGTGTGTGTGTGTGTGTGTGTGTGTGTGTATCTGTAAGGAGAGAAAGGAGAGAGAGAAAAGTGTGGGCATGCCAGGGCTTCCAGATGCATGTGCCACTTTGTGCATCTGGCTTTATGTGGATACTGGGAAATCGAACCCAGGCCATCAGGCTTTGCAAGCCAGCACTTTAACTGTTGAGTCATCTTTCCAGCCCTATAACATGGGGGGGGGGGTGGCGGTTTGATTCAGGTGTCCCCCATAAACTTAGGTGTTCTGAACTTAGGTCCCTAGCTGATGGCAATTGGAAATTAAAGCCTCCTGGTGGTGGTGTATTCAAGGGGTCGGGCTTATGGATGTTATAGCCAGTTGCCCCTTGCCAGTGTTTGCACACTCTCCTATTCCTGTTGTCCAGCTGATGTTGGTCAGGGGTGATGTCCACCCTCTGCTCATGCACAAGAGGTGCATGCATCTGGACTTTGCAGTGGCTAGAGGCCTGGGTGCAACCATTCTCATTCTCTCTCTTACATCAATCAATCAATATTGGCTGTCATCCTTAGTCACTATTCATCTCCCCCCACCCCCACCCAGGTAGGGTCTCACTGTAGCTCAGGCTGGCCTGGAATTCACTATGTAGTCTCAGGGTGGCCTTGAATTTACAGCAATCCTTCTATCTCTGTCTCCTGAGTGCTGGGATTAAAGGCATGTGCTACCACACCCAGCACATCCTAATTTTTTTTTTTTTTTTTTTTTATTTATTTGAGAGCGACAGACACAGAAAGAAAGACAGATAGAGGGAGAGAGAGAGAATGGGCGCGCCAGGGCTTCCAGCCTCTGCAAACGAACTCCAGACACGTGCGCCCCCTTGTGCATCTGGCTAACGTGGGACCTGGGGAACTGAGCCTCGAACCGGGATCCTTAGGCTTCACAGGCAAGTGCTTAACCGCTACGCCATCTCTCCAGCCCACATCCTAATTTTTATTAAATATTTTATTTTTTTATTTATTTGAGAGAAAGAGATGAAGAAATAGGCAGGGAGAAAGAGAGAGAGAATGGGTGTGCCAGGGCCTCCAGCCCTGTAAACAAACTCCAGATGCATGTGTCCCCTGTACATCTGGCTTACGTGAGTTCTGGGGAATCGAACTGAGGTCCTTTGGCTTTGCAGGCAAGCGCCTTAACCACTAAGCCATCTCTCCAGCGCCGGCATCCTAATTTTTAAACGAAGAAATAAGTGTCACGAAACAAAAGTCCAAGTTTGTGTCTTGCATCTTACGATGAATAAAGTGCTTAGTAAACCTGTCTCCCTGGCATGAAAGCTCCCTAACTGACAGAACCAGGAACAGAGAAGTGCATGTTGTACAAAGTACTCTTTGGATAAAAGCCAAGGAAAAGGAAGGCACAGTTTCTAAGACTGATTTGTTTCTGTTAGGTAAATTAACGAGCTCAGCCAGGCGTGGTGGCACAGGCCTTTAATCCCAGCATTCAGGAGGGAGAGGTAGGAGGATTGCTGTAAATTTGAGGCCACCCTGAGACTACATAGTGAATTCCAGGTCAGCCTGAGCTAAAATGAGACCCTACCTACCTAAGAAAAAAATTAAAAAAATAAAAGTTACTAGCTCTTACCCAACAGGTATTTTGCAACCAAGGAATGAAAACCACTAACTGAAAATACTGAGCCGAGTGCATTATGAGAATGGTCTGGCCCCATACTATTTGGGAATCTAATAGTTATCTCCTAAGTAAATGAATATTTTATATAATTTTTAAATTTTTTTCAAGGTAGGCCCTCACCACTCTAGCCCAGGCTGACCTGGAATTTACTAGGTAGTCTCAGGGTGGCCTTGAATGCAAGGTAATCCTCCTACTTCTGCCTCCCAAGTACCACCACACCTGGCTTTAATTTTTAAATACTGATATTTATTTGCAAGCAGAGAAAGAGAGAAGAGAGACAGAGAATGGATGTACCAGGTACTCTAGCCACTGCAAACCAATTCCAGATGTATGTAACATCTGGTGTTATGTGGGTACTGGGGAATTGAACCAGGGTATTTAGGCTTTGCAGGCAATTTAACCAACTTATACTTGAAGAGCAACTCTACATTGTAGCCAAGTCTGTTTCAAACTCAGTCCAGATTATAACTTCTAGGTTCCAAACCTGATGGAATATATGGAAATATCTTTAAGCTGAAATTCTATTAACAGAGCAATGTAATGATACAAAACAGGACTAAAGGGCTGGAGAGATGGCTTAGTAGTTAAGGCACTTGCCGCAAAGGCTAAGGACCCATGCTCGACTCCCCAGATCGCACATAAACCAGATGTACAAGATGACGCATGCACAAGGTGGCACACATGTCTCAAATTCAGTTACAGTGGCTAGAGGCCTTGGCATGCTGATTCTCTCTCATTAAAAAAAAAAAATCTTAAAAAACAAAACAGGATGAAAGATCAATGCCTTCTGGAAAGAACAAATTGTGGTTTGAATAAATTGTGCTAAATACAGGGCTGGATAGATGGTTCAAGGGTTAAGGTGCTTACCTGCCAAACCTCAAGACTCAAGTTCAATTCCCCAGTACCCATTTAAGCCAGAGGCACAGAGCAGCACATGCATCTGGAGTTCATTTGCAGTGGCTAGAGGACCTGGTGCGCCCAGTATACAATCTCTCTCTCTTTGTTTCTTTCCTTCTTTCTTTCTCTCTCTCTGTCTCTCCCTCTCTGTCTCTCTCTGCTTGCAAATAAATTTTTTAAAATATTTTAAAATTGTAGCCAGGCGCAGTGGCGCATGCCTTAATCCCAGCACTGTGGAGGCAGAGGTAGGAGGACTGCCGTATATTCTAGCCCACCCTGAGACTACATAGTCAGCCTGGGCTAGAGCAAGATCTTACCTCAGGGGATGGGGGGAGTGCTAAGTGCAAGTTGTGAGAAAGAGACAAAGGGACTCTGAAAAAAAAGGAGAAGATACTCAGCCAGGCATTGTGGCTCATGAATTTAATCCCAGCTTTTGGGAGGCAGAGATAGGTGTATCACTATGAATTTGAGGCCAGCCTGAGACTACGCAGTGAATTCCAAGTCTGCAAGACCCTACCTCAGAAAAAAAAAAAAGATTACTCACTTTGGTGGTCCTGTCCCTGGGGCCCGGTGCCCTTTTCTTTTCCTTCACTTGCTCAGCTGACATTTTCCATGTATCTGTTGCTGTTGCTTTAAGATATTTCTGCCCTTGGGGCAGATGGGAAGTGGCTTACTAACCTGGCGTCTAGAAACAGCTCTCTTTACAGGGTTACTTAATGATTTTTACTACTTGTTGAGCACCTGCTGTGTGACAGGATATTTCATATGCTGGAGGTTGCCAAACACTCTCTGTTCACAGAACTCATGGGCTCTCAGTAATTTTCCACTCTGCTCTGAGGCTAAAAGAAATGTCTCTGTTAAATAACTAGATCCAAACAGTTTAAGAAGCTATTTATATAGAACACTGATTAGAAAAACTACATGCAAGACTGTGGAGGTACATGCCTTTAATCCCAGCACTCGAGAGCCAGAGGTAGGAGGATTGCTGTGAGTTCAAGGTCAGCCTGAGACTAGACTTTGAAGTCCAGGTCAACTGGGCTCAAGTGAAAACCTACCTCAAAAAAAAAAAAAAAAAGAAAGAAAGAAAGAAAGAAAGAAAGAAAAGAAAAACTACATATAAGGCCAGCTTAATGGTGCATACCTTTAGCAGAGGTAGGAGAATCACTGTGAATTTGAGGCCAGAGTGAGTTCCAAGTCACTCTGGGCTGCAATGAGACACTACTTGAAAAAAAAAAAAACTCTTCATATAGGGCTGGGGAGATGGGTCAGTGATAAAAGTTGCTTACCAAGGTTGCCAGCATCAGTTTGATTTCCCAGTACCCACAAAGCTGGACTCACAAAGCGGTACATGCATCTGGAGTTTGTTGTCAGTGGCAAGAGGTCCTGGCACCCATATACTCTGTGTTTGTGTCTCTCTCTCGATAAATAAATAAATAAATAAATAAATAAATAAATAAATAAATAAATAAATTTACTTACTGTCTCAGAATCTTATGTGCTAGGTCTTTGTTTGTTTATTTGTTTGTTTGTTTTTGTGTTTTGAGATAGGGTCTCACTCTGGGCCAAGCTGAACTCATGGCAATCCTCTTATCTCTACCTCCCCAGTGCTGGGATTAAAGGCATGCATCGAGTTGGAGAGATGGCTTAACGGTTAAGGCACTTGCCTGCAAAGCCGAAGGACCCAGGTTCAATTCCCCAGGACCCACGTTAGCCAGATGCACAAGGGGGTGCACACATCTGGCTGGAGTTCGTTTGTAGTGGCTGGAGGCCCTGGTGCACCATTCTCTCCCTCTCTCTCTCTCTCTCTATTTCTCTCTCTCTCTCTGCCTATTTCTCTCAAATAAATAAAAATAACATATTTTAAAAATAAAATAAAGGTGTGTGTCACCACACCCAGCTTGGTTTCTTACTTTAACACATTTTATTGATTGAGTGCAGGTGTTCAGAGACTCAGAACTTCAGCAAAACGTAAAATGACTGTTTTTATTTATTTATTTATCTATCTATTTTGAGGTAGGGTTTCACTCTAGCCCAGGCTGACCTGGAATTCACTATGTAGTCTCAGGGTGGCCTCAAACTCAAGACAGTTCTTCTACCTCAGCCTCCTGAATGCTGGGATCAAAGGCATGTGGCACCACTCCAGCTACCAGTAAAATGACTCATATTGAACTTAGGAATTAGAGACCATGTTCCCAAATGCTCTGTAAATGTGCTTTCTTTTGAAGTGGAATTCTTTTTCTGTACGTTTGAGATCCTGTTTTTTTCTCTCAATCTCTTGATAGCATACTGGACACATTCTAGTTATTTTGTTTTTTTTAGATGTCATTTTTGTACAAATGTTTTAGATAGGATGTAATAATTGTATGTATTTCCTACAGTTTAATTAATTTTAGTTCCATTAATAGTTGCTTGTTTTCAGAATGACATTTAATCAAAGGAATTTAATTTTTCAAATTAATCATTAAAAAGCTGGGTGTTGCAGTGTATGGTGGCACACACCTTTAATCCCAGCACTCAGGAGGACTGCTGTGAGTTTGAGGCCAGCCTGAGAGTACATAGTGAATCCCAGGTTAGCCTGCCCTTGAGTGAGATCCTACCTTGAAAGACTGCCTACCCCCCAAAAAAAAAACAAAAACAGGCCTTTGCCATCCAGAAAGAAGTTCCAAAGAATTTTCTCATGGACTCAAGAGATGTTTGGAAGTGGATATTCACACTGTGTAGTCCGTAGGTCACATCAGAATTAATACTCCTTTGACAACATTCCATTCTGAGCTGTCTTGAAGAAACAAAGTATGGTAGACTGATTACAGGTGTATCACACACCCATTCAGAAAGAGTTTTTGTTTTTGTTTTTGGTTTTGGTTCTTGGTTTTTCAAGGTAGAGTGCATCACCACGCCTGGACAAAACACTTATTTATTTATTTGAAATAGAATGGGCACACCAAGCCTCTATCCACTGCAAATAAACTCCAGACACATGTGCCACTATGTGCATCTGGCTTACATGGGTTCTGGGGAGTTGAAACTGGGTTCTTAGGCTTCACAGGCAAGCAAGCACCTTGACTGCTAAGCCATCTCTCCAACCCTACATGGAACTTCTTATTGTTTTAAACATTTATTTATTTATTTTTAGTGTGTGAGAGAGAAAGGCAGAGAGAGAGAGAGAGAGAGAGAGAGAGCACACCAGGGCCTCAAGTAAGCGACCTCCAGATGCATATGCTACCTTGTACGTCCGGCTTACATGGGAACTGGGGAATCGAACCTTGGTCATTAGGCTTTGCAGGTAAATGCCCTAACTTCTAAGAGTGTCTAAGGCTCTGTGTTTCCTGGACCATAGTGGATGCTGTTTCTGAGAGAAAGAAGCTGTGCTTGCAGAAGCTTTGCAATGTGAATGAGTGAACACAACAGCTTGAGTTGTCACCCACTGGCTAGCACATCTTTGAAGACCCTAACTAAAGAGGGTACGTCTAACAATACTGCAGCTAACTAGAAAATCCAAGCATTAAATTAATCCAAGATGCAAAAATATGTACGTTATAACACAAGAAACACCAGAAATCAAGACAATATAAATCCACCAAAAAGTATTAATGCATCAGAAATGACCTCCAGTGAGAATGAGTTAGAGGAAGGCAATGAAAAATGTTGGGAGCTATGAACCAAACCTCGGCCATGTTGACAGAAACCGCCATATAGCAAGTTAAGTTTCTATTTCCTCATCTAATGATCTATTACCAGAAACGAAGGAGCCGTTATGCCTGGGTGACAGCCTCTCCTGGTGCTGCCGGTAATTGATGAAGAAACAAAGAAATTGCATTTAGCCAGTAACCCTGTGATCTCTGGCCTGATTATGACTCCTTCCCCCTACAACCCTATAAAAACCTATGTGTAAAAATAAACTTCAAGACCTTGACAAATACCTAGCTTGGTCTCCTTCATGTATCTGTTTGCCTCCCCCCATTCAGGTTAGCTTCTCCTCGAGTCCTTGTTTGGCTCCCCGCTGGCTGGGGCAAAAAAGATTTCCAAAGAATGATTATAAATATGCTCAAAGAAGTCAAAGGGAAAATCAAAGGACTCAAAGAAGACATAGGAAACCAATTTAATGAAATAAAGAGATCAATACAAGACATAAATAAGGAAATAGAAATAATAAAGAAAACCTAGTCAGAATTACTAGCAATGAAGAACATAGTCAATGAAATAAAATAAAAAATAACTCTGTAGAAAACCTCACCAGTAGAGCAGATGAAGAAGAGGGCAGAATATCTAAACTAGAAGACCAGGTGGCAGATCTAATACAATCCAACAAAGAAAAAGACAAACTAATAGGAAAGTATGAATGGGAATTTCAAGATATTCGGAACACTATGAAAATGTCAAACATAAGAATTCAGGGTATAGTAGAAGGAGAAGAATTCCACTCCAAAGGCATAGTATGCATTTTCAACAAAATCATAGAAGAAAACTTCCCCCGCATTGGGAAAAGGTGCGAATGCAGAAACAGGAATCCTTTAGAACACCAACCAGACAAAACCTGGAATGACTCTTTCCTTGCCATATTATAATTAAAGTACCAAACATAAGAAGCAAAGAAAAAATATTGAAAGCAGTTAGAGAGAAAAATCAAGTTACCTACAAAGGCAAGTCCATCAGGATCACAGCAGATTACTCAACACAAACTTTAAAAGCCAGAAGTGCTTAGAGTAATGTATTCCAAGTTCTGAAAAATAACAACTGTCAACCAAGGTTGCTTTATCCTGCAATGCTATCCATGCAAATAGAAGGAGAAATAACAATAACGGCATTCCACAACAAAAGGAGGCTAAAGAAATATTTGAAGACAAAACCAGCTCTACATAAAATACTTGAAAGGATCCTCCATGCTGAAGAGAAAGAAAAGCACACATACAAGGAACCTGTAAAAAACAAACTATACCCAAATAATAGTTAATACAAGAGAGCAAAGGTAAAACGAAGAACTACAAAAAATGGCAAAAATAAGTACATACCTTTCAATAATATCTCTTAATATCAATGGCCTCAATAACCCAACCAAAAGACATAGGTTTGCAGACTGGGTTAAAAAGTAGGATCCTTCAATTTGTTGCCTCCAAGAAACCCACCTTTCCACAAAGGATGGGCACTATCTTAGGGTAAAAGGTTGTAAAATGGTGTTCGAAGCAAATAAGGCAGGTGGTATCACTATACCTGATTTTAACCTATACTACAGAGCCATAATAACAAAAACATCATGATACTGGCACAAAAGCAGACATGTAGATCAATGGAACAGAATAGAGGACCCAGATGTAAGTCCAGGTAGCTATAGCCACCTGATATTCAATAAAAATGCCAAAAATATTCATTGGAGAAAAGATAGCCTCTTCACCAAATGGTGCTGGGAAAACTGGGTATGTATCTGTAGAAGAATGAAAATAGATTCTTCTCTCTCTCTCCATGCACAAGAATTAAGTCCAAAGGGACTAATGACCTTAACACCAGACCTGAAACTCTGAAACTGCTAGAGGAAAACATAGGGAAACCCTTCAACATATTGGTCTTGGCAAAGACTTTGTGAACATAACCCTAATTGCTCAGGCAATAAAGCCACAGATGTCATGAAATTACAAAGATTTTTTATAGCAAAGGACACTGTGAATAAAACAAAGAGGCAACCTACAGAATGGGAAAAAATCTTTGCCAGCTATACATCTGATACAGGATTAATATCTTGGATATATAAAGAACTCAAAAAATTAAATGATAAGAAATCAAACAAGCAAATTAAAAAATGGGCTATGGGACTAAATAGAGAGTTCTCAAAAGAAATATGGATGGCATATAAGCATCTAAAAAAATGTTCTATATCCCTAGTCATCAGGGAAATGCAGATTAAAACTACATTGAAATTCCATCTCACTCCTGTCAGATTGGTTACCATCATGAAAACAAATGACCATAAATGCTGATGGGGATGTGGAAAAAGAGGAACCCTTCTACACTGCTGGTGGGAATGCAATCTGGCCCAGCCATTGTGGAAATCAGTGTGGAGTTTCCTAAGACAGCTAAAGTGCTCGCTTCGGCAGCACATATACTAAAATTGGAACGATACAGAGAAGATTAGCATTCATGGATTTTATTGTGTACCATAATTTTACTGATTTCATACACCACAATTCAGATCATGAATTACTAACAATAAAAAAAAAATCAGCTAAAGATTGATCTACCATATGACCCAGCTATAGCACTCCTAGGCATATATCCTAAGGACTCATCTCATTACCTTAAAGATACTTTCTCAACCATGTTTATTGCCACTCAATTCACACTAGCTGGGAAATGGAACCAGCCAAGATGTCCCTCAACTGATAAATGGATAATGAAGATATGACACATTCATGCAATGGAGTTCTACTCAGTGGCAAAGAAATATGAAGTTATGAAATTTGCAGGAAAATAGATAGATCTGGAAAGGAGGTAACCCAGGCCCAGAAAGCCAAGTGTCACATGTTCTCTCCCATATATGGATCCTAGCTACAGATGATTGGACTTCTGTGTGAGTAGGAAGAAAACTCAGTAGCAAAGGCTAGTAGGATAGAAAAGAGATATAAAGGGAAGAGAAAGGAAGGGAGGAGGGTACTTAATAGGATGGTATTGTATATATGTAAGTATAAGAATAGATTAATGGGGGTGAAAAGGCCCAAATGAGGTCAGGGGAAGAGATTGAGTAAAGGAAAGGTGGAGGAAGGGCTAATTAAAACCTAAGAGGATATAAATAAGTCATATGGAAACCTACTTTTTATGGACAATGGAACACTCAGGAGCTGTAGATTGTGGCTAGAAAATTTTCAGTGCCAGGGATGGGATATCTTCCAGTGAGTTATTGGCCAGGGAAGTCCCTGATATCCCCAAAACATTAAAAGCCCTTGCCAAGGCCCTTACTTTCCCATCAGGAATAGATAGTAAGACCCTATTGCCGAAGGCACCATATACTTGGGCTGCAAGGCCACTGAGAAATCCTGATTGAACTGAGCCAACGGGTGCCATAGTGGTATGTCTGTTATGGTCAAAACCAGCTGCCCTCTAATTGGACTGAAGGCCCACTCCATGGGAGGGAATACATCCCTGATACTGAAAACCTACAACAGGGGTAGTCATGAGCCCTAGGGGTGTAACATCTGCTGCTGTCTGGCTAAATGTATATACTATGCTTATCAAACTGCCCAGTAAGCACTTCTCTTAATATTCATACCCTTATATTAATGCTACTCTCACCTTTGGTAGAGAATCTTCTCCTTTCAGATGGCAGTGACCTTGGGATGACTCAGAAGGCATCATGATGTTGGAAAGAAGTGACAGGAGTGCTCAGCACTGCAATATCTCTATCATACCTTCCAAGACTCAGGATCTATTGCAGGAGAGGTGGCAGAAAGAATGTAAGAGCCAAAGGAAGGGTAGAACTCTTTACAACGTGCTCCCCCCAGACACAAAATGGCCTGAATATCCATGACCTCACAGTGCCTTACACACGTACACAAGACCATCATAATAGGAGGAAAAGATGATGACATCAAAATAAAAGAGAGACTGAAAGGGGGAAGGGACATGGTGGAGAATGGAGTTTTAAGGGGGGATGTGGGGTTAGGATATTGTTTACAATCATGAAAGTTGTTAATAAAAAAACAAAAATGGGTAAGAGAAATGGGGGAGTAGAAGCCTATGGAGCCAGGGAGGACAGGGGCCTCAGCCTGGCCCATAGCAAGTGCTTCTTTCTAGGAGAGCCACTCTGGAAGGGCAGTCAGGCAGAGTACACAGAGCCCTGGGATGGCATGTCTCCAGCCTGCTGTTCATTGGCAAACCCACACATGACAGGGGCAGCTCCCCAGCTGGCTCACCATTATTTTTTTACATTTCTTATTTTTTTAATGTTTATTTTAGAGAGATCAAATGAGCGGCAGCAAGAGAGGGTTGGGGAGAGAATTGATGCTCCAGGGCCTCAGCCACTTCAGTAGAACTCCAGACACTTGTGCCACCCAGTGGGCAGGTGCCATCTTGTGCTTGCCTCCCCTTTGTGCATCTGGCTTATGTGGAATCAGAAGAGTTGAACATGAGTCCTAAGGCTTTGCAGGCAAGTGCCTTAACTGCTAAGCAATCTCTACAGCCCTGGATTTACATTTTATATGTGTGTGAATGTGGCTCACAAATTTAATTGAGGCTTCTAGGTTTGGAAAGGGGAATAAGAACAGGTTACTTTCTGATGCTGTAGCCTTCCTCCTGGAGAATCCCATGGAATGGGGCTGGAGAGATTGCTTAGTGGTTAAGGTGCTTGCCTGCAAAGCCAAAGGGCTCAGGCCCAACTCCCCAGGACCCACGTAGGCCAGATGCACAAGGGGGCACACACATCTGGAGTTCAGTCACAATGGCTAGAGGTCCTGGCGTGTCCATTCTCTCTCCCTCTCCCTATTTCTGTATCTCTCTCTCTCTCTCAAATAAATAAATTAATTAAATAAAATACTTTTAAAAAAAGAACCCATGGAGTGTTGACAATCTTTTGAAGCACATGTATTACTTACCTTTCTTGTTTCTATTATAAAATACCTGATTAATACAACTTCAGAGAGGAAAGAGTAATTTTCACAGTTTAAGAACCAACATGATAGGGGCGTGGTTATGTCTCTGCAGAGCCAGAAGCAGACAGGAGATGGTGCTGAGCTGGCTTCTTTTCGCCCTTTTTATTCAGTTTGGGACCTCAGATCATAGGGCTGCTGCCGCCACCATTCCCCTTCATTTATTTCTTCCTGAAAAACCCTCTGTCATATACACAAATGTGCGTGTGCACACACGAAGGTATACCTCACCAATGTCCTACGTTTTTCTTTTTCTTTTTTTTTTTTTTTGTTTTTTGGAGATGGGGTCTCACTGTATGTAGCCCAGGCTGTCCCACAACAAAACTCTAGTCCCAGACTGGCCTTGAACTCACATTGAACCTCCCACTCAGCCTCTGAGAGCTCAGATTGCAGGCGTGTACCACCAATCCTAGACTAGGTGTTTTCTTAAAAAAAAAGACAACGAAGTTTTAAAAATTATTTATTTATTTATTTATTGTGAGTGAGAAAGAGCGAGAATCAGAGAGGCAGAATGAATAAAAAATGGCCATCGCTGCCTTAATCCCAGCACTTGGGAGGCAGAGGTAGGAGGATAGGCTTGAATTTGAGGCCACCCTGAGACTACAGAGTGAATTCTAGGTCAGCCTGAGCTAGAACAAGACCCTACCTCAAAAAAACAAAACAAAAATCACTGTCCCCATGCCTGGCTTAAATACTATTTATTTATGTGAGAGAAACAAAAAAAGAGAAAGAGAGAATGGGTGCGCCAGGGCCTCTCACCGCATCCAACTCCACATGCATGTGCCTCCTTGTGCATCTAGCCTTGTCTCAGTACTAAGAATTGAACTCTGGTCCTCGGGCTTTGCAGGCCAGCACCTTAACTGTTGAGCCATCTCTCCAGCTCTCATTTTATTTTTTGATTCAGTGTTTTGCTTTGTGGTCCTGGCTGGCCTAGAACTCACTTTGTGGCCCAGGTGGACTTAGAACTTGTCCCAATCCTCCTGTCTCAGCCTCCCAGGGGCTGGGATTGTAGGTGTGCAGCAGTGCACCTGACACTCTTGGTCATCTGATGGGCGTGTTTTGGTTTGGTTGGCTCTTGTTTTGTTTTGGAAGCAGGGTCTCGACCCAGGCTGGCCTCAAACTCACAGTGACCCTCCCATCTCTGCCTCCCATGTGCTAGGATTACAAGAGTGTGCCACCAAGTTCATGTTGGTCATCTGATTCATTTTTAATTTTTATTCATTTACTAGAGAGAGAGAGACAGAAAGAGAGCAAATGGGTGTGCCAGGGCCTCTAGCCATTGCAAATGAATTCCAGATGCATGCACATTTTGTGCATCTGGTGTTCATGGGTCCCAGGGAATTGAACCTGGATCCTTAAATAAATAAATATATTAAAACACGTGGGAGGCAGAGGTAGGAGGATAGCTATGATTTAGAGGCCACCCTGAGACGACAGAGTGAATTCCAAGTCAGCCTAGGCTAGAGTGAGACTCTACCTTGAAAAACAAAAAACAATCAGAAGATATTTTATCCAGGGCAAGCTGTCTGGCTTGAGAGAAGCTTGCACAAATTTTTGCAATACAGTGAGATGCGGTACTGCTGAGAGTTTGAAGCGCAGGGCTAAATGCGTACTTCTGAGTGAGGCCTGCCATCTGGTGGCCGTTGGTGGTACAATAGGCTTTTTGCTGCTAGGTCGTGGGATTCTGTTATCAGAATTTTTTTGATTGATTGATTGATTTTATTTTTATTCTGGTTTTGCTAAGTAGGGTTTCACTCTAGCCAAGGCTGCCCTGGAATTCACAAAGTAGTCTCAGGGTGGCCTTGAACTCACAAGGATCCTCCAACCTCTGCCTCCCAAGTGCTTAAAAGGGATTAAAAGCGCATGCTACCACGCCTGGCTATTTATTTTTTGTTTTTTCCAAGTTGAGTTTTGCTGTAGCCCTGGCTGACCTGGAATTCACTATGAAGTCTCAGGTGAATTCACTCATTCATCCTTTCTTTCTTTGACAGAGAAAGAAAAAGGGGGGAGAGAAGAGAGAGAGAAAGAAAGAATGGGTGTGCCAGGGTCTCCAGCTACTGCAAACAAACTGCAGACACATGTGCTTCTATCTCAGGTGCGTACTGGAGAATGAAACCTATGTCGTTAGGCTTCGCAGGCAAGCACCTTAACTGCAAAGCCATCTCTTCAGCCATCCTTTTTATTAGGAGGATCACCATGAGTTCCAGGCCAACCTGAGACTACATAGTGAATTCCAGGTCATTCTGGACTAGAGCAAAACCTTACCTTAGAATAAGAAAGAAAATTAAATTGCAGGAGAATCCAGCAATAGCTAGTTGTGCCTTAGGAAGGAGGTGATCCATCCAAAGTCATCACCAAATTTGTTAATTTTAGTTTGTTCATTTTCTTTTCTTTCTTCCTTCCTCTCTTTTCTTCATCTTTCTTTTTTAAATTTTTCATTTATTTATTTAGTTTAAATTTTTTTGTTTATTTTTATTTATTTGACAGCGACAGAGAGAGAGAGAGAGAGAGAGAGAGAGAGAGAGAGAGAGAGAGAGGGAGAGAGAGGGAGAATGAGGGCCTCCAGCCACTGCAAACGAACTCCAGATGCCTGCGCCCCCTTGTGCATCTGGCTAACGTGGGTCCTGGGGAATCGAGCCTCGAACCAGGGTCCTTAGGCTTCACAGGCAAGCACTTAACCGCTAAGCCATCTCTCCAGCCCTTATTTATTTATTTTAGAGACTGAGAGAGGCAGAGAAAGAGGGAGAAAGAATGAGCACATTAGGACTTCGAGTCACTGCAAATGAACTCCAGACACATGTACATGTGTATCTGGCCTATCTGGGTCCTGGAGAAAAGAACCTGGGTTGTTTGGCTTTGCAGGCAAGCACCTTAACTTCTCAGCCATCTTCCCAGCCTTGCATCTTTCTTTTTGTGAGATAGGCTGTCACTCTACCCCAGGCTGGCCCAGAACTCATGACAATCCTCTGACCTCAGTCTTCCAAGTACTGAGATTCCAGGCATGAGCCACTATGCCCAGCTGCCTGGTTTTCATTTTCTAACCTATCCTTAAAGGAAAGTACAAATCCCAGAATTCAGGAGTCTCAGGCAGGAGGATCAGCATGAGTTCAAGGCCAGCTTGGGATACCTAGTAGGTTCAAGGTCAGTCTGGGCTACAGTGTCCTTTTGGAAGGACAAAAAGCAAAGGAGGGAAGATAAAGGGGAAAATAGGGTCACCCCATCCTCACAGTCGTCCAGCAGTGTAGCCATGCTGTCTGGCAGGGTTGTTGTTTTGTTGTTTGCTTGTTTTCATTTTAGATTTTGGTTTGTTTGTTTAGACCAGGGTCTGGCCAAGTCACCTAGTCTGGCCTTCAATTTGTGGTCCTTCTGCGTGTGTCACGTCAGTGCTGGAGTTCAGACAAGCACGCCCTGCTTACATCCAGTAGCTGTTGATTGCGTACAGCCGGTGGAGATGAAAGGTTGTGGTTAGGTGTCCTCCTCGATTGCTCTCTGAATCACGGTTCAGATTTGAACCCAAGGCTCATCAATTTGTCTAGTTAGCCAGCTTGTCATGGGGATCCCCTGTTCCACTTCCCAAATGCTGCCCTCCTGGGAAGGCCATCATGCCTGCTCGGCATTTATCCAAACTCAGGTCCTCACACTTGCAGCGAGCGCTTGAACCAGTGAGCCATCTCCCCAGCCCAGACCTGGTGGTTTTTGAAACGAGCAAGAACGTGATTGATTTGTCCCACCACCTCTGTCATAAGCTTACCTGTCATTGATTTCCTGCATCTTTCATGTGCTTCTGGTAATTATCTGTTGTGATGCTGGGTGTGTGTGTGTGTGTGTGTGTGTGTGTGTGTGCGCGCGTAGATCTTCTTGTGTTGCTTATGTATCCCAGGCTGTCCTTGAACTCCTGACCTTCCTATCTCAGCCTCTGGAGTAGCTGGGGCTACAGGCGCACACCATCACTCTTAGCAGGAAGCTAGTTGCTTACAAATGATGGTTCCTGACAATGAACTATCAACAGCAGGGGTGATTTTGCTTTGCCCTTGGGATTTCAGCTGAGGTATTTCCACAAGGAAGATGGCACCCTGAATATCCGGGGCTCCTGCTGGTCATTTCCAGCAGACCCCACCACCACCCCGCCCCCAGGTGGTGCCTCTCCCAATCTGGCAGCTCTTGTCACTGGAAGAACAGAAGGGTTGTAGCTAAGCTGAGGTAGCTGGAGGGCAAGGGGGCTGCTCAGCAGAGCCAGTGTGTGTGTGGCGGGGGAGGGGGAAGGGGGAAGGCTGATAATCATGCCTTGAAAGAACATTTAGGGGCTGAAGAGATGGCTTAGCGGTTAAGTGCTTGCCTGTGAAGCCTAAGGACCCTAGTTCGAGGCTCGATTCCCCAGGACCCATATAAGCCAGATGCACAAGGGGGCACACGTGTCTGGAGTTCATTAGCAGTGGCTGGAAGCCCTGGCGCTTCCATTCTCTCTCTCTCTCTCTCTCTCTGTCTCTTTTTCTCTCTGTCTCTCAAATAAATAAACAAACAAAATTTTTTAAAAAAGAACATTTGATGACATGGAGAATTACAATTAACTAAGTTTTAAAATGTATTTTACAAAACTATATACACAGCTGGGCATGGTGGCGCAACCCTTTAATCCCAGCACTCAGAAGGCAGAGGTAGGAGGATCACCATGAGTTCAAGGCCACCCTGAGACTATGTAGTGAATTCCAGGTCAGCCTGGGCTAGAGTGAGACCCTACCTCAAAAACAAACAAACAGACAAACAAACAAAAATAAAACAAACAACTATATACACAGTGATATTTCAAATACACATATGTATATACTACAGTAGGCAAAATGATGATGGTGATTGGCATAGCTTAGTAGCTACCTTTTTGAATTTTCCAAAGTTTTTGCAAGGAGAATGAATATTTTCTCTCTCTCTTTCTTTCTTTCTTTCTTTCTTTCTTTCTTTCTTTCTTTCTTTCTTTCTTTCTTTCTTTCTTTCTTTCTTTCTTTCCCAGGTAGAGTTTCAAGCTAGCCCAGGCTGACCTGGAACTCACTATGTAATCTCAGGGTGGCCTCAAACTCACGACAATCCTCCTACCTCTGCCTCCTGAGTGCTGGGGTTAAAGGCATGCACCACCATGCCTGGCGAGAATGAGTTTTATTTCATTTATTTTCTTATTTTTAGTCTCACTAGCTCAACCTAACCTGGAATTCACTTTAGATCCATGTTGGCCTCCAACTCATGATGATCTTCCTACCTCTGCCTCCCGGGTACTGGGATTAAAGGTTTGTTCTACCTGGACTGGCTGAGAATGATTTTCAAAAAGGATGTTATTTCTTTGCAAGCAGAGAGAGAGAAAGAGGACGCCAGGACCTCTAGCCCCCTGCAAACTACTCCAGACGTATGTGCCAATTTGTGCATCTGGCTCTACGTGGGTACTGGGAATCAAACCTGAGACCTTAGGCTTTGCTGGCAAGAGCCTAAACTGCTGAGTCATCTTTTCTTTTTGTTTTTTTCCATGTAGGGTTTTGATCTAGCCCAATTTGACCTGGAATGTAGTCTCAGGGTGGCCTTGAACTCACAGCAATCTTCCTATGTCTGCCCCCCAAGTGCTGGGATTAAAGGCACGCACATGCCGGGCTTGAATTTTTAAAATATTTTTACTTTTATTTATTTATTTGAGAAAGGGAAAGAGGGAGGGAGAGAGGGAGAGAGAGAGAGAAAGAATGGGCACACCAGGGCTTCCAGCCAGTGCAAACAAACTCCAGAGGCATGTGCCACCTTGTGCATCTGGCTGACGTGTGTCCTGGGGAATTGAGCCCAGATCCTTTGGCTTTGGAGGCAAGTGCCTTAACCACTAAGCCATCTCTCTGGCTCCAGGCTTGAATTTTTAAAACAGAGAAAAGTACAGGAAAATAAAGACTCCCATTCCTAGAACTGAACTGTGGTTTTGCTTCAATAATAAAGGAATGGAATGTGATAGAGAAAGCTTAACTACTCTTTGTTCCCAGGTCCAAGCCCTGTCTTCTCAAGTACACATCCATCCACTCTGTTTCTCTACATTTTCCTTAAGCTTGGAAGCTCCTGCTTCCTTTTTTTCTTTTTTCTTTTCTTTTCTTTCTTTTTTTTTTGGGGGGGGGGGATTTTTGAGGTAGTGTCTCACTCTAGCTCAGGTTGACCTGGAATTCACTCTGTAGTCTCAGGGTGGACTCAAACTCACAGGGCTCCTCCTACCTCTGCCTCGCGAGTGCTGGGATTAAAGGCGTGCGCCACCACGCCCAGCCTCTGGAAGCTCCTGCTTCCAAAAACACAGAATGCTGCTTCTCACATTTACTCGGTTTTGCCACATGGCCACACTTCTACTAAACACCATCATCTTAGGTTCTCTGTGAAGAACAAACCAATTCATATATATATATTTTTGTTTGTTTGTTTGTTTTGTTTTTGTTTTTCGAGGTACAGTCTCACTCTGGCTCAGGCTGACCTGGAATTCACTATGTAGTATCAGGGTGGCCTCGAACTCACAGCGCTCCTCCTACCTCTCTCTGCCTCCTGGGATTAAAGGCCAAATACTTAAGTAAAACCTTGATGGAGACTGATTAAACATATCTTAAGAATAAGGTCAAACCTGGTCATTGTTGAGTTAAGCCAGTCTGAGTTTAACATACGTTAGAGACATTATGGCAGACACAAAGTAATTTCTTAAACAAGTATCTTTAACCATTGAATCATTTTACAGCTTAACATAAAGCAATATTTATGACTATTGAAGCTTTAGATAAACATTGTTTGTATATAGCAGGTTTCTCTAGGACATGAGGAGCTTTCTCAGTTTCCTAATAAATAAGTCATAATGATTAAATTGTCTCTTATGAGACTTAGATTATAACCTTAGTGATAACCACCCCACAAAACCAACATGAACAAGGTGGGAACCATATTAAAATTATAGGGTTTCAGATATAATAAACTTATGAGAGAATTAAATATTAATGAACCAATTTTAATATAGAGATTTAGTTAAAAGTTGATAAATAGAGGAACATAGCTAACTTGGTTGAGCACTCTAAAGCCAGTCTTTTACAACCATTATCATGACCAGAATAACATCAGTGAGTTAAAGTTTTAAATTTACAACCTGAATTCCATAGCATTTTACAGCCAGCCAGGGCTGTCCTTTATTAGTCTGATGTAAGCCCTAGGCTAATAGTCAATTTTTACCTCAGAGTCTGTAATCTGATCAAGTTCTTTAAGACTTAATCAACTTTGTCTTTAACCTTTTGTTTAAGCTTTCTCATACTTTTATCTACATTCCTTACTCATACCTTTGTCTACATACTTTTGCCTTACAATCTATGTAACCACTCTGTAACAATCACTTTTTTAAAAAACATTTTATTTTATTATTATTTTTTTTATTTGAGAGAGATAGAATCAGACAGAGGGAGAGAGAAGGAGAGAGTGAGAGAGATAATGGGTGCGCCAGGGCCTCCAGCCACTGCACACAAACTCTAGATGCATATGCCATCTTTTGCATCTGGTTTACATGGGTCCTTGGGAATTGAACCTAGGTCCTTTGGCTTTGCAGGTGAGTGCCTTAACCTCTAAGCCATCTCTCCAGCCCTATAACAACCTTTTTCATCAAACATTTACCATCTAACATTTAAAATTTTGCCTTCCTTAGTCAGTTTATCTCATAAATACCAACAAACACTTTCATTGTCCTTACCATAAGATTTTTAATATGACCATTTAAGTTTTTCATTATTGTCCTCAAAAGTCAAAAGACTTTTTGAAATAATCCAAACGACCCTCAATAGAACAGATTTGACTTGTACTATTTACCCAGAACATACATATAGATTTTTTATTTGTTTTGAGTTAGGGTTTCACACTAGCCCAGGCTGACCTGGAACTCACTATGTAGTCTCAAGATGGCCTTGAACTCACAGTGATCCTCCTACCTCTACCTCCAGAGTGTTGAGATTAAAGGTGTGCATCACCATGCTCGGCCCATATATATTTTTTGGTTTTTGAGATAGGGTCTCACTCTAGCCCAGGCTGGCCTGGAATTCACTACGGAGTCTCAGGGTGGCCTTGAACTCTCAGCAGTCCTCCTACCTCTGCCTCCCGAATGCTGGGATTAAAGGTGTGCACCACTATGCCTTGCCCATATAGATTTTATTATTTGTTGATTTTGGAACTTTTTATGACTTTCCTGAAACACATTTTTTTAAATGTGAAGGCAGATTCAAATACTATTAGAAATTTAAGTCTTGAGGCTGTTGTCCGTTAGTAGTTTCATAGATGCATAGAGAAATAAAGTAAACTTAAAAAGTTACAGATTTATTTTTTTTGAAGTGGTTAGATACACATTTATAAAGTTTACCATCTTGCAAAATAAAAGCATTTTGACAATTTTATCTTCATTTGATGAAATCAATTCATAATTTAGAAACTATTAACTCACAGTTATTAAAAGGAATCAGCTACTGGAGACACTGTGGCATATGTCCAACGGCCTTGTACAAAGCCTTTCACACTACCTAAAATGTTTTCTTCTATGAGTGAAAGCTGCTGGGTGCAGGTTTATAATACTACAAGTCAGTCTTCAGGTTAGTGTCAGCAGGTGGCAAAAACCACCTATCCCATCACACTAGCAGAATAAGGGCTTGTCATCACTGTAGACACACATCTGTAACCTTGCACACTAACTTTAATCTTAACAAGGAATTTCAGTGTCATACTAACATGGTTTAAGTTAAAAGGATGGTTCAAGCATTGTGTCCTGTCCTGTAGGGTTACAAATAGCTTATTGGAAAACCCAGAGCCTGCTGGATCTGTGAGGTAGTAGGCTCCAACCCTCATCACCAACAGATCACACTTCTCCAAAGTTGGTGTGGCCCATCTTCTTGGCGTGGTCCCTTGACTTCGCTTGTCCAGTTAACCCCTTCTGGCACACCATGCATCTCAGGGTGAAGCGGTTCACATCAGTAAACTGTCTCTTTCTTCGAGCTTCATCTGCTAACTCCAGTGCTTGTACAAGAACAATATCATCATTAGAGGAGAAAATGGTCAGCGGAGGGGTATCTGGGTCAGGGAAGTTATGCTGAAGTGGATCATAGTGGATGCCATCTTAGATAAGCAGAACCCTTTTGGTATATCCTGCATCTTCCCCGAAACAATCAACTCTTACTGTCTGTGTATCTACTACATATATTTCACATTGATAGAACTTAGACAAAATGGATATTTCAATTGCTCCTCCCCAAGCATCATCCCTTTTGATCCGCTCACAGGACTCTTGGTTTGTTTTTCCCAGTATGGCCTCACTATAGAAGTCTGGATCGCTTGCTACAATTGTGCTGAGTCGTCTCATCTCAGGGGCACAGGCTGGATTCAAGACTCCTCCTTCAACGACATAGCACACACTGGTAAAGAGGCAAGGGTCGTCTGCCGGGACGGAGAATCTGGTAAGCACAGGCAAAGTTTCCCTGACAGCCTGGGAGCACCATGGTTTGAAAATGCAGGTGAAGTTTGGGGTCTGGTTTGGTCTTCTTCAACAATCAGCATGTCGCCTGTTAAAAATAAAACAAATCCAGAACTGACTGGATGGGCAGGTCCCCCAGGGTGGCGTTCCCGTCGCTGAGATCCAGGATTCGCTGACTGCCCGGCGCGATGCAGGTGGTGGCGGCAACGTGGCTCTGAAGTTCCTGCAACCGGGCCCGGCTGGACAGCCCCTGCAAAACATGGGTGCCTCCCTGGACACGCCGGTGGAGCCAGTTTTGGTCCCAGGAACCGACCCGGAGATGCCGCCAGGACAACGTGCAGCGGGCCCAGCGTCAAGATGGTGGCCCAGATTTCTTATAAGAAGTCCCCATCTGGGCTGGAGAGATGGCTTAGCGGTTAAGTGCTTGCCTGTGAGGCCCAAGGACCCTGGTTCGAGGCTCGGTTCTCCAGGACCCACGTTAGCCAGATGCACAAGGGGGTGCACGCTTCTGGAGTTCATTTGCAGTGGCTGGAAGCCCTGGTGAGCCCATTCTCTCTCTCTGCCTCTTTCTCTCTCTGTCACTCTCAAATAAATAAATAAAAAATAAATAAAAAAAGAAGTGCCCATGTGTTCACAGCAACTTGGAACTCACCCATCATCATGCTGGGACCAGGATCCTGAGGTTCCCTGCGTCTGCAGCACCCTGGCTCTGCAAGGCAGCGAAGCTAAGAAAGAAGAGCCATCAGGGGCTCTCCTGGGGGCAGTGTCTTGTCTCCCTGTGTAACAGTGAGACTTATGTGTTAGGCTCTCCTCTTACTCTCAGGGCCACCTGCCGATCAAGCCCTTCAGAGGAAAGCACTAGGTGACACACGGCAGGTGTCTGCTCATGGGTAGTCCCCACTTCTGTCCTTGTCATGGAGAGCTGACCCAGCTCCAGAGCATGTGAGAACAAGACAGCTTCCCCAGGTATTATAGCACCTGTCGGGACTGGCCCAGAACTTAACTGTTCCTGGTCGACTTCTTGCCCCTGGGGAGCACAGCAGGACAGCAGAACCTTCCTCCTCCCCCCCCCCTTTTTTTTTTTTGCTGGTAGTGTGGAGGGGCTCTCCATCCTTTTTGGTAGGTAGGTGGCTGGGCTTAGGGCCTGAGTGACTTCCACTCACATTTGTTTTTTGTTTTGTTTTGTTTTTCAAATTTTTATTAACCATTTCCATGATTATAATGGTAATACCCTCCCTCCCCCCACTTTCCCCTTTGAAACTCCACTCTCCATCATATCCCCTCCTCCCCCCCATCAGTCTCTCTTTTGTTTTGGTGTCATGATCTTTTCCTCCTATTGTGATGGTCTTGTGTAGGTAGTGTTGGGCACTGCGAGGTCATGGATATCCAGGCCATGTTGTGTCTGGGAGGAGCACGTTGTAAGGAGTACTATCCTTTGGCTCTTACATTCGTTCCGACACCTCTTCTGCAATAGACCCTGAGCCTTGGAAGATGTGATAGAGATATTGCAGTGCTGAGCACTCCTGTCACTTCTTCCCAGCACCATGATGCCTTCTGAGTAATCCCAAGGTCACTGCCACCTGAAAAGAGAAGGTTCTCTACCAAAAGTGCGAGTAGCATTAATATAAGGGTATGAGCATTAAGAGAAGTGCTTACTGGGCAGTTTGATAAGCATCGTGTATATATATTTAGTCAGACAGCAGCAGACATTACACCCCTAGGGCTCATGGCTACCCCTGTTATAGGTTTTCAGTATCAGGGATGTATTCCCTCCCATGGAGTGGGCCTCCAGTCCAATTAGAGGGCAGTTGGTTTCCACCATGACAGACGTGCTATTATTGTACCCATTGGCTCATTTGACCTGGCTGGCAAAATATAGGGCTTGCAGCATCCACTGTTCAGTATCTTCACTGGTGATTTCTCTTTCTCCCATTGAACTGCATGTAGAATGGCTTCTTCCAGCTTTCTGTCAGCTGGTCTACATGGAGGAGGTTATCAGTTCAGTTCCAGCAGGAGTTCTCAGTGGCCTTGCAGCCCAAGTATGTGGAGTCTTCGGCAATAGGGTCTTACCATCTATTCCCCACTCACATTTGTTTAGCTCAGAGACCTCTGCAAAACCTTGCAGAGACTTTTATCTTGTTTTGTCTCCTTCCATGATTTAACCCCTTCCTCAATGTCAAGGCCTAGAGTGTTGGAATTCTCCAGTAGCCCAGACATCACTGTCTCTCTCCACCCCCCTTTCTGTGGCCTTGGGTTTAGCCATTTTCAAGTCCTGCCAGCCAGAACCTCATTACTGGTGACTGTGTTTGGCGGCAGCTGTGTGTGTGGGGGTGGGGGAGGGTGGGGGAATCTCTGGCCTTGAAGCTGACTCTTGAAGCTGTGTGTGTGTGTGTGTGTGTGTGTGTGTGTGTGTGTGTGTGTGTAATTCTAGGGAGAGTGTCGGACTTTTCTCAGGGCTACAGGGCAGCTCTCTGATCTTGCCTGTTTACAAGTTTTTAAGAAAGAATAGGAGATTCTTTCATTTTTCCCTGTCTATGTTCCCTCCTGGGGCCATTCAACATTAAAAGCTTGCCATGGGGCTGGAGAGATGGCTTAGCGGTTAAGGCACTTGCCTGCAAAGCCAAAGGATCCCGGTTCAACTCTCCAGGACCCATATAAGACAGATGTACAAGGGCATACATCTGGAGTTCATTTTCAGTGGCTAGAGACCCTGACATGCTCATTCTCTCTCTCTCAAATAAAAAAATAAAAAATATTTTAAAAAAGAAAAGAAAAGAAAAGAAAGAAGCTGGCCATGCATTCTAGGACAGTGGGCTTGGTGGAGGACTTCCCCCACAATGGATTTCCCACTCTGCTGGTGCTGCAGCAGAGACACAAAGACTAAGCCTTCCTGAGCATGCGCTGCTCACGACAGAGTCACTCTGCAGCCTTAGGGCTGTGAGCCACAAACAGTGGTACACACATTCCTATCAAGTGCTCTTTTCATACAGACTCCAGACAACCATCTCCCCCTCACACATTCATTCATTCGGACAGACAGAAGCTATGCATTCCCGTTTTAAATTTCTATTCTGAGACCAAAACCCAACCTTGAAATTACTTCAGGTATAATTTCAAACCTCACATTGAGGATTTTCCAAACCAAACCTGACTAGCCTCAATTTTCCCGGGGTGGTCAGCGTGTCCAGGTCACTCAAGGATGACCTGTGAGCCTCATTATGCACTTGGGAGGTCGAAGGTTCCCTCTGGTGGCCATCCCATATCAAAGAATGGTCAGTAGAATTCACAGAGCTTCCTCAAAGAAAAGGCATCTCACGAGGCACCTAAATCAGTTGCCTGCTGTTGAAATGAGGAGAAATTAGTAAGAGTAATTGTAATTGTTTGCCCCATGGTGGAGTTCTCATGTTCTGCAATTGGCTTCCTAGCATGTTCCAAAAATGTTAGACACAAATGGACAAAACAAACACCAAACAGAATGACAAAGACACATGGCCACACAGACCTGAAACAGACAGACCAGGGGTCAGGGCAACACCTCGCCACTGCCTAGGATTCGAAAAGTGGTGCTGCATCCAGCCTTCCACTGAATCCCCCTTACATCCGGAGGCTTTCCAAACCAGGTGACTCTCCGCTCACGGTGTTGATATCTCCTGACTACCATTCCTTCCCGCCAAGGGCTAAGAAACATCTCTCAGCAGCTGCTCCCTAGGGTCTCCACCTCACAGTCGGAGCAGAGTCCAAAGAGATCAAGACTCTGGGAGGCCAGATTCTGGGGTCAATTTAATGAGAAGATAAAATCTTACTGGGGCCTCCAAAATGTAGCAAGTCCCAGACCAGTAATGAAGATTACCCAAATAAAATTTTGAAAAGGAGAGTTTTATTTTATTTGTTTGTTTGTTTTTTGGAGGTAGGGTTTCCACTCTTGTCCAGGCTGACCTGGAATTCACAAATTCACTATGTAGTCTCAGGGTAGCCTCAAACTCACAGCTACCTCTGCCTAGGATTAAAGGTATGCGCCTCCATGCCTGGCTTTTTTTTTTTTTTTCAGTTTTTTTTTTTTTTTTTTAAGGAGTCTTTCTTCAAGCAGCCATTGCCTGTCTCTCCACAGCTGGATGCTAAGGAGGAAAACCAGCCTATCCAATCTGTATAGTGAGCTTTCAAAAACAAAAACTGCATTCCTTTACAATGAACTACCCCTCATTCTTCAGTCTTCCTGTCCCCCACCCCAACAATTATCTTTTGCAGGAGCAAGCAAGCATGATTTACAAAAGCGGAATTTCACTGTTAGTACAGAGGAAGCACCAGTTAAGGGTAAGACCGAACACCAGATGGTGATATGAAGCACGTACCAAGTACCATGTCACCTTGACCTGAGGGCAAGACTAAGATGTCTTTACTGGAATCACGCCCTCAGGTTTGTAGTTACTGCTGTGTTAATCTCTCATAGCTCCAGAAGAATGTCAAGATGGACGAGTTGTCTAAGATGGCTTCCCTTAGGCCTATTTATCAGAGATTGTTTCATGATTCCCAATGACCCACGTAAGCCAGATGCACAAGGTGGTGCACGCATCTGGAGTTCATTTACAGTAGCTATAGCCATGGAATGCCCATATTTTTTTTCTCTCTCTCCCTATTTCTATCTCTCTCTCAAATAAATAAAATAAAAATTATAAAAAGATTTAAAGCTGGGTGTGATGGTATATGCCTTTAATCCCAGCACTCAAGAGGCAGAGGGAGGATGGTGGCTGAGAGACCAAAAATAAATAATGTGTAAATAATTAAACAATGACATTGCCATTGTAGGACAAATCATCGTGAACAAAGGAGGAGCCCAGGCTCGGCTCAGATAAGGAACTAGCTGACTAACGCACTGACCTTTACTTCTGTAACTCATGCTCGCTTGCTCAACAGGACATTCCAGAAATACTTAGCTGTGGGGAACTCCAGCCCCTTGCAAAAGATAGGATCTACAAGCAGTCTGCTGACCAGAGATGAGCAACTAGAAATGTTCCACCGCGCGCCTTCTTGGAACCAATCATTTTAAAAGATGCAATGTGATGTAGCCCCTTTTTCCCCTTCCTGCTCTTTTCCTTTATAAACCCCTACTTTTAGAAGGTCGGGGCTCTCTCCCACTCCTGCTGCGTCGGTCTTTGTGGATTGAGTCCCTGCTTAAGCTTGACATTAAAAGAAACCTGTTGCTTTTACATTCGAGTGTCTCGGCTTCTGTGGCAGTCTTCTAGGTGACTCCTGGGTGACTCCTTGGCTCCTGGTCAGGGGTCTTGGCACAACAGTGGCCATGAGTTCAAGGCCACCTTGAGACTATAGAATGAACTACAGGTCAGACTGGGTTAGAGCAAGACCCTGCTGTAAGATTCAGGAGTGACCAACACCACACAAAACCACTCTGAGGCAAAGATGAAAGCTCTTATTCAGGAAAAGCACAAGCTGTCAGGACTGACTCTCAAGGGGAGCACAGCCAACCTGAGATTCCAGATAGTGGGATTTATAGGGCTCTTCAGTTGGGGGAAGGTGAGGAAGGGAAAAGAACTCCTTTGTTCTTTACATTTGCCATTCAAATAGCTAGGGTGTGAGACCAGAACAGTGAGCAGGTTACTTACAAGATCAGGGGGCAAGAAATCATGGGGGCATTGCTAGGCAAGGAAGAGAATGGCTGTGTGGTTTCTTGAGGAATGTGGATAAATCTGTCACCATCCTGCTGTCCTCAGTGACTCCATTTTTGGGAGCCTGTCCCAACTTATCACCTACCTTGAAAATAAAAATAAATAAATAAATAAATAATCTTAAATAACCTATCAAAACAAAATCCAGGGCCAGGCGTGGTGGTGAATGCCTTTAATCCCAGAATTTTGGAGGCAGAGGTAGGAGTATCCCTGTGAATTTGAGGCTAGTCTGAGACTACACAGTGAATTCCACGTAGGATGGGCTAGAGTGAGACACTACTTTGACAAAACCAAAAAAGGCCAGGATTGGTGGTGCACGCCTTTAATCCCAGCATTTTAAAGCAGAGGTAGGAGAATCACCTTGAGTTTGACACCACCCTGAGACTACATAGTGAATTCCAGGTCAGCTAGGCAAGAGCAACACCCTACCTTGAACCCAAACCACCCCCCAAAAAGACTGAGTGTGGTGACTCACCCTTTAATGAGAGCACTCAGGAGACAGAAGTAGGAGTATCATAGTGATTTCCAGACCACCTTGACCTACACAGTGAATTCCAGGTCAGCCAGGCCTAGAGCGAGATGCTACCTCAAAAAATGAAAGGTACAGAGAACTCAGCACAAAATCAGACTGCCATGGCTCAAGGAACCTTGTGGAAGAGGGGGCAGAAAGATTATAAGAGCCACAAAGTGGGTAGGAATATCCTGAGTCATGGTTCCCACTACCACACATGGACTGAGGCCTTTATAACCCCACAGTGATTAGCATATACCCACTGAGGAGGGCCCCAGGAAGCTGCAGTAAGGGGACAAAATAGGAAAAACTGTTATAATGGGTATAAAAAATTTTATACCTACATAAGACCCTAATAATAGGAGAAAAAGATGATGACATAAAATTAAAAGAGAGACTAATGGAGAGAGGGAGGGGATATGATGGAGAGCAGAGTTGTGAAGGGGAAAGCGGGGGAGGGGAGGGAAATACCATGGTTATAGAAGTTGTCTATAGGTGTGTGTGCATGTGGGTGTGTGTGCGTTTAAAAATATTTTAAGTGGGCTGGAGAGATGGCTTAGCGGTTAAACGCTTGCCTGTGAAGCCTAAGGACCCCGGTTCGAGGCTCGGTTCCCCAGGTCCCACGTTAGCCAGATGCACAAGGGGGCGCACGCGTCTGGAGTTCGTTTGCAGAGGCTGGAAGCCCTGGCGCGCCCATTCTCTCTCTCTCCCTCTATCTGTCTTTCTCTCTGTGTCTGTCGCTCTCAAATAAATAAATAAATAAATTTTAAAAATATATTTTAAAGCCGGGCGTGGTGGCGCACGTCTTTAATCCCAGCACTCGGGAGGCAGAGGTAGGAGGATCACCATGAGTTCAAGGCCACCCTGAGACTACATAGTTAATTCCAGGTCAGCCTGGACCAGGGTGAGACCCTACCTTGAAAAACCAAAAAAAAAAAAAAAAAAAAAAAAAAAAAAAAAAAATATATATATATATATATATATATATATATATATATATATTTTTTTTTTTTTTAAGTACCCTACATAGGTATACAACACTGTTGCTCCCAGAAACCTTGCAGTGCCAGGTTTGGTGCCACTGCTCCTGGTTGCCCATCAGAACTAGATGGAAAGACCCTACTGCTGAAGACACCCCTTGCTTCAGTTCCAGGATGCTGGAAAGTCAGGCTGGGTCTGAGCTGGAAACTTCATCCCTACTGACCAGATTTCACAGTGCTAGAAGACGCGATGGAGGCTGCGGGCGGAAGCACCACCACCCCTTCTTTCTAGCCACGATTGGTCTATACCTGCCCTGACCTCACAGGACCGCTGTGAGATAGGCACAAAGCCCACCTGCATAAGGCCTTGGCTATGCTGGTGCAGTGTAGTGCGGTGCAAGGAGCAGTCAGTGCAGACCTGCCCCACTGAGGCACAACTAGCTGTTGGCTGGTGTGGTGGTGTGATTCAGGTGTCCCCCATAAACTTAGGTGTTCTGAACGCTGGGTTCCCAGCTGACGGCAATTGGAAATTAGCGCCCCCTGGAGGCGGTGTATTGTTGGGGGCGGGCTTATGGATGTTACAGCCAGTGTTCCCATGTCAGTGTTTGGCACACTCTCCTGTTGCTATTGTCCACCTTACGTTGTTGGCCAGGAGGTAATGTCCACCCTCTGCTCATGCCATCGTTTTCCCCTGCCATCGTGGAGCTTACCCTCGAGCCTGTAAGCCAAAATGAACTTCTTTTTCCCAGAAGCTGCTCTTGGTTGGGTGATTTCTACCAGCAATGCCAACCTGACTGCAACAGCTGGATTCTCGTGGTGATTAGTGTGAGTTTTAGTGTTTTGCTCGCTTCCCTTATTAGAAATTTACTTAGCAGAGATAGTTTCCATTTCTTTCGACTGAGTACTCCTCTAAGGAAGTTGACAAGTGAGTGGTTCCAAGCCCTCGTATTATCTGAAATGGAAAAACGAAAGGAGCAATATGAGCCGTTCAATGGCACAGGTGGTTTGGCACAGGCCTTTTTAGCCTGCCGCTGCTTGACTAGGACTTTTGCCGAGGTCAAAGTATTAGAAAAGACAAGACAGCCGGGCATGGTGGCACACGCCTTTTTAAAAAAATTATTATTATTTTGTTTATTTTCATTTATTTATTTGAGAGTGACAGTCAGAGAGAAAGAGGCAGAGAGAGAGAATGGGCACACCAGGGCCTCCAGCCACTGCAAACAAACTCCCGACACATGCGCCCCCTTGTGCATTTGGCTAACGTGGGTCCTGGGGATTCGAGCCTCGAACCGGGGTTCTTAGGCTTCGTAGGCAAGTTCTCAGCCGCTAAGCCATCTCTCCAGCCCAGTGCACGCCTTTAATCTCAGCACTCGGGAGGCAGAGGTAGGAGGATCTCCGTGAGTTCGAGGCCACCCTGAGACTACAGAGTGAATTCCAGGTCAGCCTGGGCTAGAGTGAAACCCTACCTTGAATAAAAAGGAAAAGAAAAAAGAAGGAAAGGAAAGAAGAAAGGAAGGAAGGAAGGAAAAAGAAAAGCCAGTTCTCCTTATAGGTTACATCAGAAATCAACATACTGAAGACTTGGAATCATGCCAACATTATCAAGCTATTCCAAGTCATTCATGGGAAGAAGTATGCTTGTCTTGTTATCAAGCTGAACTCTGTTGAGAAAGCTGGCTACCTGGAGAAGGCAAAAGCCTGTTACATATTTAAACAAATATATGTGGCTTACAGTACTGTCATGCATCTGGGGGAGTCTATGCCAATTTAAAGCCAGAAAGTACACTCTAGACCCTCACCGGGAGACTCAAACTTTCCGACGTTGGATTAAGTTTATGATTTAAAGAAGGATAACATGTCATCTCACAAGGGTACACCATCGAATATTGTCTAATTCATGATGGTGTTGAAGTGATAGCACCATTTCAGGAGTTATCTTATACTTCATGGCAGTAGGCAACCGCTCCCTTCAAGACCACTCAAGACCCGAAATTGAAGATCATGGAGGGGACATATGAGAAGCCAGTTCATCTTTCTGAGAATTCCCAAGAGCTAATTAAGAAAATCTTAGAGCTAGAACCCAGCAAGAGGCCAACTCTAGTGGACTCCACTATCATAAGAACAACGTGGCAACTGGGATTTAAACCAGCAGACATCCAAACATCATCCTGTAACAGGAATTTTTAAATATATATTTATAATTTATTTATTTATTTATTTGAGAGAAAGAGGCAGAGAGATAGAGAGAATGGGCACTCCAGGGCCTCCATCCACTGCAAACGAACTCCAGATGCATGCGCCCCCTTGTGTATCTGGCTCATGTGGATCCTGGAGAGTCAAACGGGGATTCTTTGGCTTTGCAGGCAAATGCCTTAACTGCTGAGCCATCTCTCCAGCCCTGTAACAGGAATCTTCAATCAGAACTGGCCACATCCTTAATCATCCAACACACTATGCAAAGAAGGAGAGAAATTATCCTGCAACTCAGTCTTCCAGATCCAGGGGCCACAACCTCACGGGGCTCTGTAAGTCCTCCTTCTACTGTCTTCCCATCAAAACGGAGCGTCTGCCACCCCAGCTTTTCCACGGAGCTTGATGAAGCTCGGGGGTATGGAGTAACAATCTGCCAGCATGCCCAGAGGATGGCAGGAGAACCTGCATTGCAGATAATGACCCCCGCGACCTGAAGAAGATGCCGAGGGTCAGTACGGCCCCGCGCAGGGAGCTGCGGATGTCGCCAGCCTCTTGCGAGAAGAAAAGCGCACTGTTCTCCGAAGAAGAGGAGTCCCGCTGCGCCGGGCATCCCCGCAGCTACCGTGAGCCGGGCACCACAGGGATTCGCAGGATGCTTGCCAACCCCGTGAGGAGAAGCTGTGTTTGCCTGCCGAGTGTAGGAACATGTACCAACAGAGCTGCTCCGGTGGGAATGATGGGCCTCTGGCGGGCTGCTGGTGCCAGGGCACCGGGGGTCCTGATGTCCTCATGTCTGGCACCAGCCGGGCATGTGGGCCAAGCGCCCACAGAGAGGAACCCCTTACATGTGCCCAGCACACGCAGCCCAGAGGCTCCCACATTGCCAGAAGTGTTAGGTAGAAGTGAGCACACCCTTCTTCTATAGCTGAACTCACCACAAAGAACACCAGAAAAATGAAGGCTTTCTACAGCTCCCCGTGTGCCAGCTGATGGGTAAAGATGACAGAGACGATGGAATGCCTGACATGATCTGGAAACAAGAATGCGTGTGTTTACCCGAGGCAAACTGAGACTTTGACCTTCTGGTCTTCTTTGACCTTTTCCGTAAATCCTATTACACTATAGGGAGTCACTAATAATTAATAATGGATATTAATAAGCCTGTTAATAAAATTAATAATTTTCTTTAAAAGGTGTCTCTTGCGGGCTGGAGGGATGACTTACTGATTAAGGCACTTGCCTGCAAAGCCAAAGGATCCAGGTTCGATTCCCCAGGACCCACATTAGCCAGATGCACAAGGGGCACATGCGTCTGAAGTTCGTTTGCAGTGGCTGGAGGCCCTGGCGTGACCATTCATTCTCTCTCTCTTTCCCCCTCTTTCTCTGCTAAATAAATAAATAAATAAAATATTTTTACAAAAAGTGTCTCTGGCATGGGCTGGGGAGATGGCTCAGCGGTTAAAGTGCTCACCTGCAAAGCCGAGTGGCCCAGATTCAATTCCCCAGTAAGGATGTACCGGCAGATGCACGAAGTAGCGCTTGTTTGTGTCTGCAGTTCCTCCAGCGTTCCTTCATTCTGTCTCTATCTGCCTCTTTCTCTGTCTCTCAAGTAGATAAGAGAATATTTAAATAATAATGTCTCTCACCGACTGCACTTCACTGCCCTTTCATCCCAGCACTCAGGAGGCAGAGGTAGGAAGATCCCCATGAGTTCAAGGCCACCCTGAGACTACAGAATGAATTCCAGGTCAGCCTGGGCTAGAGCGAGACCCTACCTCTAAAACAAATAAACAAACAAAGGACTCATTACTAGAAGCCCCAGAAATGTATTCCTTGCGGGCCTGGATGCCAGAAGGGCAGCTGCAACATGTGGTGATCTTGTGCTTGAAACCTGGGATTTCACCAGAACTCATCATATAGCTCTGCATGTACTTTTTTGTTTGTTTGTTTGTTTTTCTGGGTAGAATTTCACTGTAGCCCACGCTAACTTGAAATCACTATGTACTCTCAGGCTGGCCTTGAATTTACAGCAATCCTGTTTCTGCCCCCTGAGTATTGGGATTAAGGTCTTATGCCACCATGTCCAGTCTTGGTTATGTGGTTTTTAAATTTTTTTTAAAATGTATTTGAGAAAAAGAGAGAGGCAGATAGAGAATGGGTGCACCAGGACCTCCTAGCCATTGCAAAGAACTCTGGATGCATGCTACGTGGGTACTGGAGAATTGAACCTGGGTCCTTTGGCTTTGCAGACAAGTGCCTTAACCACTAAGCCATCTCTCTAGACCTGGTTGTGTTTCTTTTTCTTTTCTTTTCTTTTCTTTTCTTTTTTGAGGTAGGGTCTCACTCTAGCTCAGGCTGACCTGGAATTCATTCTGTAGTCTCAGGGTGGCCTTGAACTCATAGGGATCGTCCTACTTCTGCCTCCCGGGTGCTGGGATTAAAGGCATGTGCCACCACACCTGGCTTGTTTCTTTTGTTTTTGACACAGGGTCTCATTCCTGCCCAGGCTGACCCGGAAGCTATATTGTAACCCAGGCTGGCCTCAAATTTACAGCAACCCTGGGTGCTGGGATTAAATCCCAGCTGCGTGCCACCATGCATGGCTCGCCTTGAACTTCTGACTTCCCTGCCTCTGCTTCCTGAGTGCTGGGATTACAGGTATAAGCCACCTGCACTGGCTCAAACTTTGAAACTTGATGAGCATGTTATTTTGTCAGTTTTCAAAATGCTTTGAATTTCAGGTTCGAGGTGCTCAACCTGCATTGCAAATAGCAATGCTTATAGAAGCAGCATGGGTGGGGGAACCCAGGCTGACCTGGTTCACTCTGCAATCCCACCTTGCAGGAGTCTGGATCCCACAGGGGAGCAGCCTGGAAGAGAACGGGCTCAGGATCTGGTGCCTCTGGCTGTGAACTCACTGCCCATTCCTGATTCTCTGACCTTGGTGAGTGTCCTTAGTCCAGCCTCAGTGTGTTCATTTGTGACATGGGAGGCATGCTACTAACCGTGGAGTATCACCAGCAAAGAGGCGGGTGCAGAATGCAAAACCACTAGCGCAATGCCCAGGCAATCATACAAATGTCAGCATGGCTGGGAGGAATATCTGCGACAGAAAAGTTAGACTTGAGGGCTGGAGGGATGGCTTAGCTGTTAAGTCGCTTGCCTGTGGAGCCTAAGGGACCCAGGTTCAATTCCCCAGTGCCCACGGAAGCCAGATGCACAAGGTGGCTCAAGTGTCTGGAGAGGCCCTGGAGTGCCCATTCTATCTGCCTCTCTCTCTCTCTCTAATAAATAAATAAATAAAATATTTAAAAAGAAAAGAAAAGTTAGACTTGATTGGAGAAAAGTTTTAGCAGTAGAGGGTCACTTCCCATGTCAACAGCAGAAACTGTGGCAGTGGGAAGTGCCCGCCCAGCATAGGGACCAGAAGAGCTTATGTCCAAGGAAAGGGCGGAGGGAGAGAGAGCAACAAATATGAAGGCAGCGCACTTCCTTGAACGCCTTTCTTCGCAGCTCAGCAGCCAGGTATCTGACTCCCCTGGGGTTCTCAAGGGACTTTATGGCCAGTGATGTGCTGAATTTCTGACCTGCTAACTCCTTCAAACACCCTCTCTGTCCAGGCAGTCAGGACCCCTGCGTCCCCTTGATATGCCATTCAGCCTTTGGTTTCAGCCCCTGCAGCTCTCCAGCTATGGGAGGAGTTGCCCTGGCCCCTCAAGACCCACCTCTGCCAGCCAGTCCCCACAGCCGGTGTTCCCACAGGACTTTCCCGCTTGACGTGCTCAGCCTCTTGCTGCCTACACACCCATTCTCTTTCTCTCTATTTGCCTCTCTATGTCCCTCTCTCTCTCAAATATGTGTGTGTGTGTGTGTGTGTGTGTGTGTTTTGATTTTTCAAGGTAGGGTCTCACTTTAGCTCAGGCTGACCTGGAATTCAGAGTCTCAGGGTGACCTCGAACTCACGCAATCCTCCTACCTCTGCCTCCCAAGTGCTGGGATTCAAGGCGTGCACTACCAAGTCCGGCAAGAAAGAGGTTTTTTTTTTTAAAAAATTATTTATTTATTTGAACCGGGCACGATGGCGCATGTCTTGAATCCCAGCACTTGAGAGGCAGAGGTAGGAGGATTACCATGAGTTTGAGGCCACCCTGAGACTCCTTAGTGAATTCTAGGAGATGGCTTACAAGTTAGGGCGCTTGCCTGTGAAGCCTAAGGTCATAGGTTCCATTCTCCAGTACACACATAAGCCAGATGCATAAGGTAGCACATATGGCTGGAGTTCATTTGCAGTGGCTGAAGGCCCTGGTACACCCATTCACTCTCTCTCTCTCCCTTTCTCTCTTAGAGAAAGAAAGAATAAATGAATTAATGAGCTCACCCTAAGACTATATAATGAATTCCAGGTCATCCAGGACTAGGAGACAACCTGGGAAAAGCAATAAACAAATAAAATTCTGGTAACAGAATCCTACAACCTGGCAATAAAAAGCCTATTCTACCACCAACTGCCACCAGATGGCAGGTCTTACTCAGAAGTCCTCATTAAGCCTTCCCTCTTCAAACTGTCAGCAGTACCACATCTCACCGTATTGCAAACATTTGTGCAAAACCGGCAATTGTGGCGCATGCCTTTAATCCCAGCACTCGGGAGGCAGAGGTAGAAGGATTGTTGTAAATTCAAGGCCAACCTGAGATTACATAGTGCGTTCCAAGTCGGCTTGGGGTAGATCAAGACCCTACCTTGAAAAACAAAACAAACAAAGAAATTGTCCAAGCTTCTCTCAAACCAGAGTGAGCTTGCCCTGGATAAAATATCTTCTAATTTTTTTTTTCAATTGGTTTCTCGAGGTAGAGTCTCACTAGCCCAGGCTGATCTGGAATTCACTCTGTTGTCAAGGTAGCCTCTAAATCATAGCCATCCTCCTACATTTGCCTCTCAAGTGTTTATTCATTTATTTTAAAACAATTTATTTATTTATTTGAAAGAGAAAGAGGCAGATAGAGAGAAAGAGAGAATGGGTATTCCGGGGCCTCTGGCCATTGCAAATGAATTCCAGATGCATGCGCCCCCTTGTATATCTGGCTTACATGGGTCTTGGGAAATCGAACCAGGGTCCTTAGGCTTTACAGGCAAATGCCTTAACTGCTCAGCCATTTCCCCGGCCCCAAGTGTTTATTTATTTATGACAACAAAAACAAGGCAGACAGAGAGAGAGAGAGAGAGAGTGAGAGAGAGAGAGAGAGTACAAGAGTGAATATGGGCATGCCAGGGCCTCCTGCTGCTGCAAACAAACTCCAGATGCATGTGCTATTTGTGCATCTGGCTTTATGTGTGTATTGAAGAATCGAGCCTGAGTCCTTAGGCTTTGCAGGCAAGTGCCTTAACCATTGGGCAATCTCTCCAGCCTTCTTTTGACGTTTTGTACACAATATCTCCCGATTCATCTTGGACTCATGGGTAAATATTTTTGAGTGAATAGATGGATGCATGTGTGAATATCGTTCTAATAAAATCCCAAGTCCACTCTGTGCCTTTTCTGCACTTGGACAATTAATGAAAAAGCAGAGACACACGTAGCAAGCAGTGTGTACCTATAATCCCAGCTTTAGAGGCTGAAGAGGGAAAACTGGAGTCTGAGGCCAAGTTAGTCAGAGCAAGTTAGGGAGATCATGTCCCCCCAACCAAAAACAAACAACTGAGGGCTAGGGAGATGCTCAGTTGGAAAGTGTTTGCCTTGCAAGCCTGAGGACTGAGTTCCAGCCCCAGCACCCATGTGAACTGTGGGCACGGTGGCACGCATCTGTAATTTCAGCACTGGGCAGGCACAGGATCCCTGGACCTCACTGGCCTCATTGGTGAGCTCTAAGCCAGTGAGAAACCCTGTTTCACAAAGAACATACCCGAGGAGTGACACTGAAGTTAAGTGCCCATGCACATGAACACCCATGCACATGTGCATACCACATACACACATATATGCACATGTGTGTGCCAAAAATAATAAAAATATGGGAGATGAGATGGAGAGATTGCCAGTGGTTAAAGTTCTTGCTTACAAAGCCTCACTAGGGTTCCAAATCCCCAGTACCCACATAAAACCAGATGCATAAAGTGAAACATGTATTTGGAGTTTGTTTGCAGGGCAAATGGTATGCCCACCTACTCATTCTTCCTTTCTCTCTCCTCTCTTTCTCTCTTCACTTTCTTGCAAATAAATAAATAAGTAAATTTTTAGGGCTAAGGAGATGCTCAGTGGTTAAAGATACTTGCTTGCAATACCTGCTGGCCCAGAGTTTGATTCCCCAGTACCCACATAAAGCCAAATGTACAATGTGGCTCATGTCACTGAAGTTCATTTGCAAAACAAGAGGCCCTGGTGTGCCCATTCTCTCTTCCTCCTTTTTCCTCTTTCTTCCTCCCTCTACTTGCAAATAAATAAATACTGGGCTAGAGAGATGGCTTAGCAGTTAATGCACTTGCTTCCAAAGCCAAAGGACCCAGGTTCAGTTGCCCAGAACCCATGAAAGCCATTTGCACAACATGGCGCATATATCTGTAGCTCATTTGCAGTGGCTGGAGGCCCTGGAGCACACATTCTCTCTATCTATCCACCTCTGTCTCAAATAAATAAACTGGGCATAGAGGTGCACGCCTTCAATCCCAGCACTTAGGAGGCAGAGGTAGGAGGATTGATGAGAGTTCAAGGCTACCCTGAGACTACAGAGTGAATTCCAGGTGAGCCTGGGCTTGAGCAAGACCTTACCTCAAATAAAAAATAAATAAATAAAAAATATTTTCATGACATCAAAATAAAAGAGAGATTAATTGAGAGGGGTGGGCATGTGATGGAGAATGGATTTGTGAAGGAGAAAGCAGGGGAGGGGAGGGAATTATCATGGCTTATTGTCTATAATTATGGAAGTTGTCAATATAGAAAAAAAAGAAAGAAAAAGAAAAGGGACTGGAGAAATGTGTCAGTAGTTAAGGCTTTCCTATGAAGCCTAAGGGCCCAAGTTCTATTCCCCAGTACCCACATGAACCAGCTGCACAAGGTGGCACCTGTGTCTGGAGTTCATTTGCAGTGGCTAGAGGACCCTGGCCTGCCCATTCTTTCTCTTTCTCTTTCTCTTTCTCTTTCTCTTTCTCTTTCTCTTTCTCTTTCTCTTTCTCTTTCTCTTTCTCTTTCTCTGTCTCAATCTGCATCTATCTCTCTCAAATAAATACATAAAATGTTTTTTTTTAAGAGAAGAAAAGAAAAAAAAAATGGCTTTTTAGCTTTTTTTATTGTGTTCTCCCCGCTTTTTTGTTTTTTGAGGTAGAGTCTTACTCTAGCCGAGGCTGACCTGGAATTTACTATATAGTCTCTCAGGCTGGACTTTAATGCACAGAGATCCTCCTGCCTCAGCCTCCCAAGTGCTGGGATTAAAGGCATGCATCACCAAGCCCAGCCTTTTTTGTATGTGCGTGACAAAGTGAGACAGAGAGAGTGCAATCGAACTCCAGGTGTGCCTCATTGTGCACGTGTGACATTGCACACTTATGTTACTGTGCATCTGGCTTATGTGGGATCTGGAGAGTCAAACATGAATTCTTAGGCTTTGTAGACAAGCACCTTAGCTGCTAAACCATCTCTCCAGCCCTATTTTTGTTTCTCAATTATTTAATTTATTTATTTGTTTATTATTATTTTTTGTTTTTGTTGTTTGTTTTTCAAGGTAGAGTTTCACTCTAGCTCAGGCTGACCTGGAATTCACTCTGTAGTCTCAAAGCCTTGAACTCTCAATGATCCTCCTACCTCTGCCTCCTGGGTGCTGGGATTAAAGGTGTGTGCCACCATGCCTGGCTTTTATTTTATTTTTTTAAGGCAGAGTTTCACGGTAGCCCTTGTTGACCTGGAATTTACTCTGTAGTCCTAGACTGGCCTCAAATTCAAGATCCTACAACCTCTACCTACTGAGTGCTGGGATTAAAGGTGTGTGCTGCTATGTCTGGTTTAAAATCTTTTTTTGTTTTTGTTTTTTCAGGTAGGGTCTCACTCTAGCCCATGCTACCCGGAATTCACTATGTAGTCAGGCTGGCCTTGAACTCACAGCTATAATTTTACCTCTGTCTCCGGAGTGCTGGGATTAAAGGCGTGCACCATCTCGCCTGGCTAAAATCTTTTTAATTTACTTGTTTAAGTTTTTTGTTTTGTTTTGAGATAGGGTCTTGCTCTAGCCCAGGCTGACCTGGAATTCACTGTAGTCTCAGGGGGCCTTACTCTAGCCTCACAACAATCCTCTTGCCTCGGCCTCCCAAGTGCTGGGATTAAAGGTGTCTGCCACCACGCTTGGCAAGCCTTACAACTCCAACCCTTCCTGGGCTAATGGTGAAGGGGAAGCCTCTGTCATGTGAGCATCTGTGTCTGCTGGGAGAAATCTTCCTCATCCCTGGAAGGATCTTGTGAGGTTGGAAAGACAAGGCCTAGACCTTGGCAGCTTTCAAAGAGTGAAGGAAACCCACCTTCCAACATGGTAAAGAGCTGGTCAAGCTTTTCACCTTGATCCCCCGGTGCCCATCCACCCACACAGGCCCAGACATCTGGCAGACTGCCCACTGGATTTTCCAATTTCCAGGAAGGCCTCTTATTTCCTTCCCCATACTTGAAAGCCTGGGTCTGAAAGAGAGAGTTGAGGTGGTCCCTTCTCTTCCTGGGGCATACTGTCTGTCCTGAATGTGGCAAGTCAATGAAGCTAAATGGAAGCGGGCAGCAGAGGGAGGGGGTGAGAGGCTCAAGCAGCTGAAGCCTTGGGGGGGGGGGTGGTCAAGAATCCCCAGGGGGTCCCAAGCTTCCTGGGAGGAGGATATAGACCAGAGACTGAAAACCTCTGTTCAGTGTCACAGCTCTAAGGAATATGCATGTGGGTTCATTCTTGCCACCTCCCAACCTTCTAATTAGCAAATAAGTGTTAAAAAGCCAGAAATCCTATCTCTTTCCCCAGTCACCTCCACTCCCCCTTCTTTCCCCCTCCCCCAACTCTTGCCTACACTTGTTCACCAAGAACCTGGAAAAGAAACCGAGGATTTGAGATCAGTAAGAGTGCACAGCAAGCTGAGTGTGGTGGCTCATGCCTTTAATCCTAGCACTTCGGAGGCAGAGCTAGGAGGATCACCACGAGTTCGAGGCCACCCTGAGGCTACATAGTGAATTCCAGGTCAGCCTGGACTAGAGCGAGACTCTACCTCAACCCCCCCCCAAAAAATTAATGATAATAAATAAATAAAATTTAAAATAATTCTTTAAAAAAAGATCAAATGATTGAGCTGGAGACAGGGCTTAACAGTTAAGGTGCTTGCCTACAAAACCAAAGGACTCAAGTTTGATTCGTCAGTTCCCACATAAGCCAGATGCACATGGTAGCACATGCATCTGGAGTTCATTTACAGTGGCCTGAGGTCCTGGCATACCCACTGTCTCTTCGTCTGTCTGTCTGTCTCTCTCTCTCTCTCTCTCTCTCTCTCTCTCTCTCTCACAACACATAAATATTTTTTAAAAATTTACAAGACAGGGTTGGAGAGATGGCTTAGTGGTTAAGTGCTTGCCTGTGAAACCTAAGGACCCCAGTTCGAGGCTTGATTCCCCAAGACTCACGTTAGCCAGATGCACAAGGGGGCACACGCATCTGGAGTTCGTTTGCAGTGGCTGGAGGCCCTGGTGCGCCCATTCTCTCTCTCTCTGTGCCTCTTTCTCTCTCTATCTGTTGCTCTCAAATATATAAATAAATAATTAAAAACTTACAAAACAGAGATAATACTCAAAATTAATCGCATCCTAAAAAGTTACCAGTTTTCTATTATTTAATTAATCTCTTGAGGTGTTTTTTATTAAATATTTTTATTTATTTGCAGAGAGGAAAAAAAAATGGGTGCACCAGGACCTTCTGCCATGGCAAACAAATTCCAGATGCATGAACTACTTTGTGTATTTGGCTTTACATGCGTACTGGGGAATTGAAGCCAGGCTGTTAGGTTTTATAAGCAAGTACCTTTAACCACTACATCATCACGTCAATGCTTGAGGTTATTTATACCTGTTTTCTTGAGGATAATACTATATAATGATAAGCACTGTATTTATCTCTTCCCAAGTCCACACTGGCAGGAAATTAGCTACAATGGTACTATCTGCACCATGAAAATCAGCAACCTATCTGGGCTGGCTCTGGGGACATGGTTCTTAGATACTTACCAGCACACCTCTGCCAGTGTGGCACAACATCCTGTCACCTCCTACTTTGGATTTTAGCCCCAGATTTCTTTTCACAGAAAACAAATTACTTAAACCACCACTTAAAACTAGCCAGGTGGGCTGGAGAGCTGGTTTAGCAGGTAAGCTACTTTGCCTGTGAAGTCAAAGGACCCAGGTTCAATTCCCCAGGACCCACGTAAACCAGATGCACATGGTGGCACATGCATCTGGAGTACATTTGCAGTAGTGGAAGACCCTAATATGCCCATTCTCTCTCTCTCAAATAAAAATAAAAGAAAATAAAAACTAAACCGCACTAGGCATGGTGGTACACGCCTTTAATCCCAGCACTTGTGAGGCAGAGGTAAGTGGATCGTCGTGAGTTCAAGGCCACCCTGAAACTACATAGTGAATTCCAAGTCAGCCTGGGCTAGAGTGAGACCCTACCTCGGGGGAGGGGGAACTAATGAAATAATGTTTGACATGTAATCTCAGCACACGCAAGAGCCTGAAGCAAGAGGACCACAAGTTCAAGACCAGCCTGGGCTAGAGAGACAGCTAGCTAAGTAAGGCACTTGCCTGCAAAGCCAAAGGACCCAGGTTCCATTCCCCAGGACCCACGTAAGCAATGCATCAGGAGTTCATTTGCAGCAGCTGAAGGCCCTGGCACACCCATTTCCTCTCTCTCTTCCTCTTTTTCTCTTGCAAATAAATAGATAAAGAATTAAAACTAAACAATATAAGTTCCCCTCCCCCCTAAAAATAATAAAGAAGTGAATGCTGTAGGTATAGGTCGGTGGTATACCATGTACTTAGAATGTACTATAACGCCCTGGATTCAAACCCCAGCACCAACTGAGGAGAAATAAAAAACCCAAAATCTCATGGAAAATGTTAATAAAAATTAAAAAAAAAAAAAAAAAACAAAACCCAAATCGCTGAGATAGTAGAGCGTGAATGCTGGAAACTGATGTATGGGACAGCTGTGAAAGATCTGTAGACACAATGTATAGAATGTGTGACTGGTTCTTCCCCCTTTCTGGGGACCTTATATCTGATGGACCTTGGCCACACCAGCCCAAGGATCTTTTGCAGTCAGACCCCAAAGAAGACATTGGTTGTCCTCCAGGTACCTCTTCCAAAGATCCACATAATGAGGCTGGAGAGATGGCTTAGTGGTTAAGGTGTTTGCCTGCAAAGCCAAAGGATCCCAGTTCAGCTCTCCAGGACCCACGTTAGCCAGATGCACAAGGGGGCGCACGCGTCTGGAGTTCGTTTGCAGTGGCTGGAGGCCCTGGTGCTCCCATTCTCTCCCTCTCTTTGTCTCAAATACATAAATAAAAATAAAAATATCCACATAATGGATCACTGCAAGGTTCAAAGATGAGTATGATGACTTATGCTCATAGTAAGGAAGGAAGATAAGATTTCCTCACTTCCAAGACTACAAGCACTCTGGGGTAACATATGCTATAAATCTTAAATCAGGATTGCATAGCATGTAAAAGAGCTCCTATTTTCTCCATGTCCTCCTGTTACAGATGAAGAGACTGAGTCCACATAGTGATCAGTGGCTTGTCCAAGGCCTCACAAGTTAGTGGCCAAAGCCTGAGGCTCCTAATGCCTGGAGCACAGCCTTTTCTTGCCACCCTCAGTTCTATTTGAGAAACTATAATCTCTATTGACTCTGAGTGGGAGCAAGCAACTTGCTCTTTCTCTCTTTTCTCTCTCAAACCCTCATTTCTTCTCTGCCTCCTAGAAAATACATTCTCTTTTTTGCTCTCTCTCTCTCTCTCTGATGCATATGTGTATCCCTGTTCAAATGTGTGTGGACAAACATGTTTGCACATGGTTATGTGTACCTGTGAGTCAATGTGCATGTGGAGGCCACAGGTTGATGACAGAGATCTTTAGTCACTCTCTTCCCTATTCTTTGAGACAGAGTCTCTTGCTGAACCAAGAGCTCACAGATTCAGCTAAACTAAGTAGCCAGTGAACCCCAAGGATTCCATTTCCACCTCCTCAGTGCTAGGATTACAGGAGTATACCATAACACCCCCACATTTTATGTGGGTTTTGGGGATCCTAACTCAGATGGCTGTATAGGGAACACGTTATCCACTGAGTAATTTCCAGCCCTGAAATAATAATTTTTAAACTTTTTAAACTTTTTATTTATTTGAGAGAGAGAGGTAGGGGAAGGGGTTGAGATAGAGAGAAAGCATGTGAATGAGCATGGCAGGGCCTCTAACTGCTGCAAACAAACTCCAGATACATATGCCACCTTGTGCATTTGGCTTAAGTGGGTCCTGGGGAATCAAACTGGGATCCTTTGGCTTTGTATGCAAGCTAAGTAATCTCTCCAGCCCAAGAATATTCTTATAGAGTACCACATAAATGCTATATGGTATGGGGGACACAGAAGAATAAGACCCAATTAGCCAGACCTGTCAGCACATGCCTAGAGTGGGGAGGATCACAAATCAGAAGCCAACCTGGACTACATAATCAGTTCCAAGCCAGCCTGGGCTAAAACAGTGAGATCCTGCCTAAGGGGGAGGGGGGATAGGAGGCGAGGGTGTGGTGGTGCATGCCTTTAATCCCAGCACTTAAGAGGCAGAGGTAGTAGGATCTCTGCGAGTTCGAGGCCACCCTGAGACTACATAGGGAATTCTAGGTCAGCCTGGGCTAGAGTGAGACCCTACCGCAAAAAAAAAAAGAAAAGAAAAAAGAAAAGAATAAGAAAATCTGATTCCTCATATGCAGGAGGGAAATACAGAATATAACCTAAAACTCCTTCAAGGGAATGAGGGAGCTACCTTAGCACTATTACTAACCCTGTTCTGAGCCCAGGGAGTACCTCAAAAGTCCCGAGACTCCTGGGTCTGGTGACGCCTGTCTTTAATTCCAACACTCTGAAGGCAGTGGTAGGAGGATTACTGTGAGTTCGAGGACAGCCTGAGACTACATAATGAATTCCAGGTCAGCCTGGGCTAACTAGATAACCTACTTTGAAAAAACAAAAACAAACAAAATTCCCCAGACTAATTGGGAAAAGTAGAAGACAGAGAAAAAGCCACTGAGACAAAGTCAGTTAGCTTCCCCCAAGTGACTGAAGCTTGGGATGCCTGTTTCCCCAGCAGACAAGCCAATAGCAAACTGGGGCTGGGAGACAGAGCTTTAGTCCAGTGAAGACTTCTAGAAAAAATGAAATGGGGCAGGGGAGAAAAGGCATACAAATCAGGAGCCATTTTAAAAAATTAGATTTAAATTGTTATTATTATTTTTTTATTTTAAACACTTTAAAAAATGTTATTTTATTATTTATTTAGTATTTGAGAGAGAGAAGGAGAGAGAGAGAGAGTGAGAGACAGAGAGAATGGGCACACCAGGGCCTCCAGCCACTGCGAACCAACTCCAGATGCATGCGCCCCCTTGTGCATCTGGCTTATGTGGGTCCTGGAGAATCAAACCGGGATCCTTTGGCTTTGCAGGCAAATGCCTTAACTGCTAAGCCATCCCTCCAGCCCTAAATTGTTATTATTATTATTTGTTTTTGTGGGATAGGGTCTCGCTCTAGACTGACCTGGAATTCACTCTGTAGTCTAAGGGTGGTCTTGAACTCACAGTGATCCTCCTACCTCTGCCTCCCAAGTGCTGGAATTGAAGGTGTGTGACACCATGCCCGACTGCCCCATATTTTGAGTGCATAAAGATTCCTAGGACCTCTTAGGTCCTTGGAACTCCTTTGGTGAGGGGATCACTGGGCTTTCCCTCCTACTTCAGTGAGGCCCAGCATGCTGGAAGTGATGTGGGTGCTGTGAGATCCCAAGATAATGACTCAGACCTGCGATTTCCCATTGTGCTTTTCTCTGAACCACTCCTGCTCCCTCCGCCCCGGAAAAGATCTTCACCAACCAAGAAAGACCCTTGCTTCTAGTTCTCAGCCCTGCCTAATGATGTCTTGAGCCCCTGTTAGGCTCTTCCTTCCTTCTTCTTCTTTTTTTTTTAAAAATATTTATTTATTTGCAAGCAAAAGGACAAGAGACAGACAGGGAGAATGGGTTCACCAGGACTTCCAGCTGCTGCATACAAATTCCAGATGTATGTACCACTTTGTGCATCTGGCTTTACCTGGGTACTAGGGAATTGAACCCGGTTGTTAGGCTTTGTTAGCAAGCACCTAAACTGCTGAGCAGTCTCTCCAGCCCCTTCAAGCTTCCTTCTTTCTTTTCTTCTTTCCTTCCTCCCTTACTTCTCCCCCCCCCCACCCTTCCACCATTGTATAAAGTACTAAAAACCCAAGCGATTCTAAAAATCAGATTTCTGGGGAACTGGGAGCTGGTTCAGCTATTAAAGGCACTTGCTTGCAAAGCCTACCTGCCCGGGTTGGCCCAGGTTCAGTTTCCCAGGATACTTGTAAAACCAGATACACAAAATGGCACATGCATCTGGAGTTCATTTGCAGCAGCAAGAGACCCTGGTGTGCCCCTCTGTCCTTGAAAATAAATAAATAAATAGAATATATTTAAAATAATAAAAATAAAAACCTGATTTCTGCCTAAGTAGCTGAAACCCTAGCGACCAAGTGGTATCAGAAGGAGGCTGGAGGTGTCACTCGGCGGTGGAGTGCATGCTTAGCCTGCAGGAGGCTCTGGATTTGAAAGTCAGCGCCCCTCCTCCCAAAAGTGATATGAATACTCAAAACAAATACAGTCCTGGGTGGTACAAAAGATTGGTAATATAATATAATATAATATAATATAATATAATATAATATAATATAATATAATATAATATATACATATATAATTATATAGTAATTATATATAATATTTTATTTATATAAATGCATATATATATATATATATGAACCATTAATAAACTGGAGGTGTACCTCTCAGATACAGAAGGAAAGACCTACTATAAATGTATAAATGAAAGAAATATACCAGAATTTTAATTTGGTCTAATGTGGTGGAAGAGAATGTTGCAAAGATGGCACCATCCAGCCATAAGAAACATAAGGGCTGGAGAGATGGCTTAGCAGTTAAGGGTCTTGCCTGCAAAGCCAGAGGACCTAGGTTCCGTTACCCAGGACCCACGGAAGCCAGATGCACAAGGTGGCACATGCATCTGGAGTTTGTTTGCAGTGGCTAGAAGGCCCTAACGTGCCCATTCTCTCTCTCTCTGTCTCTCTCTCTCTAAAAAAGAAAGAGAGAGAGAGAGGAAGGAAGGAAGGAAGGAAGGAAGGAAGGAAGGAAGGAAGGAAGGAAGGAAGGAAGGAAGGAAGGAAGGAAGGAAGAAAGAAAGAAAAGAAACTGGCTATAGTCAGTGGTCCTGCAGGGTAGCGCCACTGTCATTCTGGGAGGGAAGAAGGGCGGGGTTTCCTTGAAGGCTTTGGGCTGAGTCCCTCCTCCCCATCCCCCATTGGGTCAGTAGCCCCTGCAGCCCTGCCAGTGAGGGACAAATGAGATGGGCTGTTGATTTCTCCCCCTGGGTCATTCAGAATTTGCCCACATAAATCCTGAGAGGGGCTCTGCCCTCTCTTCCCTGCTCTGCACTTGGCCCTGAGCTGGACCTGGTCCTCTGGAGGGACAAGAACCATGGGGGACCTGTTTATGCTGTGGGTGGCTGTGGGCATGTGCTGTGCCACCTTCCATGTCTCTGCCTGGTAAGTCCTTCTCCAAGCCCCCGCCCCCACCAAGAAGCCCCTTTATCTCATCCCCACTCACCTCCGCCTCACTTTTCCCTTTTTGGTAGGTCAGTGAACAATTTCCTGATAACGGGTCCCAAGGTATGATGGTCTCCCCCTCCTGGTTTTGTCCATCCTGATAGGGCTCTTTCTGGGAAAAGAAAAATAAGGGAGGGGAGAGAGTGACAGAACTCGTTACCCACAAAACCAGGACTCCACCAGTCTTTCTTTCCTTCCTATTTATTTATTTATTGTGCTTGAGATTGGACCTAGGGACTTGCGCATGCTAGGCAATCTCTTTACCACTGAACTCTATCCCCCATGTCCTAGAATTATTTCTTAATAGGCAGCTATCCGACTCCAGTTCTGCCTTCTCCCCTGCCCTGGATTCCCTGTGCCAAAGGACGCTCACAGTGCCCTTTCCCCTGGCCAGGCCTACCTAACCTACACCACCAGTGTGGCCTTGGGTGCTCAGAGTGGCATCGAAGAATGCAAGTTCCAGTTCGCTTGGGAGCGCTGGAACTGCCCTGAAAATGCTCTCCAGCTCTCCACCCACAACAGACTGAGAGGCGGTAAGTTTCCATGGGCTGGGCTTGGAGTATATATGTGTATATGTGTGTACAGAGAGGTGGGAAAGTGACCAGCGATCTGCTGATACGTTCCTTGCTGTATGACTTTGAGTGAACTATTTTCTCCATCTCAACCCCAAGTTTGTCTTCTGGGGAAGACCAGCCCACCAGGAGTATTGTAAAGCACGCAGAGGTATCTTATCACAAATGTAGGGAATTACTGTGGGTTTTAATGTACGCAGGGATTTGTGTGCTTGTACATTCCTACCTTGCTCTGATTTGTATGCAATAAAAAAATGAAACTGAGGGCTGGAGGGATGGCTTAGCAGTTAAGGTGCCTGCCTGCAAAGCCAAAGAACTCAGGTTTGATTCCCCAAGACCCACGTAAGCCAGATGCACAAGGGGGCACATGCACCTGGAGGTCGTTTGCAGTGGCTAGAGGCCCTGGCACACCCATTCTCTCTCTCTCTTTCTCTGTCTTAAAATAAATAAATAAATATATATTTTTTAAATGAAACTGGAGCTAGGGGCTGGAGAGATGGCTTAGCGGTTAAGCACTTGCCTGTGAAGCCTAAGGACCCTGGTTCGAGGCTCAATTACCCAAGACCCACGTTAGCCAGATGCACAAGGGGGTGCATGTGTCTGGAGTTTGTTTGCAGTGGCTGGAGACCCTGGCATGCCCATTCTCTCTCTCTCTGTCTGTCTCTCTCTAATGAATAAATAAAAATTGAATAAAAAATTAAAAAAAAAAAAGAAACTGGAGCTTGTGTGGTGGTGCACGTGTTTAATCCCAGCACTCGGGAGGCAAAGGTAGAAGGATTGCCATGAGTTCAAGGCCACCCAGAGACTACACAGTGAATTCCAGATCAGCCTGGGCTAGAGAGAGACCCTATCTCAACAAAAAGAAAGAAAGAAAGACAGACAGGGGGGAGGGAGGGAGGGAGGAAGGAGGGAGAAAGAAAGAGGGAAAGAAAGAGGAAGAGAGAGGGTCTTCCTCTCTTTTCTAAGCCAGCCTTGTGACCCTGAGCTTCACCCCTCATGCACCAGCAGCAGTGGCTGGTGGACAGGTCTAGGCTGGACACAGGAAAGCAGGACCCTTATCCTAACACCACAACGAAACAGTAGACTTGATTTCATCCTTCCCCCTGGGTTTCACCTTCCCATGTGTAGCATGAAGATGTCTATTCTTGCCTTGGTAAAGTGAGGGGGCTGGAAAAACACTGTACTGTTCTCTGGAGGAAAAGTGCATCCTTTTAAACCCAAAAAGAGGTGGAACAAGGAGGGTAAGAGAGCGTTGCTTTCCCGAGCCTGTGCTTCGGCTCGTCAGGGCTCATGTCTGCAGGCAGTCTCCTCTCTTTCTGTCCACAGCCACCAGAGAAACCTCCTTCATTCACGCTGTCAGCTCGGCGGGAGTCATGTACACCATCACCAAGAACTGTAGCATGGGCGACTTTGAAAACTGTGGCTGTGATGAGTCAAAAAATGGGAAAACCGGTAATTTGGGCTTTCTGGTGGATGCGGGAAGAGGTGAGGGGGCTATAGAATTGATGCAGGCTAAGTCTTCTAGGACAAGACTGAGGGGCACAGCTTCACCCCCTAGACTCCAGCAGACCCTTCGTTTGTAGGAGCTCCTGGACCGATACTCTCATATGCGTGTTGAGTCCAAGTTCATGAGACCAAGGATTAGTAAGTGTCTCTAAAACTAACAAGCAACCTGGGAATGAGAAAGCCAGAATTTAAAAACAGCCTTGTAGTAGAATGGCTTATCTATAACCCAGAACTTAACTGTTTGCAGATCACCTAAGAGACTAACTCATTGATCACAGATTATCACTGATGAGAAGGTGGCTCTAAGAAAAGCACTGTGGAATAATGGTGGAGTTGCTGAATGTTTAAGCCGCAGTGAGACTGTGAGACCAGCCAGGCCAGCCCACGGACCTGCATGTTCCGTGGCTATGGAAGATTTACTGCCTAGGGTTTGGGAGTATCGCAAGTGGGCTTTGGGAACAGGACTCCTCCTTTTCCCTGTCTCACCTTCCCTGTGTATAGCGTTATGCCCTATGCGGGTTCCTGAGAATGTGTCAGTCAAAAAGCCTTAGCAGGGAGCTGTACGCAGAACTGATTCTTTCCTTGTGTGTAGGAGGCCATGGCTGGATCTGGGGAGGCTGCAGCGACAATGTGGAATTTGGGGAAAGGATCTCCAAACTCTTTGTGGACAGTCTGGAGAAGGGGAAGGATGCCAGAGCCCTGATGAACCTTCACAACAACAGGGCCGGTAGGCTGGTGGGTACAGGAATCGGCCAGCGTTGGCAACAGTCTCGCAGCCACACAGTCCTCCACAGCTTACGGAGGGTTGCCTCACTCATGCCCGGGTTTCTCCTCAAAACCATCTAGCAAGAACTGAGGTAGCTAGCCCCGTTCCCCAGAATGACAGAGCCAGGAAAAATACAGAACCAAACCTTGCTTCCACGATTCACATCATATGTGTGTGTGTATATATATATATATATATTTTTTTTTTTTTTAAAGGCAGGATCTTACTCTAGCCTAGACCGACCTGAAATTTTGTAGTCCCAGCCTGGCTAGAGTGATCCGTCTACACCTGCACCACATTTTATTTTTTGTTTTACTTTTTTTTTTTTTTTTGTTTTTTTTGAGGTAGGGTCTCACTCTGGTCCAGGCTGACCTGGAATTAACTCTGTAGTCTCAGGGTGGCCTTGAATTCACGGCGATCCTCCTACGACTGCCTCCCAAGTGCTGGGATTAAAGGTGTGCACCACCATGCCTGGCTTGTTTTACTTTTTTATATATTTATCTCACTTATTTATTTGCCAGCAGGTAGAAGAGCATGAGTGTGGGCATGCCTGGGCATCCTGCCACTGCAAACAAACTCCAGATGTATATGACTTCACCTGGGCACTGGGAATTGAACCTGGGATGGCAGACTCTGGTAGCAAAGTATCTTTTACCTCTGAGACATCTCCCCAGTCCTTTTATTTTAGTTTAGAGCAGAATTTCACTCCAGCCTAGACTGACTTTGGGGAACTCACTCTGTAGCCCGGGCTGGTCTTGAACACATGGTCATCCTCCTACCTTAGCCTTCTGGGGGCTGGGATGATAGGTGTGGACACGTTTTGTGCTTGTTTGTTTGTTTGGGACAGGGTCTTGGGTCTTGCTAGCACCACTGCTGGCTTTGTATTGGTGATATATCTCAGACAGGACTCAAACTCATGGTAATCCTCCTGCTTCAGCCTCCCAAGTGCTAACAAAATTTTAATCACGAAATGCACGCTAGTACATTAACAAAAACCTGTTTCCCTAATGTCTGTCTGGAATGCAAGAGATGTGATTGATCTAAGTATCTCTGAGGAATCTATTCTTCCTCAAGACTTTTGGTGGTCTAAGATTCTCAACTCAAATCTAGAAGCAAATTAGACTTAGAGCAAATAATGAAAATTTTGCTGCCTGAGCATTGTAGCACACACCTTTAATCCCAACACTTAGGAGGCAGAGGTAGGAGGATTGCTGTGAGTTTGAGGCCACACTGAGATTATATATTGAATTCCAGGTTAGTCTAGACTACAGCAAAACACTACCCTGAACTGTACATAAATGTCCTCATTGCCCAAAATAAGAGGGAGAAAAGCTGGCCATGGTGGCACACACTTTTAATCCCAGCACCTGGGAGGCAGAGGGGAGGAGGATTACTGTGAGTTCAAGACCACCCTGAAACTATGTAGTGAATTACAGGTCAGCCTGGATTAGAGTGACACCCTACCAAAAAAAAAAAAAAAGCCTGGTGTAGTGGCACATGTCTTTAATCCTAGCACTCGGGAGGCAGAGGTAGGAGGATCACTGAGTTCTAAGCCACCCTGAGACCACATAGTGAATTCTGGGTCAGCCTGGGCTACAGTGAGACCCTACCTTGAAAAAAAAAAAAAAAAGCCTTGGGGTGAATGAGTTCAGACACTGGGAGCTTTCTTCCATCTGAGGGGGCCCAGAAGATAAATCCAGGCCACCACAAATGATCTAGCATCAGCTTCAAGATGAACTGTGATCATATTTTCTTTTGCCTTATAAAATATTTCCCTTGATTTTTTTTTTTCTATTTGTGGTGATGAGGTGCTCTACTCCTGAGTGATATCACCAGTCTCTACTTTATCCAGTACTTGCTCCAAGTAGAGGGCAAAACACACTGAACAAGCACTGGAGTTGGGCCTGGAGGGTGATACCAGGTTTCCTGATAAGTTACCATCTCAACCCAAATCATCCAGGGTGGTTTGAAATTACCAGCATAGGGTCCTTAAAGCCCTGAACATTCTCACCCAGAAGATCTTAAACAGGGCCCAGGCATGAATATTATTTGAGCTTCCCCAGTAATCCTGATGCTTCTCCAGAGCCAGAAAGCCTAGCTCTAGGATATTCCATTTAGTTGTTAGCCACTGGCCTTCTCTGCTAAGAGCCATTCTTTCTCCTCCTGCGCCCTCTCTGAAGGCGGTGAGAGCCACCATGAAAAGGGCCTGCAAGTGCCATGGCATCTCCGGGAGCTGCAGCATCCAGACGTGCTGGCTGCAGCTTGCTAGCTTCCGGGAGATGGGAGACCACCTGAAGGCCAAGTATAACCGGGCGCTAAAAATTGAGCTGGATAAGCGGCGACTAAGGGCTGGCAACAGTGCGGAGGGCCGCTGGGCTCCCGCTGAGGCCTTCCTTCCCAGCGCAGAGGCCGAGCTGATCTTTTTAGAGGAATCTCCAGACTACTGTACCCGCAATGCCAGCCTGGGCATCTATGGCACGGAAGGCCGCGAGTGCCTTCAGGCCGGCCGCAACACGTCTCGGTGGGAGCATCGCAGCTGCGGGCGTTTGTGCACCGAGTGCGGGCTGCACGTGGAAGGGAGGAGGACTGAGGCCGTGAGCAGCTGCCACTGCAAATTCCACTGGTGCTGCACCGTCCGGTGCGAGCAGTGCCGGCGCGAGGTGACCAAGTACTACTGCGCACGCGCCCCGGCCAGCGTCCGCCCCCCGGGCTAGGGCCGCGCCTGGCCGCCTGGGCGGACCTCGCTGCCCGGCGAGATGAGCACGGCTCCCCCCTTGCCAGGGAGCAGAGCCCATGGCATGTGCTGGGTGCGGACTGGGGCCATGGAAACCCACGACTATGCATCGTATCCTTGACAGAGCTAAAATGATTTGTAGACCCAGTCTTTCCAGCACCGTTGCTGCCTGGACATTATGCCTAAACGTCTGTAGCTTGCTGAAGGAGGTGTTTAGTATGGGCTCCCCATCTAGGGGAACCCCCAAAATATTTGTTCTATTGTTTCTGACTGTGTCTAGCTCAGATGTGCCTCTGTGGATCAGAGAAAATAGTAGGAAAAAAAAAAAAGGCGTACCCTTCCCCCCACACACACACAAGTTCATGGAGATAGGTGGAGACCACCGTCCTCCTATTGGGGTTTCCACCTGTGTACGCACTTTGGGAAAGTCCTCCCCACCCGAGCCTGGGGAAGCCAGACACAACGGGAGGGAGGAACCACGGAGGGGAGCAGTGACAGTAAGCTGTAGGTGACCGGGACTTCCCAGACGCGGTCCTGGAAGAGGAATTCTTTCCCCCGCCCCTCCCCAATCACAAGAGCCACAAAACATCCCTGCCTTGTTATTTTCCCAAGGTGGGAGTTCATTTGTGACCAGTGCTTCTGGGGTACCATACCACTGGGATCTCTTATTACTCCCCTTGGAAATGTTAGGCTCAGAAAGGAGATGAGAACCCTGCTCTGTGTGCCAAGTTATTCACCAGGCTATGAGAATCTAGAAGTTTTAAAGCTCCCTGCCTGTGGAAGGTGGAGGCAGTATGACCAGGAATTCCCTCAACAAGTGGAGAACAGCCTCAAAACGCTATCTCAGGACAACAAACAAATAACTAATATGATCAATCAAAGAAAAAAAAATTGAGGTTCCCAGGCACTTGGCCAATAGCAAAATAATACATACAGATTTAGTTGTTATTTTAATGCATCCTAAGCCACTTGAGAAACAAGGAAGCCCTTTGAACTGAGACTGTATTCAAAGTGTGTTTGCTCTCTTAACTTGGGCTTCCTAGGGTGTCGGTTCACTGAGACCTGGGCCCCAGGGCAGGAGTCTAGGAAAGTTGTGGATTCTCCTTCCCTCATTTGCACTTCTGTACCTTCTAATGGTAATCTTTGGAGGAGGTTTATAAGAGCCCTGAGGGGGTTCAGCCATTAGGTTCCTAACTCTGAATTTCTGAGCCTTGGAAGGGTCTGCTGATGGTGTGGACCTAATACCCTGCAGGGAGGGTTAATAAACAAGTGAAATGACCCAGCACCCCAGATTTTTGTTTTAAATTGAAAAACAAATGAATTGTTTTTGTTTCTTACAATAAACAAATATTTTTTGTCAGAAATACTGTGTTTCCAAATGCCTGTGAGTCCATTTTAAGCTGTTTTTTTTCCCAGAACAAAATTAAGCTTTTGTTTGTTTGTTTGTTTTTATTTATTTATTTGAGAGCAACACACAGAAAAAGAGGGAGGGAGAGAGAGAAAAAGAGAGAATGGGCACACTTGGGCTTCCAGCCCCTGCAAACGAACTCCAGACACATGCTCCACCTTGTGCATCTGGTTTATGTGAATCCTGGAGAATCAAGCCTCGAACCAGGGTCCTTAGGCTTCACAGGCAAGCGCTTAACAACTCATCTCTCCAGCCCCCTAAGCTGGTTCAAAAAAAATATGAGAGAAAGTAAGAAAGAGGTAGAGAGAATGGGCACACAAGGGCCTTTAGCCACTGCAAACAGAACTCCAGAGGCGTGCACCACCTTGTGCATCTGTGCATATGTGGGTCCTAGAGAATCAAACTCAGGTGGGGCGTGGTGGTGCATGCCTTTAATCCCAGCACTCCTGAGGCAAAGGTAGGAGGACTGCCATGAGTTCGAGGCCAGCCTGAGACTACATAGTGAATTTCAGGTCAGCCAGGGCCTGGGTGAGACCCTACCTCAAAAAAAAAGAACAAACGAACGAAAAACAAAACACTCCGGGTGGTTAACACTGGTACTCTGGTACTTAAGAGAATCAAACTCCTTAGACTTTGTAGGCAAGCACCTTAACCACTGAGCCATCTCTCCAGCCCTAAACTGATTGTTTGATGAAAACTGTGTGGGTGGTAGACACTACCTAAGGGTAAAAATTTTGAAGAACTATGAGGATATGATGGAGTATGGATTTGTGAAAGGGAACGTGGGGGAGGATATGATGGAGTATGGATTTGTGAAAGGGAACTATGGTTTGTTGTCTGTTAAGTATGGAGCTGTCATTAAACAATAAATTTTAAAAAAGAAAAATTGAAATAAGGCAGCCAAAAGGAAAGATTAGCCAGGCATGGTGGCCTTTAATCCCAGCTCCCGGGAGGCAGAGCAGAGGTAGGAGGATCATTGTGAGTTCCAGGCCACCCTGAGACTACTGCATAGTAAGTACCAGGTCAGCCTGGACTAGACTGACACTCTAACTCGGGGGGGCGGGGGGGCGGGGAGGAAACATTATTTAGGAAAGATTATTTCCTGGGAATTAGAGAAAAAATAAAAACATGGGGTGTGGCTCAGTAGAGTGCCTACCCAGCATGCAGGAAGGCCTGGATTCTCAGCACTTCATAAAACCAAGTATGGTGCCGTATACGTGTAATCCCAGCACCCTGGTGGTGGAAGCAGGAGGACCTGGAATACATGAGACTCTTGAGAAAGAAAGGAGAGAGAAAACAAAATCGTAAGATTGATAAAATTGCATGGTTCTAAGTTAAACCCACAATAAATATGGACACCAGAGTGTACCTAGCCTGACACCTCAGCTGTGACAGGATGCAAGGGAGAGGAACAACTAGATTTCCTCCCTGCGTTCCCAAGGGAGTCCCACTCAAAGAACCAAAGATGTCAGACAGGACTGCACTGATACATCCACATCTTAAGGGGAGGGGACTCAGAATCAAAACCAGCCCTGTTCAAACATCACTCCAGGAGAACAAGGCTGTTGTTCGCTGTGGGGCTATATCAGAGGTTTTCAATCCAAGCCAGGTATGTTGATGCAAACCTTGAATCCCAGCACTCAGACAGATGGCATAGAGGTTAAGGCACTTGCCTGCAAAGCCAAAGGATCTGGGTTTGATTTCCCAGAACCTACATAAGCCAGATGCACAGGGTGGTATATATGTCTAGAGTTCTTTGTGGTGGGTGGAGGCCCTGGTATGCTTATTCTCTCCCTCAATTTTTAAAAAAATTGTTCATTTTTATTTATTTATTTGAGAGAGAGAGAAAGAGGCAGAGAGAGAGAGAGAATGGGCACAACAGGGCTTTCAGCCTCTGCAAATGAACGCCAAATGCATGCGCCCCTTTGTGCATCTGGCTAACGTGGGTCCTGGAGAATGGAGCCTTGAACCGGGGTTCTTAGGCTTCACAGGCAAGCGCTTAACCGCTAAGCCATCTCTCCAGCCCTAAAATATTTTTTAAAAGGGGAATTTCTTTCTTTCTTTCTTCTTTAAAGAGGAATTTCTTTAAAAGAGAAGGAGGACGAGGAAGAAGGGGGCATACTGGTAGGAGGATCACTGTGAGTAGTTTGAGGCCAGCCTGGGACTACAGAGTGAGTTCCAGGTCAGCCTGGGCTAGAGTGCAACCCTACCTAGAGAAAAAGAAAGAAAGAAAATCCAAAGAAATGGAAATTCCATGAAAAGTTTGGTAAACTCAATAGTCATAGTTTCCTGGTCTCTCCGCAGCCTCTCCCAGCCTCATCCATCCTTACCTCCAGAGTAATCAATCACACCAGCTAACCTTCTTACATGGACCTGAGCCCACAACCTAAAGGAATCTAGATTTCTCCCCATCCATCACCCTCCTGTCAAGGATCCATTCGGACAGTCATTCAGATTCATTAGTTACAACCCAGTGTCCCTTCCTTTTTGGTGTCTTTAACAAGCTGGCTATCATTAAGGTGACAGAACAATAAAACTTCCATATTCTCTAGGTTCAGGGCCCGAGGAAGGCAAATTGACTATAGTTTGTTGGCTGATCTTGAAAACCTGCTGAAAAGGGGAGGGGAGGAGTCTGCGGGAACCCTGCCCCTCAGCTTGTATTTCAGGAAGTCAAGGCCCTGGGTCACTTCCCTGGAGAATGGAGTCCATATTTTCTGTTCTAGACTAGGACTATGTTCATATTTGTCAGATTCTCTCCTACAGAGCTTTTTTCCCCTTTGCCATCTTTGCTTCCTCCTCCTTCCCATCCCGCCTTTTCTTTTTTTTTTTGGTGGCAGGGGTGGGATCCCCTTCCCACCTTTGATGTGGACAGAACTACGGACTCCAAAAGAAAACCCTGAAGGAGCTGGGAGTGGTGGTGCATGCTTTTAGCCCCAGCACTTAAGAGGCCAAGGTAGGAGGATCACAGTGTGTTCGAGGCCACCCTGACACTACAGAGTGAATTTCAGGTCAGCCTGAGCTAGTGACCCTACCTTAAAAAAAAAAAAAAAAAAGATAGAAAGAAAAAGAAAACCCTGAAGGGGCGGTGCTTGCCTGTAAAGCCAAAGGACCCAGGTTTGATTCCCTGGGACCCACATAAACCAGATGCACAAGGGGGTACATGCATCTGGAGTTTGCAGTGGCTAGAGGTCCTGATATGCCCATTTTCTCTCTCTCTCCATCAAATAAATAAAATAGAATATTTTTTTTAAAGTAAGACATTAAAAATTTCAAAAACAAAATAGCCAAAGAACCCAAAATATAACAACAACAAAAAAAGATGAGAAAATCCTGAAGCCAACATGTCTGTCCCTGATCTAGTCACCATTTGCAGTTTGACAAGCATAAAGGGTAAGGAGAGCTGGAAGGAGAACAGTAACTTGAGCACCCACTATGTGCCAGGTGCTTAATAAATAGTGTCGCCTTCAATTTCCTTCCTTCCTTCCTTCCTTCCTTCCTTCCTTCCTTCCTTCCTTCCTTCCTTCCTTCCTTCCTTCCTCTCCTCTCCTCTCCTCTCCTCTCCTCTCCTTTCCTTTCCTTTCCCCTCCCTCCCTCCCTCCCTCTCTCCCTCCCTTCCTTTCTTTCTTTCTTTCTTTCTTTCATTTCTTTTGGGTTTTTCCAGGTAGGGTCTCACTCTGTCCCAGGCTGACCTGGAATTCACTATGCAGTCTCAGGCTGGCCTCAAACTCACAGCAATCCTCCTACCTCTGCCTCCCAAGTGCTGGGATTAAAGACATGCGCCACCATGCCTGACCTTTAATTTTCACATTTCAATTAAAACAGTTGCAATTATTAGGGAGGGGTCAAGGTGTAGTTTGGATGTAGCACACATTTAAAATGTACAAATCATGGGTTCAATCCTTAGACACCCCCCCCCCACACACACACATACACACAATAAAAGAGTTACAGTCATTTTCCTCTTACTGGGTGAGGAAAATGACTCAAGAGGGAGTGAGGGCCTCAACCTAAAAGTAAAAACCCAGGACATGGATTTGAATTCAGACCTGCCACCTCATAAATTCAAATTCTTCCTTTTACAACCACTTACACGCAGGGGGTCTAGGCTCTCTGGCCACATACTAACCACCTCTGACAGCTTGTGGAATGAGGAGCTTTCATATGCAGAGAAAGGGGTCTTCCTCCCTTTTTGGCAAGTAAGAGAGTCATATTTCTCAGCCCTTCACCAGAACGAAGAATCTAACTTTTGATTTGCAAAGTTCTCCCCTGGAATGATAAAAGCAGATAGCCTGGCTCCTGCTGACTTGGGAAGGTGGAAGGCTGCTTCTCCTCGGAGCCTCAAAGAAGGCTAGCTGTTTGTATGTTCTACAGTAGAGGTCAAAATTTCAAGAGGACAGACATGTTAAGGGAGGAGTGTTTATTTTAGAAGTTACAGGAAGGAAAAACCAGTTCCACCAGAGAATGGGCAAAACTATAGCCCCAAATCACAAACTATTTGTAATCTTCCATGGACACCAAAGATACCAGGTTAAAGCAGGGACCTGTGTAAAGAGTCCTGAAGGAAGCTCAGCACCTCTGGGTAGGGAGACAGTCTCTAAAGCGCCTGGTCCTAATGCTCTCCCCATCATAGAAGGAAGGGATCCTGCGGAGCACAGACGCAGGGCCCTGGGCGGTCTCTATGGCCTGTGCTCTGCCCCCTGGTCATGCTGACTTGCTCTAAGTGAGGCAACAAGAAAGGGATATGACACCCCAAGGTGAGTTACGCCAGCGATCTGTATGTGATCCAAATAAAAAAAGTGGGGTAACTCCTATCCCAAGGCTAAAGGAAGAACAGCACATGGCGGGAGGGAATTATGATCATGGTACAGTGTTTATATTTATGGAAGCTGTTAACAAAAAGTTATAAAATAAAATAAAATAAATAAATAAGAAAAGTGGACTGGAGAAACGGATTAGTAGTTAAGGCACTTGCCTACAAAGCCAAAGGACCCAGGTTCAATTCCCCAGAACCCACATAAGCTAGGTACACAAACTGGCACATGCATCTGGAGTTTGTTTGCACTGGCTGGAGGCGCTGCCACACCCATTCTTTCTCTCTCTCCCTCTCAGAAATAAAATATTGAAAATATTTTTTAAAATAAGAAAAACAGGGTTTGGAGAGATGGCTTAGAGGCTAAGGCTCTTGACTACAAAGCCAAAGGGCCACGGTTTGATTCCCCAGGACCCACATAAGCCAGATGCACAAGGTGGTGCATGCATCTGGAGTCTGTTTGCAGTGGCTGGAAGCCCTGGCATGCCCATTCTCTCTCTCTCAAATAAATAAATAAAAATAAAGTATTAAAAATAAAGAAAAAACAAAACCAAATAATATAGATGTGTAGGTCTGGGGTAGAGCTCTTACCTAGCATGCGCAGGCACAGAAAAAAGGTTGTGTGTGTGTGTGCGTGTGCATGTCTGTGTCTGTGTATGGGTGGGCAAGAAAAGGGGCAAAATCTAAAATGATCCCCAGTTTTCTAACTTCCATAACTGAGTGTGTGAGATGGTGATGTTTATGGTTCTCAACAGTAAAGCAGGACTAGGTTGTAACTCAATCAAGAAGGAAACCATGCCTATGCTCATAATATTGCCATGTGATAACCATTTTAAGGGCATGTCTACAGGGGGCAGTGGGGCCTTAGGAATGATAACAACTAACATCTATCTATCTTTCTGGGTAAACCAAGGCTCACCCAAGTAGTAGAGGAGGTACTTAATACAAGGATTCTTTAAAACTAGTAAGTCTTTTCTTCTTCTCTTTCTTTTTTAAATTTTATTGACAATTTCCATCAATATAAACAATAAGCCATGATCATAATCCCCTCACATTACTTTCTCTTTCCCCCCTCCTATGTCCCCTTCCACTGAATCCCTTCTTTCTAACTAGTCTCTCTTCTATTTATTTATTTGCAAAGAGAGAGAGAGAGAGAGAGAGAGAGAATGAGAGTGAGCATGGTCATGATAGGGCTTCTAGCCACTGCAAACGAATTCCAGATGCATGTGCCACCCTGCGTATCTGGCTTTCAGGGAGAATCAAATCTGAGCTCTTAGGCTTCGCAAGCAAGCACCTTAACCACTAAGCCATCTCTCCAGCCCCTGGCTCTTACAATCTTTCTGCTACCTCTTCCACAGTAATTCCTGAGCCTTGGAGGGTATTGTAGACATGCATTATTTAGTACTAAACACCCTAATATCACTTCTCAGCTCTTTGATAAGTTTTGAGTCTCCCCAGTGGTCACCAGCCTCTGAAAGGAGAAGCTTCTATAACCAAAAGTGAGAATAGCACTCACATATGGGCATAAACGTAAGTATTTAGAGGGCAGTTTGGTGCACATAATATATCCATTTAGACAGACAACAGTAGTAACTTATGACCGTCCCACCCATGGGATTTCAGCACCAGGCAGGAATTCCCTCTCAAGGCTTGGGCATCAAGTCCAATCCGAGAGCAGTTGATTTTCCTAACAGATAACCCACTATTGCATCAGTTGGTACATATGACCTCACTGACTAGGCAGACAGCTTGCAGGGTCCACCAGTGGTTAAGACCTTTCATGACTTTTCTTCCCCAACAGGCTGCAAAGCTCTTTCCAGAATCCTGACAGCTAGTCAAAAGGGAGGAAGCTTCCAGCTAAACTGCAGCTTACGTTCTCAGGGACCTGCAGCCTGAGCATGTGGAGTCTTCAGCAATACAGTCTTACCATCTAGTTCTGGTGGGCAACCAAGAGCTTTGGCAATAGCCTGTAATATTTTGGGGTAATTGGGGGCCTCCCTGGCCAACAACTCACAGAAGGTATCACTGGCACTTAAATGTTTCTAATAACAATCTGTGGCTTCTGGGTACAAAATTATCCACCTCCAAAAGATACTTCTGAGCCAGATGTAGTGGTGCACACCTTTAGTCCTAGCACTTGGGAGGCAGAGGTAGATGGATCACCGTGAGTTCCAGGCCACCCTGAGACTACTGAGTGAATTCCAGGTCAGCCTGGGATAGAGTGCGACCCAACCTCAAAAATAAATAAATAAATAAAATAAAATAAAAAATAAAGTACAAGATACTTCTATCCAAACTCTCTCTCTCTCTTTAAAAAAATTTTTTTTTTCCTTTTGGTTTTTCAAGGTAGGGTTTCACTCTAGCCCAGGCTAACCTGGATTCACTGTGTAGTCTCAGGGTGGCCTTGAACTAATGGCGATCCTCCTACCTCTGTCTTCTGAGTACTGGGACTAAAGGTATGTGCCATCACACCCAGCTATTTTTTTATTTATTTGAGGAAGAGAAAGAGAGAGAGAGAGAGAGAGGAGGGAAAGAGAGAGGGAGAGAGGCACAGACAGATAGAGAGAGACTGGGCAGGTCAGGGTCTCCAGCCACTGCAAACGAACTCCAGACACACACACCACCTTGTGCATCTGGCTTGTGTGGGTCCTGGGGAATCAAACCTAGGTCCTTTGGCTTTACAGGCAAGTGCCTTAACTATTAAGCCATCCTCCAGCCCTCTAAAAAAATGTCAGGCATTGTGGCACATGCTTTTAATCCCAGCACTTGGGAGGCAGAGGTAGGTGGATCACCATGAGTTCGAAGCCACCCTGAGACTATATAGCAAATTCCAGGTCAGCCTGGGCTAGAGTGAGCCCCTGCCTCCAAAAACCAAAACTAAAAAAAAAACTTTTTTTAAACATATACATTATTAGCTGGTGAAGAAGTAGGTTTCCATATGGCTTATTTGTAAATCTTCAATTTTGATTAACCCTCCTTCCATATCCTCTTCCATCCCTTTCCCTTAGACCCCCACCCCCAGTATTCTGCCCTCTACTTAAATACCTGCTCTCCCTCCATTTAAGCCTTCCTAGCTCTTTCCTCCCTCAGTGCCCTTTTCTGGCTTTGTGGACTATACTACTGACTTCTTTCACCTCTCCTATTGACTTTTGTGCTCTTTTAAACAAATTCTTTGTAGGGTAAAGGTAAAACTGTGACAGGTTTGTAGGGGCAAAAGGGAGGCTCTTGGCTCTGTGGCTGTTAACAATAGAGAACAGTCTTTTCCAATGAGCCTTGGTCAATCAGGTGTGGGATGGGGGTGGGCATTGGAAGGAAAAGTGAAAGAGAGTGGTTTATTGCTGTTCATAAAAGCAATAAAATACTTGCCCTGAGCTGCATAAGGGTCATCATCAGTATGATAAACTATCACTTAACATGAGGAGGAAATTGAAGTTTCATTTCCTTGCTTTTGTGGCATCCCTTGAATTGGGTTGATGACACCATTCACTCAGTCAGCGTGAGGCCTGCCTTACCAATTTCGTTTTGCAAAACAAAGCCAGTCATGGTCAAACTCAGTTGGTCAATTCCATAGATTAACGTGAGAGGTCCCAGGAAAGCACAGCAACTAGGATAGCTCCGGCTGGGAAATGACGGGTTAATCCCAGGCCAGCCTAGCAGGGCGCTTCATAGGGCCTTCTTGGCCCCTGGCCCCTTTTCTTCCCCTCCCCCTCCCAGAGCTTCCCACTCTCACCCGTGTCCTGGGCTTGACTCCAGTCTCCAGAGTTTGAAGGACAGGGCTCCACTGAGGTTAAGGAGGTGCGCTTCCCCACTGCGTCAATCACGTCATTCTTCCACCTCGCCTGCAGAGCATGGCGCGCTAGAAAAACAAAGCGGGCGGGTATCTGTAAGGGCCACCCTGTGTGTGGGCGTGGAGGGGGGTGCATGCAAAATTTCTTTCAACATAACCTGTTATATAATCCAGTAGGGATGAAGTTATTGTTAAGGCTTTTGCAGTTCCAACATGTGGGTCACCTCCTGCTTAACTACATTTTCAAGTTTTTATTTATTTACTTATATGAGCGACAGAGAGAGAAAGAGGCAGATAGAGGGAGAATGGGCGCGCCAGGGCCTCCAGCCACTGCAAATGAACTGCAGATGCCTATGCCCTCTTGTGCATCTGGCTAGCGTGGGTGCTGGGGAATCGAGCCTCAAACTGGGGTCCTTAGGCTTCATAGGCAAGCGCTTAACTGCTCAGCCATCTCTCCATCCCTAATTATTTTTTTTTTATTAGCAACTTCCATGATTATAAACATTATCCCCATGGTAATACCCTCCCTCTCCCCACTTTTCCCTTTGAAACTCCATTCTCTATTATATCCCCTCCTCCTCTCAATCTGTCTCTCTTTTATTTTGATGTCATCATCTTTTCCCCCTTATTATGATAGTCCTGTGTAGATAGTGTCAGGCACTGTGATATCATGGATATCCAGGCCATTTTCTGTCTGGAGGAGCACGTTGTAAGGAGTCCTACCCTACCTTTGGCTCCTACATTCTTTCTGGCACCTCTTCCACAATAGACCCTGAGCCTTGGAAGGTGTGATAGAGATATTGCAGTGCTGAGCACTCCTGTCACTTCTTTCTAGCACCATGATGCCTTCTGAGTCATCCAAGGTCACTGCCACCTGAAAAGAGAAGGTTCTCTACCAAAAGTGAGAATAGCATTAATATATATGTATGAACATTAAGAGAAGTGCTTACTGGGCAGTTTGATAAGCATAGTATATACACTTATCCAGACATCAGCAGATGTTACACCCCTAGGGCTCATGACTACCCCTGTTGTAGGTTTTCAGTATCAGGGATGTATTCCCTCCCATGGAGCGGGCCTCCAGTCCAATTAGAGGGCAGTTGGTTTCCACCGTGATAGATGTGCCACTATTGCACCTGTTGGCTCATTTGGCCTAACTGGCCAAATATAAGGCTTGCAGTGTCCACTGTTAAGTATCTTCACTGGTGATTTCTGCAGAATGGCTTCTTCCAGCTTTCTGTCAGCTGGTCTACATGGAGGAGGTTATCAGCTCAGTTCCAGCAGGATTTCTCAGTGGCATTACAACCCAAATATAGTCTTCAGCAATAGAGTCTTGCCATCTATTCTTGGTGGGAAACCAAAGGCCTCAACAATGGCCTGTAATGTTTTGGGGGCATCAGGGACCTCCCTGGCCAACAAATCCATGAGTTTGAGGCCATCCTGAGACTACATAGTGAATTCCAGGTCAGCCTGGGCCAGAGTGAGACCCTACCTTTAAAAAGCAGCAGCAACAACAAAAATAAACAAACAAAAAACTTTGAAACCAGGTGTGGTGGTACATGCCTTTGATCCCAGCACTCAGGAGGCAGAGACAGGAGGATCCCGAGTTCAAAGCCAGCCTGAGACTACAGAGTGAGTTCCAGGTCAGCTTGGGATAGAGTGAGACCCTATGTTGAGGGGGGGGGAGGGGAGAAGACCAGGGAGTTTGTAAAAGAAAGAAAAGAACTGTTGATTCATGTATTCTCTTGGCTGGTGATTCAATTCCATTTCTGATGTTTTCCATGAGGCTCTGAGGACACTTCAAAAAATATCACATTTTGTACTTCTTCCTGGTTCCTATTTAAATATTTTCCTTTATTTGAAAGCAGGGAGAAACAGAGAGGGAAAAGGATCACACCAGAGCTTCTTGCCCCTGCAACCAAACTCCAGATGCATCTGGCTTTATGTGGGTACTGGGAAATTGAACCCAGGCTGTTAGGCTTTGCAAGCAAGAGCCTTTGACTGCTGAGCCATCTCTCCGGCCCCATTTTTTTTTTTTTTTTTGAGGTAGTGTATTGCTCGATCCTAGGCTAACCTAGATCTCACTCTATAGTCCCAGGCTGGCCTCAAACTCACAGCCATCCTACCTCTGCCTCCCCAGTACTGAGAGTAAAGCATGTGGCACCATGTCAGTTTATTTTACTTTTTTTGTTTTGTATGGTTTTATTTTGTTTTTCAAGGTAGGGTCTCTTTCTAGTCCAGGCTGACCTGGAATTCACTATATAGTCTCAGGATGGCCTTGAACCTAGGACAATCCTCCTACTTCTGCCTCTCATTTTTCTTTTTCTTTTTTTAACTTGAGAAAGAGAGGGAGAAAGAGAATGGGTGCACCCAGGGCCTCTTGCCACTGCAAATGAACATCTGGCTTATGTGGGTACCAGAGAATAGAACCTGGGTCCTTAGGCTTTGCAGGCAACCCCCTTAACCACTAAGCCATCTCTCCAGCCCCATGTTTGTTTTTTGAAGTGGGGTCTAGCTCTAGCCCAGGCTGACCTAGAATTCACTCTGTAGTCTCAGTGTTACCTCAAACTCATGGCAATCCTCCTATCTCTGTTTCCCAAGTGCTGGGATTAAAGGTGTGTACCACCACACCCATCTTATTTTATTTTAATTATTTGTGTTTTTTTCAAGGTAGGGTCTCACTCTAGCCCAGGCTGACCTAGGATTTACTATGTAGTCTTAGGGTGGCTTTGAACTCATGGCGATTCTCCTATCTCTGCCTTTCAAGTGCTAGGATTAAAGGCGTACGCCACCACGTCCAGTTTATTTTACTTTTTTTTTTGTTTCTTTTTTTTTTTCCAGGTAGGGTTTCTCTCTAACCCAGGCTGACCTATAGAGTCACTATAGAGTCTCAAGGTGGCCTCGAACTCACAGCAGTCCTTCTACCTCTGCCTTCCGAGTGCTTGGATGAAAGGCTTGTGCCACCACGCCCAGCAGTTTATTTTACTTTTGACAGGTTCTGCATGTAGCCCTGACTGATCTGGTATTTTGAAGCCCAGGCTGACCTCAAATTTAAGGCAATCTTCTTAACTCAGCCTCCTGTGCCCCTCCTGCGATTATAGGAATAAGTCATCACACCTGGCTATATTTATTTATTATTAATTTTGTTTTATTTACTTGTACCTGTATGGGATAATGGTGGGTATTCTTGCCAGGGCCTCTTGACACTGAAAATTAACACCAGATCCTGGTTCTACTTTTTGCACCTGACTTACATGGGCATCTTGGGAATTAAACTCAGGACTACAGGCTTTGTAAGCAAGTGCCTTTAACCACTAAGCCATCTTCTCAGGGTTACTCACTTACATACTTATTAGTTGTTTTGAAGAAGGGTCTTATGTACCCTGGCCTGGAACCCTATATGTAGCTGAAGCTGACCTTGAACTCTCCTGAATGTACCATCAGACCTGGCTAAAATAATCTCTGTATTTGGTTTTATGAGATATAGTCTAACTGTGTAGCTCTGGCTGGCTTGGTACTTACTATATAGTTTACGCATCAAACTCAAGATGACACTCCTGTCTCTGCCTCCAGAGGGCTAGGATTACAGGCATGCCCCACCACATCTGGCTTCAGATAGATTTTAAACTTATTTGGCCTTTTGAATTTAATTTTGTTTATTTGCAAGCAGAGAGAGAATGAGAGAGAGAACAGGGAAGAGAGAGAAAATGGGCACGATGCCAGGGCCTCCAGCCACTGCAAGTGAACTCCTGACAACTGTGCCACCTTGTACACCTGGCTTTATGTGGGTACTGGGGAATCAAACCCAGATTGTTGATTTTGCAGGCAAATGCCTTCACTGCTGAGCCATCACTTCAGCCCCTCTTATTGGTGTTTCTAAAGGCATCTTCAAGCCAAGAATGGTGGCACACACCTGTAATCCCAGCAATCACAGAGGCTGAGGTAGGAGGATCGCTGTGAGTTCGAGGCCAGTCTGGACTACAGAGTTAGTTCCAGGTCAGCTGGTCTACAGCAAGACTCTACCTTGAAAGACCAAAAAACTTAATAATAATTCTCAAAACAAAAGTAGTGAAGGGAGTATATTATTAATGTCCAGATAGGTCCAAATTTAAGAAGTTTTCCACCAAAAACAAGTATGTAGCTGGGCATGGTGACACACCTTTAATTCCAGCACTCAGGAGGCAGATGTAGGAGTATTGCAGTGAGTTCAAGGCTACACTAATTACAGGTCAGCCTGGACTACAGAGAGACACTACCTCGAAAAATAAAAAGGATGTATTACTGAAAAATGATAGAAAATTATCTCTTAGGTTATAACAACTAGGATATGCTGGGCGTGGCAGCACATGCCTTTAATTCCAACACTCTTGGGAGGCAGGGGCAGGCCATGAGACTGTATAGTGAATTTCAGGTCAGCCTGGGCTAGATCAAGACCCTATCTCGAAAAACAAAAGCAAACAAACAAAATCACAAAATAAATAAAGCTAGGAATGAGCAAGGTGACGTAGGGTACAGCCCATCAAAACAAATTGTGAGTCGACAGGTTTAGAATAGAAGCACTAATCAACCTGTGAATACCACACTAACAAAAACTGGAAATGACTTTTACCTTATTACCTTCTATACCACTCAATGATTGTTGGTTGCCACAAAGTGAGACAGTCTGAGGGCAACAGGAACTCTTAAGTGAGTGGCTTTCTCTTGGCTAAATATGAGAAGTGTCCTTGGGCTTCTAAGGGAAAACCAGGTTTTTTCTTCTCTTCTAAAACCTCACCAGAGGAGGTGAAGAAAAGCCTCCCCGGGCTGGTATGGTGGCACACACCTTTAATCCCAGTCCTGGGAGGCAGAGGTAGGAGGATCACTGTGAGTTCAGGGCCACCTTGAAGCAATATAGTGAATCCCAGGTCGGCCTAAGCTAGAGTGAGAACCTACCTCGAAAAACAAAAAACAAACAAAAAAAAAAGTTCCTCCATTCTTATCTCTTCCTTCCTGGGTTAATTTTTACATGGGTACTGGGGACCCAAACTCAGGTCCTCATGTTTTCATGACTCACTTTAACAACTAAGATATCTTCCCCCAGCCAACCTGTTTTTGATATAGGCAATGACCATTCAACTTGAGTTCCTTAAAGCACATGTAAGTACACTGTTTTTGTTTGCTTGTTAGGAGGCAGAGCCTCATGTACCCCAAGCTTCCTAAACTCTGTGACACCAAGGATGACTGACTTTGAACTTCAGACCCTCCTGCCTGAGTGTTGGGGTTACAGGCCTATGTCACCATACCTGATTTATTTGGTGCTGAGAATGTTACCCAGGGCTTAGTTCATGCTAGGCAAGTGCTGTACCAACAGCCCAAGCGCACTGCTTGTTTGGAGGGTGGGGGTGGGGGGTTGAGGTAGAGTTTCACTCTAGCCCAGGCTGACCGGGATGGAATTTGCCACGTCATCTCAGGGTGGCCTCGAATTTACAGCAATCTTCCTACCTCAGCCTACCGAGTGCTGGGATGAAAGGCGTGCGCCACTGTGCCCAGCTTCCAAGTGCACCATTCTTAATTCATCCACTCTATGACAGACTTCATAATGTCAAAATCTGTACAGCAGCTATGTAAAGGTCAAGTGTATTCCAAGATCCCACATAAAGATGAAGGGAAATAAACCAGGCATGGCGTCGCATACCTTTAATCCCAGCACTCAGGAGGCAGAGGTAAGAGGATCACCATGAGTTTGAGGCCTCTCTGAGACTACATAGTGAATTCCAGGACAGCCTGCGCTAGAGTGAGACCCTACCTCAAAAAATCAACACACAACAAAGATGAAGGGAAATGATCAAAATCAAGTGAGGGCAGGAAGAGTTGGGGATGTATCTCAGTTAATAAATTGCTTGTTTCACAAGTATGAGGATTTGAGTTTGACACCCAGAATCCCATAAAAATGCTGGGTATGGCATCATGTGTCTGTAATCCCATCACTGCGGAGGTAGGGACAGGAGGGTCCTTGTGGTTTGCTGGCCAGTCAGTCTAGCCTAATTGGTGAACTCCAGGCCAATGACAGACCCTGTCTCAAAAAGAAGTGGACAGCTGGGTGTGGTGGTGCACACCTTTAATCCCAGCACTCCCAGGAGGCAGAGGTAGAAGGATCACCATGAGTTCCAGGCCACCCTGAGACTACATAGTTAATTCCAGGTCAGCCTGGACCAGAGACCCCATCTTGAAAATAAAATAAAATAAAATAAAATAAAATAAAATAAAATAAAATAAAATAAAATAAAATAAAATAAAATAAAAATAAATAAAAAGAAGAGGACAGACCTGAGTATAACACCCAAGGTTGTCCTCCAGCTTCATATGCACATACACACACATGAATGCACAAATACGAGCATGCATATACATGTGCATGCATCACACACACACACACACACACACACACACACACAAAGAAAAATGAGAGCAGGAAAAAGGATGAAGAGAGAAACGAATAAAGAAAGAGGAAGAGGGCTGGGGAGAGTTGCCTTAGCGGTTAAGGCAACAGACCCAGGTTGGATTCCCCAGAACCCACATAAGTTAGATGCACAGGTAGCACATTCGTCTGGAGTTTGTTTGCAGTGGCTAGAGACCCTAGTGCACACATTCTCTTTCTCTCTCTCATAAATAAATAAAAAATAGAATATAAAAAAAGAGGGAGAAAAGAATGATAAGAAAATGCAAGGGCAGTGAGCAAGAACAGTTTTTGCATAAACATGAAGATTCAAGTTCAATACCTAGTACCCTAGTAAAAAGCTGGTGGAGCTGAGTGTGGTGGCACACAGTTTTAATCCCAGCACTCAGGGGCAGAGGTAGGAGACTTGCTGTGAGTTCGAGGCCAGCCTAGGACTACAGAGTGAGTTCCAGGTCAGCCTGGGCCAGAGTGCCTCGATTTAAAAAGAAAAAAGGTGTTGGGGGGGGAGGGGCTGGAGAGACGGCTTCATAGTTAAGGTGCTTTACCTGCAAAGCCAAGGAACCAGGTTTGATTCCCCAGTAACCATGGAAAGCTGGATGCACAAGGTAGTGCATGCATCTGGAATTTGTTTGCACTGGCTGGAGGCCCTGCCTCTCTCTCTCTCCCTCTTTCTGTCTCTCAAATATATATTATAGCAGGTGGAGCTACACATAATGCTGAGGAGGATGGAGACAGGAGAATTGCTGGAGTTCACCTGTTAGCCAGTCTGAAAAAATGGCAGCTTCAGGTCCAATGAGCAACTCCCTCTCAAGGAAATAAAGCAGAAGAGTGGTGGAGGAGGACAGCCACATCCATACAGAAGAAAGAAGAAAGAGAGAGAGGGGGGGGGGAGGGAGAGGGAGAGAGATTTCTGATAATTTCATATTACAGACTGCAAGTGGCGTTGCTTCCTCCCACCTCCCCAAAGGACATGACTAAATAAAAAAAGGACCGCATGCACTTGCTTTCCTATTAATTAGCCTCAGTAGTCCAGTGGCAAAGGAAGATGATTATATGAAATGGAGCTTCTTTCCTTCCGGCTTCTGACCCAGAAAGTTCTCTTCCCCGTGTCCAAATCAAAGGTCGTGGCACGCCTGTGATTGATGCCTTCTGTTCCCAAAACACATTGGTTTTATTACCCAGCCCAGTCAGCGCTCTCCCCCTGCAGAGGGGTCCCTGCCTCGGGCTTCCTGGACAGCAGCTGCCGGGCGGCGGTGGGGCGCAGCGTGGGAGGGGAAGGCGGCGCGCAGTTAATCCCCCCAACAGCCCCGCACTACAACCATAAACAAAGGGGAAAATGCCATTGTCTTCCCCACTTTGCCTAGCAGCACTTCATGGCCTCGGTGGGGAAATGCTCCTTGTGGCAGCATGGCTCACAGTTCTCACTTGCTGGTTCCCGTCTCAAGCCAGTTCTGCTCTTGAAGCCCAGGGGCTGCCAGCTCCCTCAGACCTTACAGACACTACGGGCTCAAGCGGGGGATTTGTTGAAAGACTTTATGAACTGGGAAACCAGATGAGGCGAGAAAACCCCTGAACAGTGCAAGCTACCAGTGGTCTGTCGACCTCACCCACACTGCCTGGGTCAATTGGCTTTCAGCCACTCTCGGCATTCCATTTTCTCAGTTTGAGGCAGCCCTGTTCAGCTTGCATAATTGGGTTTCTCCGCCCTTCTGCTAGGAGCTGGCTACTTTTCAGCATAAGTGGCCTGATCATGGAATGCAAAAGGTTAAGCTGTCTGGTAAGAATATGCATCCCGGGCTGGAGGGATGGTTTAGTGATTGAGACATTTGCCTGCAAAGCCAAAGGACCCAGGTTCCATTCCCTAGGACCCACGTTAGCCATATGCACAAGGGGATGCATGCGGGTGGAGTTCGTTTGCAGTGGCTAGAGGCCCTGGCATGTGCCCATTCTCTCTCTGTCCCCTCTTTCTCTGTCAAATAAATTAAAATTAAAAAGAATACAGTGTTAATGACATCATGAATTCCATATTTTCTATTGGACAGCAGCAGCAGCAGACCACAGCCAATCTAGACTATACCTAGGGGCTGGAGAGATGCTTAGTGGTTAAGGTGTTTGCCTGCAAAGCCAAAGGACTCAGGTTCAATTCCCCAGGACCCACGTTAGCCAGATGCACAAGGGGGCGCATGCATCTGGAGTTCGTTGGTTTGCAGTAGCTGGAGGCCCTGGCACGCCCATTCTCTCTCTCAATCTCTCTTTCTCTGTCAAACAAATAAATAAAAATATTTTTAAAGATATGCACCTTCAGGGCTTCTCAAACCTCCTCTGGCCTCCCTGGGCAAAAGCTCCACCTTGCTTCCTTCTCTTTTGTTCTAGGCTTAAGCTCCCTTCTCTTCCTCCTCCTAAAGCTTTGAGCTATAATAAAATCCTTCTGAACCTTAAAAAAAGCAGAATAGGGCCGGGTATGGTGGTGTGTGCCTTTAATCCCAACACTCAGGAGGCAGAGGTAGGAGGATCACCATGAGTTCACAGCCACTCTGAGATTACAGAGTGAATTCCAGGTCAGCCGGAGCTAGGGTGAGACCCTACCTCAAACCTAAAAAAAAACCCCAAAAAACCCAACAGAATACACATCTTCAGCCTGTCATGGTGGCACACACCTTTAATCCCAGTACTCAGGAGGCAGAGGTAGAAGGATCACCATGAGTTCAAGGCTGGCTTGAGACTACAGAGTAAATTCCCGGTCAGCCTGGTTTAGGGTGAGACCCTACCTGGGGGCGGGGGGGGGGGGACAAAAACAAACAAAAAAAATGAAACAAACAAAAACAAAAGAAAATGTATGGGGGGGGGGTTGATAAATCTTATCTTTATCAGGATTAGAAAACCCTGATCCTTTTGGGTGGTCCAGAATGACAACCTCTGTGAATTTTAGCCAGTGTTTCTGGCCCTGGCCAACGTGAGAACATCTCAAGAGTCTTTAACATATATATGTGGCTAGTGCCTCCTTGAACCATAAAATGGTTAGGCAGGGCCAATATAAAGTGGTTAGTCTACAAGAAGGTTGGGGCTTTGGAAACCCGGCACCTCCTTTCCGCACCTCCTTTCCGTGACACTCGCTTTCTTTATAAGGTGTCATTTAGTGAATGAACTGTGAAGAATCAGCCATGCAGACCCCTAACCATCCAAGGACTGGATACAGACTAAACAGCTCAGGGGAAATGTTAAGTTTTTTTAATCGTCAGTCTTTCTGAGAGCCATTAAAATGTCACGCCTGAGAGGAGTCTTAATTCTAGTTTAGTTTAACTTGGCCTGTTTGCATCTTTTACAGATACAGGTTCAAAACATAAATGGGAAACCATTATTAATTTCTTCATGATTTTCAGGGATGGTTTGAAAAAATGCAATAATTAAAATCATTTTGACCCTTGCTGGAAGAGGTACACTGTATGCCCTAAATTAAAAATCATTCTCCCATTCGCAAAATTACATTGTTCTTCCTCTTTCTGAAAGGGAAGGTCCCAATGTGCGTACAATACTGTATGTAAGAAGCTTGACTCTTCTATAGAGTGACCACAGATAACAGAAGGTCTTGGCTCGCCATGCGCCCACCTTCTGGTGACCTTCAGGACTTACTATTACTCTAAGGCTGGTCCCTCAGCTTTCCTAACTATTTGAACTATCTGGCCCTTTTGCTGGATTCCATACCCTTGCATATTTTTTCTTGTTTTTCTTTCAGCCTCTTCCTTCCTCTCTCCCTCTTTTTCTTTCTATTTTATCTATTTTATTTTATTTTTGAGGCAGAGTCTCTCTCCAACCCAGGCTGACCTTGACCTAACTCAGAGCAATCCTCATATCTCTGCCTCTACGGTATGCCACCACATCAGGCTTCTAATTTTTATTTTTACTGATCGATGGATTGATTGATTTGGTTTTTCGAGGTAGGGTCTCACTGTAGCTCAGGCTGACCTGGAACTCATTATGTAGTCTCAGGCTGGCCTCAAACTCACAGTGATCCTCCTAACTCTGCCTCCTGAGTGCTGCGATTAAAGGTGCTAAATACAAGAAAATCTTTTGTGGCATTACTGGCCTAAACCAGCATCTATTCCAAAAACAAATATTGATTCTGACATTTTTAGTCTCTCTTTTACTACTGTTTGTTCTTTTTTGTTTTGTTTAAGACAAGATCTCATCCTGTACCCCAGGCTGGTCTGGAACTTTCTATGTATAATAGGCTAGCCTCAGATTTAGGTAATCTTCATACCTCAGCCTCCTGAGTGCTGCCCAAATTAGAGGCATGAGCTATCTGCCTAGACATTAAGACTCCTGTCATCTGAATGAAACAACCCATTTCCTTCAGATAACAACCTGGTGAAGAGATCCAGGTAACTACTTCAGAATATCTCATCTTATTTTTATTTTTATATAGAGAGAGACACAAAGAGAATTGTTGCACCTTTTTTTTTTTCCTGGTTGATCCTTAAAAAAAAATTACTCTATTTATTTGAGAGAGAGTGAGAGAAAGAGACAGGGAGAGAGATAGAGGAGAGAATGGGAACTCCAGGGTCTCCAGCTGCTACAAACAAACTCCAGATGCATGTGCCACCTTGTGCATCTGGCTTATGTGGGTACTGAGGAATCGAACCTGGATTCTTTGGCTTTGCAGGCCTTAACCACTAAACCATCTCTAGCCCCTGGTTGCTTCTTCATTATGTCATTCATTCATTCATTTGTTGCTTTGAGGTTTTTGTTTGTTTGTTTGTTTTGATTTGTTTTAGGTTTTTCAAGTAGGGTCTCACTGTAGGCCTGTTTGACCTGGAATTCACTCTGTAGTCTCAGGGTGGCCTTGAACTCACGGTGATTCTCCTACCTCTGCCACCCAAGTGCTGGGATTAAAGACGTGTGCTACTACGCCTGGCTTGCTTTTTGTTTATTTGCAGACAGGGTCTCACTATGTAGTCCTAAGTGACCTACAATTCACTTTGTAACCCAAGCTGGCCTCAAATTAATAATCCTGAGCCTTTAGAATTCTGGGGTTAGCTGGGCATGGTGGTGCATGCCTTTAATCCCAGTTCTCAGGAGGCAGAGGTAGGAGGATCACCATGAATTCGAGGCCACCCTGAGACTACAGAGTGAATTCCAGGTCAGCCTGAGCCAGAGTGAAACGCTACCTTGAAAAACCAAAAAAAAAAAAAAAAAAAGAAGAAGAAAAGAACTCTGTGGTTAGAGTTGCATATCACCACATTCCTCCCACCCTTACAAATTAATTTTATGACTAGGTTTTTTTTTCCATATAATATGTGTGGTGTGACTGTGCATATGTACTTGTGTGTGCAAATGTGTGTGCCCTGTGTGCAGTGTGCAGAGGAAGAGAGCATTGAATGTCCTCCTTTATCATTTTTCTACCTTATATCCCTGAGGCAGCATCTCCATTCAACCTGGAGCTTAATGTTTGATGGTTAAACTGGTTTACCAGTGAGCCAGCAAGGCCCAGTGATGTTCCTTGTCTGTGACCCACTCAGTGCTGGGGTTACAGGCATACATAGCCAAGCCCAGCTTTTATTTTCTTAAGGGGGTGTCTCACTCTAGCCCAGGCTACTTTTGAACTTTTCAGCTATCCTCCTACCTTTGACTCCTGAGTGTTGGGATTAAAGATGTGTGCCTGGGGCTGGAGAGATGGCTCAGCAGTTAAGGTAAGCTTTCCTGCAAAGCCAAACAACCTGAGTTTGATTCCTCAGTACCCACATAAAAGCCAGATGAACAAAGTGTGCATGCATCTGGAGTTTGTTTGCAGTTGATGGAGGCCCTGACATACCCATTTTCTCTCTCTTTGCTTGCAACTAAATAAATAAAATATTTTTTAAAACGCATGCACCACCATGCCTGGCTCACATCTAGCTTTTTATGTTGGTACATAGCAAGTTTGAGGTCTGCCTAGACTATATATCATTTTTAAAAATCAAAGATAAATAAATAAATTTTAAAAGAGACGGGCTGAAGAGGTGGTTCAGTGGTTAAGGAGCTTGCCTGCAAAGCCTAATGACCCAGGTTCAAATACCCAGTACCCATGTAAAGCCAGATGCAGTGGTGCATGCCTCTGAAGTTCGTTTGCAGTGGCTGGAGGCCCTGGCATTCCCATTCTCTCTCCCTTTCTCTTTCTGCTTGAAAATAAAATATTTTTTGTTTGTTTGTTTGTTTGTTTTTTTGGTTTTTCGAGGTAGGGTCTCACTCTGGTCCAGGCTGACCTGGAATTAACTCCGTCATCTCAGGGTGGCCTTGAACTCATGGCAATCCTCCTACCTGTGCCTCCCAAGTGCTGGGATTAAAGGCATGCATGCACCACCACCACGCCCGGCTCAAATTTTTTAAAAAATAAAAAAGGCCACCCTGAGATGACATAGTAAATTCCATCCAGGTCAGCCTGGGTGAGAAAATAAATAAATAAAAGGGGCCTGGAGAGATTTCTCAGTGGTTAAGGCACTTACCTGAAAAGCCTACGGACCAGGTTGGATTCCCCAGGGCCCACATAGCCAGATAACACACACCACCAGAGTGGAACATGCATCTGGAGTTCATCGGCAGTAGCTATGTAAAGGAACACAACAGACCTGGTTAAACATTCTCCTGTGCAGCTCTTGCCTTTAGGCACCCATAATAGAGGTCACTACCCAAGCTGATCTTCCTGACAGGTAAAAGAGGAGTTTTAGGAGCTGGGCATGGTGGCTCATGCCTTCAGTCCCAGCACTTGGGAGGCAGAGGCAGGAGGATTGCATGAGTTTGAGGCCACCTTGAGATTACATAGTAAATCCCAGGTCAGCCTAAGCTAGAATAAAACCCTACCTCAAAAAACAAAAAAGTAAAACAAATAAACAAACAACAACAACAACAAAAACACCAAACAGGAACAAAGTGGAATTTCAGGAATCATCACAGGCCTTATTACAGAATGCAGGTGTCTCCTGTTATCTAATGGAATGACCCATCTGTGCAATGTATCATGACTTCTGTGTTTCTAAATACCTTTGTGATTACATAGCATAAAATGTCTCTTGCCTCAGTTTTGCCTACATGACCTATGTAATGAACACCTTGTGATTTTTTTTTTTAATAATCCACTTGTTTAACAGTAACTTTGTGGTTTAACTCCCATCCTGCTTTCACAATGAACATCTTGTGGTTTTCTTCAATAAAAATTGACTCCCCCGGGCTGGATGGATGGCTTAGCAGTTAAGGCACTTGTCTGCACAGCCAAAGGACCCTGGCTCAATTCCCCAGGACCCATGTTAGTCAGATACATAAGGTGGAGCATGTGTCTGGAGTTCATTTGCAGTGGCTGGAAGCCCTGGAATGCCTATTCTCTCTCTCTCCCTCTTTCTCTGTCAAATAAATACATAAAAATAGAATATAAAAAAAAAAACTGACTCTTCGAGCAGTTCGGGGCTGCATCCTCAGATCCTGACTTCTGGGGAGCAGTCCTGGTGCATTAGTTTCTTCTTTTTTTTTTTTTTTTTTCTTTCTTTCTTTTTTTTTAACCCAGTAAAACTTGGCCTCATATCCCATGAGTCAATGGTCTTACTTGTGCAACACTGGGCCTCATAAATATTGGGGGCTCATTCAGGATCCACATTTCAAGCTCTCTCTCCCTGACTCTGGGGTGACTCAACTGGGGAAAGATCCCTAATCTCAGCATGAGAACCGGATCTCCATCTGTTGCAGTCAGGTTCACATTGCTGGTAGAAATCACCCAACCACTCTCCTTGGCAGCCATCTCATAGTCCTGGCATCTCCACTGGGTCTCCACTGCAACCCATCATTCATCCTCATGGCCCCATTGGGTCTCCATGCAGACATTTAGCAAACCTGCTTCACACTGCCCATGGCCATTTCCAAAACACAGACCGTGTTACAAATTCAATGACCCTCTCTTTCCTGCATTTCTTATACTCCACAATACCAGGTAGGGTGCCAGTTTGTTAATCCAGGGGGGAATAAAGCAGACTTTGAAGAACAGGACACTCCTTGAGCACTCAAACCTCTTCAAAAGAATTGACATTCTTCCTGTTGCCCCAGCACAGGACAGCTAGCCCAGTCTCAAAGGTTGTAATCTCTCAGTTGCAGCTGAATGGGCAACAGTTCACCCAAAGATTTTTCTTCCTGTGCCATATCCCTCTGCTCACAGCAGTTCATTTCTATGCAAAGCAACCCTGCACAACTTCTCAGGACACAGGCATAAAAGCAAGTTTCTCACACACTGCTAGCCCAGTTCAAGCAAAGCTCTTTGTCACCCTCATAAGCCAAACCTCACAGTCCATAGTTCTTACTGCATTCAGGTCTTGCAGCTCAGACCAGAATAGTCCATTAAGCTGTACTTACAACACTGCGAGGCATCTCTTAGGCCAAGGTTTCAACTCCTTCCACATTCCTCTTGAAAATCAGCTCCAAAAGGCCAAAGCCACACAGTCAGGTGTCTAGCAGCAATCCCACTCCTCGGTACCACTTTACTGTTGCAGTCAGGTTCACATTGCTGGTAGAAATCACCCAACCAAGAGCAGCTTTTGGGAAAAAGAGGTTTATTTTGGCTTACAGGCTTGAGGGGAAGCTCCACGATGGCAGGGGAAAACGATGGCATGATCAGAGATTGCACATCACCCCCTGGCTAACATAAGGAGGACCACAGCAACAGGAGGGTGTGCCAAACACTGGCATGGGGAAACTGACTATAACACCCATAAGCCCGCCCCCAATGATACACTTCCTCCAGGTAATTCCCAAATCTCCATCAGCTGGGAACCTAGCATTCAGAACACCTAAGTTTATGGGGGACACCTGAATCAAACCACCACACCATCCATTTGCACATTTCTTGTTTTGGAGTTGGTAGCAAGCTGGTGATGGGGAACTTTTGCCTAGGCCAGCTGTCTACCTCTTTTATTGGGTTAGAAACCTATAGAGGTGCATTTTCCATTTTGTTTTTGATTGTTCTTTTTTCTGGCTTTCTGGTTCTGTGTGCTTTTCTGGAACCAAGGGGGGAAGTTGGATGCAGCATTAATTCTTCTGGACAAGGGATCAAGGGGCTGCCCTTGACCCTTCCTGGCTCCATTTGGAGATTTCAAATGGAGGTCTGTTTCTGGTTCAGTTTTGGTTTGGCAGTCACATAGGAGTGTCAGGAGACCTGTTATCACTAGCATATTTGTGTTTGGTGTTGTGTTCATTTGTCTTGTCTATGTCTTTGAAGATGTAGGTAAAATCATTCTGTTGAAAATTCTCCTTTAAGAGCTGGGTGTGGTGGTACAAGCCTTTATTTAATCCCAGAACTGGAGAGGCAGAGGTAGGAGGATTGCTGTGAGGTCAGAGACTACATAGTGAATTCCAGGTCAGCCTGGACTAGAGCAAAACCCTACCTTGAAAAACCAAAAAAAAAAAAAAAAAAAAGGACTGGAGGGAAGGCTTAGAGGTTAAGGCATTTGCCTGTAAAGCCAAAGGACCCAGGTTTGATTCCCCAGGACCCATGTTAGCCAGATGCATACGGGGGCACACATGTCTGGAGTTCATGTGCAGTAGCTGGAGACCCTGGCATACCCATTCTCCCTCCCTCTCTCTCGTTCTCTCTCTCCCTCCCTCTTTCTCTGTCAAATAAATAAAAATTTAGAAAAGAGAAACATTTCCTTTTTTTATTTTTTATTTTTATTTTTTAAAAATTTTTATTAGCATTTTCCATGATTATAAAAAAAATCCCGTGGTAATTCCCTCCCTCTCCCCCACACTTTCCCCTTTGAAATTCCATTCTCCATCATATTACCTCCCCATCACAATCATTGTACTTACATATATATAATATCAACCTATTAAGTACCCTCCTCCCTTCCTTTCTCTTCCCTTTATGTCTCCTTTTTAACTTATTGGCCTCTGCTACTAAGTATTTTCATTTTCACGCAGAAGCCCAATCTGTAGCTAGTATCCACATATGAGAGAGAACATGTGGCGCTTGGCTTTCTGGGCCTGGGTTACCTCACTTAGTATAATCCTTTCCAGGTCCATCCATTTTTCTGCAAATTTCATAACTTCATTTTTCTTTACTGCTGAGTAGAACTCCATTGTATAAATGTGCCACATCTTCATTATCCACTCATCAGTTGAGGGACATTTAGGCTGGTTCCATTTCCCAGCTATTATAAACTGAGTAGCAATAAACATGGTTGAGCACGTACTTCTAAGGAAATGAGATGAGTCCTTTGGATATATGCCTAGGAGTGCTATAGCTGGGTCATATGGTAGATTAATCTTTAGCTGTTTTAGGAACCTCCACACTGATTTCCACAATGGCTGGACCAGATTGCATTCCCATCAGCAGTGTAGAAGGGTTCCTCTTTTTCCACATCCCCACCAACATTTATGATCATTTGTTTTCATGATGGTCGCCAATCTGACAGGAGTGAGATGGAATCTCAATGTAGTTTTAATCTGCATTTCCCTGATGACTAGTGATATAGAACATTTTTTTAGATGCTTATATGCCATTCGTATTTCTTTCTTTGAGAATGCTCTATTTAGCTTCATAGCCCATGTTTTGATTGGCTTGTTTGATTCCTTATTATTTAACTTTTTGAGTTCTTTGTATATCCTAGATATTAATCCTCTATCAGATATATAGCTGGCGAAGATTTTTTTCCCATTCTGTAGGTTGCCTCTTTGCTTTTTTCACTGTGTCCTTTGCAGAGCAAAATCTTTGTAATTTCATGAGGTCCCAGTGATTAATCTGTGGTTTTATTGTCTGAGCAAGAGAAACATTTCCTTTAAGCCATATGACTTTTAAATTGCTTGATAAAAATAAATACACAATTTTAATTTGTACTGTGCCTGATATTTCTTCTTTTGTTTGGGCTTTAAACAAATAAGACATCACTTAAAGACACCTTTTGGTCTCTTTATTAATCCAAATAGTCCAACAGGTCTCTCCTAAAGATTTTGTTGGTATTTGATTTATTTCAAGGTTTTTTTTTTTTGTTTGTTTGTTTTTGTTTTTTGTCTTTAAAAGTCAGATTAAATAAAGCCTGTGGTGAGCTGAAATTTTATGTAAACAAAGACATATTTTGTTACATGATATCATAAATATAATCACTGAGTTTATGTTCTAGGTCCACTTTAACTTACGTAGAGAATTATTGAAAACAACAAAATTCTCTCTGAGGTGGTGACTCATAATTTGCCAGGTATTTTAAAAGATTGCAATGTCCTGTTACTTAAAAGGAAGAGGCAACTAGCCTGAGTTCTAGGCCACCCTGCCTCAAGACAGAAACAAAGACTTGCCTTAGTTACTCCCAATAAAAGCATTTCCACGTGTCTTAGAGGTATTGATAAAGATTATCTACAAAACAGTTGTCATGTTTTGTTTGTATTCATAGAAAGTATATTTCATGAAATTTATTATAGGAGATATCTCAAATTAATGGGTTATATAAAATCTGTAGGTATATATTCTGGTATTATAAAGCAAGTCTGGTTGTCAGGTAGAGATTTTGTTGACCTAAATACTAAGGAAGGCTTTTTCTCTACAAATTTCCAATAGTAAAATGGTTAACTCTTTGAAGCAAGACTACTTGCTTCTTTGTCAGTGGGTAATAAGATTAATCAATTTGGTGTAGTTTCTCTTAATAGTCTTATAAAAAAGATGGTTAATTATGGGTTGAGATGAGATGATTGAGGGAACTAGGGATGTATTTTTGGATGCTGGTTATAGAATGCTTGTTACAAATGCTTTTTGAGGCCTTTAATCACAGCACTTGAGAAGCAGAGGCAGGAGGATTGCCATAGGTTCAAGGCCACCCTGAGACTACATAGTGAAGTCCAGGTCAGCCTACGCTAGAGTGAGATCCTACCTCAAAAACCAAGAAAGAAACATAAAATAAATAAAAATAGAAATGCTTTATGATGGGCCGGAGAGATGGCTTAGTGATTAAGGCATTTGCCTGTAAAGCCAAAGGTCTCAGGTTTGATTCCCCAGGACCCAAGTTAGCCAGATGCACAAGGGGGTGCATGCATCTGAAGTTTGTTTGCAGTGGCTGGAGGCCCTGGTGTACCCATTCTCTCTCTTTCTCTGTCAAATAAAATAAAATAAAATGCTTTTTGAGTGGAACTTAGATCAGAACGTTAAATGTTAGCATATGTGGATGAAGGTGTGCATATGTAGAAAAGATGTAGGGATCCAAAAAGACCATATTTCGCCTAAAATTCATTTCCTTTTATAAGGAACAGAAAGTTAATTTTCAGGATAAACCTAGACACCATGTCTAAAGTTAAAGATTTCAACTGTTTACAGACTCTTAAGGATGCTCTGAAAGTTCTACATAGGGATATAGACATAGTCTAAATTCAGCTTTCATTAGACACAGGTGACGTCCTATGCTACGTGGGTCACAAAGTCATAAGCACAGATATAACTCATATTCTTTGGAGGTCTCACCAGGTTAGACATAGACAAGACCCTATCACTTTATGTATCACAAATGGGTGAAATAAATTTCCTAGGTAACACAAAACAACTTCAGAGTAAAACAAGGAATGTCAGGATGCTTAGCTCTCTGCTCTGTCATTTCCTTTTACTCTTGCTTACTATTATATGTTTTTAAGGTCATGGCAGGCTGGACTCTGGACAAAGGGATGACACTCCCTTTAATCTCAGACCCCATGCAAGTTTAAGCCATGTGTCCCCCAACCTGTCCAGAGACAAAATGGCCAATTGTCTCTGACAAGAAAAAGGGAAAACAATGGCAAATAACTTTGTTTCTCTTTATAGTTCTCTTTTGAACATCTAAAGTCACATCTATTAGATGAAATTTCTCAGTAGATAAAAAGTTAAATAAGTAGGTAAACTGAAGCCAGGTGTGGTGGTGCATGTCTTTAACCCCAGCACTTGGGAGGCAGAGATAGGAGGATTGCCATGAGTTTGAGGCCACCCGGAGACTACGTAGTGAATTCCAGGTCAGCCTGAACCACAGTGAGACCCTTCCTTGAAAAACCAAAATAAATGATTAAATAAAGGTTAATTGAGTGCTCACTTCAGCAGCACACATACTAAAATTGGAACAATACAGAGAAGATTAGCATGGCCCCTGAGCAAGGATGACACGCAAATTCGTGAAGCGTTCCATGTTTTTACTGGACACACACCTGTGGACCTGAGGTAGAAAACAAAGGAAAGAAGGACCAAGGGTGAATGGGATCTCAGAGATTTGGCTAGCTTCCTTGAAATGTAAAATGTTGTGATGGGATAATCTTAGATGCTGAGCAAACTCAAAAACGAAATTTAGTTTTCCAGCACCCCCCCCAAAAAGGTAAATTGAGTCAAGGTACTTAATCAAGTTACAAATTCCTTACATAAGGCAAACATCAGACTTACCTAAAATGTATATCAGGATATAAACAAATGATAAAAGTCATCAAGTAGATGATGGTTTAACAGGTAAGGTGCTTGTCTGGGAAGCCTAAAGACCAAGGTTCAGCAACCCATTCTTTTTATTTTATTTTTAATTTTTTATAATTAACAACTTCTGATATTGTAAGCAATATCCCATGGTAATTCCCTCCCTCCCCCCACTTTACCCTTTGAAACTCCACGTTCCATCATATCCTTGAACTCATGGTTATCCACCTACCTCTGCCTCTTGAGTACTGGGATCAAAGGCAAGCGCCACCATGCCCTGCTCTTCCTTAAAAATATATATATTTTAAAGCCAGGCGTGGTGGCGCTTGCCTTTGATCCCAGCACTCAAGAGGCAGAGGTAGAAGGATTGCTGTGAGTTCAAGGCCACCCTGAGACTACATAGTGAATTCCAGGTCAGCCTGGTCTAGAGTGAAACCATACCTTGAACAACAAAAAATGAAAATAAAAGAAAGAAAGAAAGAAAGAAAGAAAGAAAGAAAGAAAGAAAGAAAGAAAGAAGGAAAGCAAGCCAGGCATGGAAGCACATGCCTTTGTTCCCATTACTCATGAGGCAGTGGTAGAGGAAGGCTGTGAGTTCAAGGCCAGCCTGGGACTATAGAATGAGGTTCAGGTTAGCCTGGGCCTGAATGAGACCGTATCCCCTTAAAAAAAAAAAAAAAAATATATATATATATATATATATATATATATATATGTATGTATGTATGTTTGTATGTATGTATGTATGTATGTATGAATGTATATAATCTTCAGGAAGGAGAGATGGCTCAGTGTTCACAGGTGCTTGCTTGAAAAGTCTGATGGCCCGGATTTGATTCCCCAGTACCCATGGAAAGCCAGATGCAAAAAGTGGTGCATGCACCTGGAGTTTGTTTGCAGCAGTGGGAAGCCCTGGTTCACCCACTCTCTTTCTCTCTCCTTGCAAGTAAATACAAATTTGAAAACAATTTAAAAAAATAAATGAAATCTTTTGCTTTAATGTTTGGTTTTTATTTTATTTATTTATTTATTTATTTAGGTTTTTCGAGATAGGGTCTCACTCTAGCTCAGGCTGACCTGGAATTCACTCTGTAGTCTCAGGGTGGCCTTGAATTCTCAGTGATCCTCCTACCTCTGCCTACCAAGTGCTGGGATTAAAGGTGTGTGCCACCACGCCCAGCTTAAATGAAATCTTGATGAACTAAGAATTTTATGTTTTTCAAGCTAATATCAAAAAAGGATAATTAGGGGGCTGGAGAGATGGCTTAGTGGCTAAGCACTTGCCTGTGAAGCCTAAGGACCCTGGTTCAATTCCCCAGGACCCATGTAAACCAGATGCACAAGGTGGTATGTGCATCTGGAGTTTGTTTGAAGTGGCTGGAGGCCCTGATACACCCATTTTCTCTCTCTCTCTGCCTCTTTCTGTCTGTTATTCTCAAATAAATAAATAAAAATAAAACAAAAAAAGCATAATTAGGAAATGCTAACCTCAGGACAAATTGGTAGGATGATAAATTTTCCCAGAACTGAGAGGTTCCCATGACATTGAGCTTCTGATGCTTCTGGTGACATAATCAGGAAAGTCCCAGGCAAACATTCCATTATCCAGTCATCCTTAGAGGTCATTTGTTAATGTTGAGAAAATAGTTTAGAGTGGTTAGCTAAACAATCCTTTGGTTCTGACCATTTTCAATATACCAAAATTTATTTATGAAGTTACACACCTTTCACTACACTAAATTGTGCATCAACTATTCATATAGAGCCAGGTGTGATGACACATGCCTTTAATCCCAGCATTCAGGAGAAGGGTGAAATAGGAGGATCACTGTGAGTTTGAGGCCAGCCTAGGGCTACACAGTGACTTCCAGGTCAGCCTGGGCTACAGTAAGACCCTACCCCAAGACCCATGTTCATCTGCAGTGACTGGAGGTCCTGACATGCCCATTCTCTCTCTCTCTGCTTCTTTCTCTCTCTCTAATTAATTAATTGTATTTAAAAAACAACCAGGCAGACATGATGGTACACACCTTTAACCCCAGCACTCAGGAGGCAAAGGTGGTAGAATCGATGTGATTTTGAGGGCACCCTGAAACTACATAGTGAATTTCAGGCCAGTCTGGGCTGGAGACCCTACCTCAAAAAGCAACAAACAAACAAAAATTATTCCTGTAGAAGTGGGTGTGGAGTATCACTCTGTAATCCCAGCACTTGGGAGGCTGACTCAGATAGAGGGCTGAGCTACCAAGTGAGGCTGCTTGTCTCAAAAAGAAATTACTAGGGCTGGGGAGATGGCTCAACAGTGAGGGGCACTACTTCTAAGCCTGACAGCCTGGGTTCAGTCCCCCAGTACCCACATGTGTCTGGCATTTGTTTGTACTGGCAAGAGGCCTTGGATACGTGTGCACACACATGCACACATACAAGTAAATAGATAATAAATAAATAAAATGAACATTCTCAACCTAGAACTATGCAAAGAAAATAAATTTTTTTTTTTAAATTTTAAAATATTTTTTATTTACTTATTTGTTAGCAGTGAGAAAGAAACAGAATGAGAATGGGTATACTAGAGGCTCTTCCTATTGCAAACAAACTCCACCCACATGCATCACTTTGTGCCTTTGGCTTTACATGGGTAGTGTGGTATTGAACCTGGGCCAACCCAGGCCAGGAGGCCACTGAGCAATCTCAACCCCACAAACCTTCCCCCACCCCAGAGATAAGGTTTCACTGTATTCCAGGCTGATGTGGAACTCACTCTATAGTCACAGGCTGGCCTTAAACTCATGTCAATCCTCTTACCCCTGCCTCCTGCGCGCTGGGATTAAAAGTGTGTCCCACCATGCCTCATTCCATAAACTTTTTTTTAAAGTATTTTGTATTTATTTGTTTGTACACACACACACACACACACACACGCCAGCATTTCGCCAGTGTAAAGAAATTCCAAAGGAACAGGGTCCATTGCTGAAGGTGGCAGAAGGAATGTAAGAGCCAAAGGAAGAGTAGGACTGCTTACAATGAAACCATACAGACAGAAATTGGCTTTAATATCCATGATCTCGCAGTGCCTAGCCTACCTTCACAAGACCCTCATAATAGTAGGAAAAGATGATGACATCAAAATAAAAGAGACACTACCAAAGAGAGGGAAGGGACATGATGGAGTGTGGATTTGTAAAGGGGAAAGCAGGGGAGGGGAGAGAATTATCATGGTTTATTGTCTGTAAGTATGGAAGCTGTTAAAAAAAAAGTTGGGGCTGGAGAGATGGCTTAGTGGTTAAGCACTTGCCTGTGAAGCCTAAGGACCCAGTTCGAGGCTTGATTCCCCAGGACCCATGTTAGCCAGATGCACAAGGGGGCACATGCATCTGGAGTTCGTTTGTAGTGGCTGGAAGCCCTGACGACCCCATTCTCTCTCTCTCTGTCTGTACCTCTCAAATAAATAAATTAATTAAATAAACAAAAAAAAATTTTAAGAAAAGTCGGGTGTGGTGGTGCATGCCTTTAATCCCAGCACTTGAGAGGCATAGGTGGTAGGAGGATCACCATGTGTTTGAGGCCACCTGGAGATTACATAGTGAATTGTGGGTCAGTTTGGGCTGGAATGAGATATTACCTCAAAAAATTGAGAAAAAAAAAATGAAAAAAGAAAAAAGAAATCCCAGATACATGGGTCATTTAAAAAACATTTTTTAAAATTTATTTATTGGAGAAAGGACACACCAGGGCCTCCTGTCACTGCAAACAAACTCCAAATGCAGATGCCACTTTGTGCATCTGACTTTTGTGGGTACTGAGGAATCAAACCCAGGCTCTCAGACTTTGCAAGCAAGTGCTTTTAACCACTGATCCATCTCTCCAGCACAGAAAATAAGCTTTAAAAAATGTTATTCGGGGCTGTAGAGATGGCTTAGTGGTTAAGGCATTTGCCTACACAGCCAAAGGACCCAGGTTTTATTCTTCAGGACCCAGGTAAGCCAGATGCACAAGGGGGCACATGCATCAGGAGATCGTTTGCAGTGGCTGGAGGCCCTGGAACGCCCATTCTCTCTCTCTCTCTCTCAAATAAATAAATAAAAATAAAGTAAAAAATGTTATTCATCTGGGCTGGAGAGAGAACTTAGTGGTTAAGGCGCTTTCCTGAAAAGCCAAAGTGAAAGGACTAAGCTAACCATAGGGACTGCATTTTGTTAACCATCCTCCATTTTGGTCATGTACTCTTGTTGACCTCCAGTTCCAGGAATAACCGCAAGGTATTTCCCTGTAACTGAGACAACCAAAAGGAGTCAGATCCCCTCCCAGAATACTAAGCTTGCCCACATCCTGCACCCATCTCCACTAGTTCCTTAGCTACAGTCACAAAGTATCTCCTACCTGGATCCCACCAATCCTGTTAAAGGTCACTCCAACTCCTCCCTGAAACTGTTCCTCTGCTTGCCTTGCACCTGTTTGTGGTGTTTTTCCTTTGAAAGGCCTGTGAGCCACTCCCTCGGGGTCCAGACCCAGCTTCTGAGTCTGGCCGTGTCCCTCATTGATCAGCTTTTGCCTATCCCGCTGTGATAATAAGCATCTGCTGATTTTGTTGAGCTCGAGCCATCTCTGCCTCATTATTTGTGCAACTCCTGACCCAACATTTTGGGGTCTCATCCGAGATTGCACAATTTGAGGTAAAAAGAGACACCTGGTTTTTGGACCACCGGTAAGTCCTTCTAGTTTTCTGGTTTTTCAGGTGTCTAGACAAACTGGGGCTCAGAGGAGAACAGGTGGATGTACTATTGGTCTCAGAGCTAGAGGGCACCGGGGAACTACTTGGCCCCTCCTCTGGCCATTGGGTCGTCCACCCACGACCCTTTGGGACTGGCCTGGGGACACTGCTTGCATGTGGCCCCTGGTGCACTGCTCTCCCTTTAGTTGTGTCCAGCTTGTCTTCTTGTTACTTCCATTTCATCGCTGTCATCTTTGTCATCATCCTTTGTTTTTCTGTCTCCTTCAACTTTATTTTAACCATGGGATATTCTTCCTCTTAGCCCTCAACTCCCCTTGATCTTGTTCTCTCACACTTTAAGGATTTTCAGGAAGCTGCAGCAGTCTTGGCAGCCAAAGTGAAACCTGGAAGACTCTGTGCCTTCTGCTCCCTTGAGTGGCCTGCCTTCCAGGTTAGCTGGCCACCAGAGGGAACTTTTGACTTAAACTTGATTCTTAAAACCCAGACAGTCATTTTTGGCCACCCCAGCCACCCGAAACAAGTATCCTGTATTGTGGCTTGGCGCTACCTCCTCTTTGATCCCTCTTCCTGGTTAAAACCTCTGGTTCTTCCTACTAACAGGACCACCATCCGCTTGCTCCTACCCAAGAGGAATGAGAAGAAGAATCGGCCTCCAGAAGTACTCCCTCCTTCAGGCATTCCTGAAAAAGATCTCCCTCATCCCTCAAATCCACGCCAAGGCCCCTCTAGAGCTGAGCCGAGCCCATCTCTCCAGCCTTCATCTTACGTTCCTATGGCCCTGGTTCCCAGCAGGGATCCCTCTCCCAGGCCCCTCCATACCTGTTCAGGAAAACCCCAACCCCTGACCTACAGTGGCCCTTCCTCTGCAAGCTATTGAGCAACCTGATGATGACAGGAATCAGTGACTCAGTTATTTTCCTTTTTCCACCAGTCTCCTGGTGTCCTTTTGGAGAGCTCATTAGAGGCCTATAAAACTTACACCCCCCCTGGATCCAGAGTCACCAGAAAATCAGATGGCAGCTAACATGGCCTTTGTTCATCAGGCTGCCTCAGATATTAAGAGAAAACTTCAGCATATGGATGCGTTCAATGGAAAAAAACCTTTTGAACTGATAGCGGTGGCCATTAAAGTTTACAGTAATAGAGAAACTCTGGAAGATAGACAAACCAAAGTATTGGCAAAAGTCCTCTTGGCGACCAGTGTAGGGGAGAAAGGAAACTCCAGAGGCTATAAGAAGAGCCAGTTTATTGGGTTGGTCCCTCCGAACTGCCGAGAGGCAGAATCATCACGGCCATGCCTCAAGAAAGACCAATGTGCCTATTGCAAAGAAATGTGCCATTGGAAGGTAGAATGCCCCCAGAGGAGGAAGAAACAAGAAGGTTCCAGAAACTCACCAAAGGTCCTGGAACTGGTTTGAACTGGATGACTAAGGCCAACTGGATTCGCCTCCCCTCCTGGAGCCTTGAGCAACTCTAAAAGTGGAGGGGCTGTCAACTTCCTCATGGATATGAGGGCTCACCATTCTATCCTCAAGTCACCCATGGGAACCTTGTCAGGAATGGAGACCTGGGTCTAAGGAGCCACGGGCACTAATTTGTATCCATGGGCCACCAAACGTAATGTAGATCTGGGAAAAGGTAAGGTTTCCCACTCTTTTATGGTTATTCCTAACTGCCCATACCCACTCCCAGGAAGAGATTTATTGAACAAAATGAAGGCCCATATTCATTTCTCTGGGAAGGGGGTGACAATCTCTCCATGACCCAAAGTACTTTGCATCCTAGACATGGACTTGGAGGAAGAGTATTGCCTCTTTTCCAATGCATTAGTTACTCAACCGCAGGCCGTTCTTTCTGAATTACAACAACAGGTTCCTGAAGTTTAGGCTGAATTTAATCCCCCAGGGCTAGCACTTCACCAAGCCCCTGTGGTGGTGATCTTAAACCTACAGCCTCACCTGTCCAGGTAAAGCAATACCCAATGACTCCAGAGGCACGCCAAGGGATCTGCAAACATATAGATAGACTGAGACAATATGGTATTCTAGCTCCTTGCAAATCTCCTTGGAACGTGCCACTCCTCCCTGTGAGGAAGCCCGGCACTACAGGCCAGTACAAGATCTACGGGAAATCAACAAAAGAAATGAAGATATCCACCCCCACAGTGCCTAACCCTAACTCTCCTGAGCTTGCTCTCCCCAGAGCTGCAGGTCTACACTGTTTTAGACCTAAAGGATGCCTTCTTCTTTTTTTAAATTTTTATTTATTTATGTGAGAGTGACAGAGAGACAAAGAGGCAGAGAGTGAGAGAGAGAGAGAAAGACAGAGAATGGGCGCGCCAGGACCTCCAGCCACTGCAAACGAACTCCAGACGCGTGCGCCCCCTTGTGCATCTGGCTAACGTGGGTCCTGGGGAATCAAGCCTCAAACTGGGATCCTTAGGCTTCACAGGCAAGCGCTTAACGGCTAAGCCTTCTCTCCAGCCCCAAAGGATGCCTTCTTTAGCCTGCCACTGGCCAAAGAAAGTCAACTACTCTTTGCCTTTGAATGGCAAGATCCAGAACAGGGCTTCAGCAGCTAATTGACCTGGACTCATCTTCCTCAAGGATTCAAAAACTCACCTACCCTATTTGATGAGGCTTTATATTGGGTCTTGAGTGAGTATTGTGCCTCTCATACTGAGTCTCCTCTAATATGTTGATGACCTTCTGCTGGTTGGTAAAGATCAGGACACATGTTTCCAGGCCACTAGAGATTTACTATAAACCCTGCCAACCCTGGGTTACAAGGTATCTGCCAAAAAGGCCCAAATTTATGCCCTGGAAGTTACTTACCTTGGCTATATATTAAAAGAAGGAAACAGATGGCTATCCTCTGCACGCAAACAGACCATCCTTGGGATCCGACCCCAAGGATGCAGAGACAACTGCACGAATTTCCTGGGTTCTGTAGACTGTGGATACCTGGATTTACTGAGATGGTCTGATCCCTTTATTAGGCCACTGGAGGTGATGAAAATTCCTTTACTTGGGAGGAAACTCATAACCAAGCTTTCCAGGATATCAAAAAGGCCCTATGTGAAGCACCAGCTCTTGCCCTCCCAGATGCCCACAACTCCCAGCTCTTCATGGACAAGAAAGCTGGTGTGGCAAAAAGGGTATTAACCCAACAACTCGGTCCTGGAAATGGCCTGTGGCCTATTTGTCCAAGAGGCTGGACACTGTGGCAGCTGGTTGGCCAAGCTGTCTACACATCATAGCTGCCACTGCCCTTCTTCTAAGAGATGCAGACAAACTGACTTTGGGACAATCAGTAACCATTACCACACCCCACTCAGTAGAGGGGGTCTTCAAGAACCCTCCAAATAGGTGGATGACAAATGCCAGACTAACTCACTGTCAGGCCTTACTACTTAACCCTCCCAGAATCACCTTTCAGCCTTTATCAGCTGTAAACCCAGCAACCCTGTTACCAAACCCTGACCTGTACATACTCCATGATTGCACTGAAGTACTTCAACAGGTCCAAGGGACCAGGCCAGACCTAACATATATCCCATGGAAGGACCCAGATGTGGTCTACTTCACAGGTGGAAGCAGCTTTCTTCAAAACGGAGTTAGGTATGTGGGGGCGGCCGTGGTAACTTTAACAGAGACTGTATGGACAGCTGCTCTATCTCCTGAGACCTCAGTTCAAAAAGCAGAACTTGTGGCATTAACAGAGGCTCTTAAAAAGGTAGCCAAGAGCCAGGTGCACGCCTTTAATCCCAGCACTCGGGAGGCAGAGGTAGGAGGATCGCCATGAGTTCAAGGCCACCCTGAGATGACAGAGTTAATTCCAGGTCAGCCTGGACCAGAGTGAGACCCTGCCTCGAAAAACCAAAAAAAAAAAAAAAAAAAAAAAAGGTAGCCAAGGACTAACAGCAAATATATATACTAATAGTAAGTATGCTTTTGCAACTGCACATGTTCATGGTGCCATCTACCGTGAACGAGGTTTACTAACAGCAGAAGGAAAAACTATCAAAAGCAAAGATGAAATTCTCAATTTATTGTTGGCCCTCTGGCTTCCCTGTATACTGGCCATAATACACTGTGCTGGCCACCAGAAAGAGGACGCTATGGAAGCACAGGGCAATAGACTGGCTGACCAAACTGCCAAGAAAGCAGCCATGGGGACTCCAACCTGCTGGTCGTGCTGCCTGGGCCCACCTTGCCTGACACTCCTAATGACACTGCTAAAGATGACCAAGACTTTGATACCCTTCAGCACACCTATATCAGGGATGGATGGAGGTACACTCAGGAAGACATCTTATCCTCCCAGAAGAAATGGCCAAGGACTTGGTTCATAAGGATACCCACTTGTGTAAAAGGAAAATAAGAGAACTCTTTGCTTCTTCCCATTTCAAAATGTTCAGACTCAATCCCATCATAGATGAATGTGTTTCTAGGTGCCCACCCTGCCAGGTTACCAACTGGCTGCTGGTCATCAGCCTCTCAATAGAAGAGAGAGGGGTACAACACTGGGAGTATATTGGGAAGTTGATTTTATTGAGGTAAAACCAGGTAAGTATGGCTGTAAGTATCTTCTAGTTTTTATAGATACTTTCTCAGGGTGGACTGAAGCTTTCCCTACTGTGGCTACCACTGTGGCCAAGAAGATCCTAGAGGAACTCATTCCCAGGTATGGCCTCCCTACTGCTATAGGCTCAGATAATGGGCCTGCTTTTGTTTCTCAAGTTATACAGGAACTGATAAAAATTCTTGGGATTAATTGGAAACTTCATTGTGCTTATCACCCTCAGAGCTCAGGACAGGTAGGAAGGATGAACCGGATGCTAAAGGAGACCCTAACTAAGCTAACCCTTGAAACCGGCGAGGACTGGATGGCCCTCCTACCCTTCGCCCTTTTCCATACCTAAAATACCCCTTACATTTATGGTTTCAGCCCCCCTATGAAATGATGTTTGGGAGGCCCCCTCCTCTCCTCTCAAAGCTACACTCAGAATTGTTAGCAGAAATAGCTGAGTTTAATTTTCTCAAATCTGTGCAGGTGTTGCAGATCGCCCAGGATAATATCTTTCTGATCCTGAGACAAGTCTACAGGCTGCCACCTACAAAGCCACATGGTTACAAACCCAGAGATTTGGTCTATGTCAACCACCATCACAAAGAAAACCTTGGCCCTGGGTGGAAAGGACCTCATACCATCATCATCACCATCCCTATGGCAGTGAAGGTCGATGGAATTAAGGCTTGGATTCACTACTCCCACATTAAACCCTTGCCGTATGGAAGATAGGACGACCACGACTCCAGATGGCAAGCGTAATGACAGCCAGCAACCCCCTATGAGTCAAGTTGGTTAGTTAGCCATTATGACTTGAGTTTCTTGTCTCCTCCTAATACCTTCTTCAGGTCTCAGAGTGTCTGGGTCTCCAAACTCCCCATGTAGGCCCCCAACTTGTGACTGGAGGCTGTCTAATACCAAAACAGGAAGGGTCCTATCTAGCTTCTCTGCCAAAGACCTGAATCAACCACCTACATTTCAGGTAGACCTTGCAGACCTCTGGCCTTCTGTCACCTGGGAACTGCCAAGGGCCAAAGACACCCCTGGGGATTCCATCTACTCATACACACTTATTCCTGTGCCCCATGGGTTGATATGTGGGCGGTCATCTCTGTACTTAGGGGACTAATTTTTGTGTACAATGGGGATGTAAGCCCCAGACAGTGGGGCCAGGAAAATGGGAGGTCGCCAGTCCTGACCCCAACCTCATTGTTTCACTTTCCTGCACCTGTAATTCAAACCGTTGGGTGTGTCTCATCCCTTTACCCTAACCATAAAAAGCTGGAATTCAGCCAACTCCATGCCCTGGCAGACAGGAAAAACCTGGGGCTGAGAGTTTATGTGGCTGGCCCAGACCCTGGATCATCTTTTACAGTGCAGTGTGTGCTGCAGAAGGAATTCAGCCCTAATCTCCCCATCGGACCTCTCCCCTCTCTACCTAGAGCCACACCACCAAAGTCTCCCAGACCTCCCCCTGGGGAGCTAACCCCAGAACCACACCTAGATCTCCTTCAAAACAGACAATCCTCTTGCCCCCTCCCCCGAGCTTCCCCCTGGACCTAGCGTCCCCTCTGTCGCTTCCTTAGTGGACCTAGTTAACGCCGCATACTCATTCCTAAATTCTAGTACCCCTGACACCACTAGAGATTGTTGGCTCTGCCTGGACCCTAGGCCCCCTGCTACATAGGGGTGGCCTTTCAGGACCCCCTTCCATTTTCCAAACTGAAGACTGTTCCCTCCAGTGACTCCCACTCATGCCGTTGGTCGTCCTCCATTGCTGTGGGTGACATCTCGGGAAATGGTATCTGCTTTCACTCTGACCACTGCCAGGTAAAGGACTCCCTACTCCTCACTGTGCCATCCTCCTCCACCCATGTTGTTCGAGTCTCTAACTCCTGGGGAAAATCAGGAGAATATACTCTATTAGCTGCCCCCATTGGGGGATACTTTGCTTGCACTCTAGAACTGACACCTTGCCTCTCAGTATCCTTCTTCACAAAGAAAAATAGCCCTGAATTCTGTATCTTAGTAACGGTTGTACCCACGATCCTCTATTACAGGGGAGAAATGGGCCACTACCACCTAATGCCTTCTCTCAGCCTCTACCTGTTTTCAGAGTTGTTCCCATCCTAATCCCCACCTTAGTGGGAATAGGGATAGCAGGGTTTACCACCATTGGGACCACCTCATTGGCCCTCGGACTCTTGTCATCAACAGCTCACTGAAGTGATAAACCAGGACTTACCAAGACTATAATAAGACAACAGCCTTATTATAAAAGCAAGTCAATTCCTTGGCCGAAGTAGCCCCTCACAACAGAAGAGGCTTAGACCTCTTGTTCCTTAAGGAAGGAGGATTATGTGCAACATTAGAAGAAACTTTTTGTTTTTATGCTAACCATACAGGGTTCACCAGACAGACCCTAGAACTCCTAAATACAGACATAGAAAATAGACAAGAAGACAATGAATGGTCATGGTCTTGGTTTCACAAAATATTCAAGTGGTCCCCTTGGGCTACCCTGCTTACTGCCTTTGCCAGCCCATAAGCTCTCCTATTGTTAGGATTAATCATAGGACCCTGTATCTTTAATGGGTTGATCCAACTTATTAGACAAAGGGTCTCATCTGTAAAACTTATGGTACTCAAAACCCAGTATGGCCCCCTGATCACAGGAATATCTGAGGGGAATGATCTTGAATCAAAGGTTTGATTCAGCCACAAGTCAAAGGGGGGAATGAAAGGACTAAGCTAACCATAGGGACTCCATTTTGTTAACCATCCTCTATTTTGGTCATGTACTCTTGTTGACCTCCAGTTCCAAGAATATCTTCAAGGTATTTCCCTGTAACTGAGACAACCAATAAGGAGTCAGATCCCCTCCCAGAATACCCTCTACGCCTGCCCACATCCTGCACCCATCTCCACTAGTTCCTTAGCTACAGTCACAAAGTATCTCCTACCTGGATCCCACCAATCCTGTTAAAGGTCACTCCAACTCCTCCCTGAAACTGTTCCTCTGCTTGCCTTGCACCTGTTTGTGGTTTTTTCCTTTAAAAGGCCTGTGAGCCACTCCCTCGGGGTCCAGACCCAGCTCCCCGGCCTGGTCGTGTCCCTCATTGATCAGCTTTTGCCTATCCCGCGGTGATAATAAACATCTGCTGATTTTGTTGAGCTCCACCTGTCTCTGCCTCGTTATTTGCGCAACCCCTGACCCAACAAAAGGACCTAGATTCGATCCCCAGTACTCACATAATTGAGATACACATGGTGATGCATGCTTCTGGAGTTTGTTTCCAGTGGCTGGAGGCCCTGGCACACCCATTCCCTCTTCTTTCTCTCTCTCTCTTTGAATCTTTCAAACAAATTAATAAAAACAAAATATCTAAAAAAATTTATTCATCTTTTCTACATAATAGGATCTGTGTTTCAGAGCATTTATAACTCAACTTCTACTTAATATTACATCATTATTAAAATTATACTCCCCAATCTATATTTTACCTTCAATGTTATCTGTTGTATAGGTCAGTTATTTCTTTAATATTTATTTTTAAGGAATCATCACATTTAGTTACTTAAACCCTCAGGACAGTAATTTCTTTAGAAAGTAGACACACAGGCTTTTAAGGTAGTTCATTCTTGGTCTGGAGGAACTAAAGGCTCTGGTGCTACTGAATAGAGATGAAGTTTAGGTTTGTTGGGATTGTTTCTCAGCAGCCAATCAGCTAGCCAAATCTAGAGAAAAAGAAAAAATGAAATTAATACTTAAATAATATTTTTTCTTCTTTTGCAGGTGTGTTGTGTGTGTGCATGTGTATAAGTACAGGTATGTAGGTATGTTTGTGTGCACATATGTGTGGAGGCCAGAAGACAACATTGGGTGTTATCTTCAGGATTTTTTTTTTTTTTTTTTTAGGTAGGGCCTCACTCTAGCCCAGGCTAACCTGGAATTCACTATGTAGTCTCAGGGTGCCTCAAACTCACAGCAATCCTTCTACTTCTGAGTCTTAAGTGAAGGGATTAAAGGATTAAAGTGTATGTTACCATGATCAGCTGACAAAGATATTTGTTTAAGGGCTGGAGAGATGGGTCAGTGGTTAAGGCAGTTGCTTGGGAAGCCTAACAATCCAAGTTCAATTCCCAGTACCCATGTAAAGCCAGATGCACAAGGTGGCATATATAGCTGGAGTTCATTTTCAGTGGCTAGAGGCCCTGGTGCATCTATTCTCTCTCTCTCTCTCCACCCCCCTCACTGCTGGATAGAGAGGCAGAGGAAGGAGGATAACTGAGTTTGAGGCCAGCCTGAGACGACATTCCAGATTAGCCTAGGCTAGAGTGAGACCCTACCTCAAAAAACAAATAAACAAAAAAAGGGGGCTGGAGCAATGGCTTAGCAGTTAAGGTGCTTGCTCATAAAACCTAAGGACCCAGGTTCAATTCCCCAATACCCATGTAAGCCAGATGCACAAGGTGGTGCATGCTTCTAGAGTTCCTTTGCAGTGCCTGAAGGCCCTGGCATGCCCATTCTCTCTCTATCTGCCTCTCTCTCAAATAAGTTAACACATAAATATATAAAATACTTTTCTGGGCGTGGTGGCACATGCCTTTAATCCCAGCACTCTGGGTGGCAGAGGTAGGAGGATCACCATGAGTTCAAGGCCGCCCTGAGACTACATAATGAATTCCAGATCAGCCTGAGCCAGAGTGAGACCCTACCTCAAAAAAAAAAAAAAAAAATTATGTGTGTGTGTGTGTGTGTGTGTATTGCTTACTTAGAAAAAATTATCTTAATAAAACACTACCCTGGAAGACAGAAACATGAACAAAGTTTTATACATGAAAGCTATAAATAATAAAAAGATGCCTTACCAAAGGATCAGCTGGTTTTTGCTTACAAAGCTCTGTAAGTCCTTCAAGTAGAGTTGGTATTACATATAAATTTAAATAGTCCTTTGCTGCTTGTCCAATTGGAATGGGCTCAATAATCACTGTAAATACAAATATATTCTCATTAAACATTATTTGGTCATTAAAAGGATGCCTTAGGGCTGGAGAGATAGCTTAGTGGTTAAGGCACTTATCTGCAAAGCCTCAGGATCTGGGTTCAATTCCCCAGGACCCACGTAAAGCCAGATGCACAAGGTGGCACATGTGTCTGGAGTTCATTTGTGGTAGCTGGAGGTTGCCCATTCTTCCTCCCCACACCTCTCAAAAATAAATAAATTAGGGCTGGAAAGATGGCTTGGTAGTTAAGGTGCTTGCTTATGAAGCCTAAGGACCCAGATTTAATTCCTCATTACCCACATATGATAAATGCACAAGGTGGCACATGTGTCTGGAATTGGGTTATAGTGGCTAGACTCCCTGGCCCGCCCATTCTCTTTCCCTCTCCACCCTATCAAATAAACAAATAAAATATTTTTAAAAATAAAATAAAATAAATTTTTTTAAAGATGACTTTAAGCCAGGCATGGTGGCGTACACTCTTAATACCATCACTTGGGAGGCAGAGGTATCACCGTGAGTTCAAGGCCACCCTAAGACTACCGAGTGAATTCCAGAGCAGCCTGGGCTAGAGCAAGACCCTACCTTGGAAAAGAAAAAAAAGAAAAAAGAAAAAGAAAAGACTTGAAGTTATGTGTATTGTTTTGTTTTATTTTTTAAGGAAGGGTCTCACTCTAGCACAGACTGACCTGGAATTCACTATGTAGTCTCAGGGTGGCCTTGAATTCATGGCGATCCGCCTACCTCTGCCTCCCAAGTGCTGGGATTAAAGGTGTGCTCCACCATGTCTAACAATTTAAACTTTTAAAATGTGATGAGAAATGTTCCTGTTTTCTTCATTCCTTCCTTTCTGATTTTTATTATTTTTTATTTGAGACAGGGTCTCGCTCTATAGCCCAAGATGGCCTGGAACTCACTTCCTTAGAAAACAAGAGGATCTCAATTCATTCCCCAGAACTCATGTCAAAAAGCCATGTCCGTGCCTGTGACTGTAATCCCAGTACTGAAGAGGTGGAGAAAGGACTCCCAAGGCTTTCTGGCCAGCCAGTCTAGACTACTTGGCAAGCTCCAAGATAGTGAGACACCATGCCTCTAAAATAGATGGATGGTATCTGAGGAACAACACCTGAGAGATTGTTCTCTGGTCTCCACACACATGGATACACTTGCACTTGCCATGCACAGGAACATTTCCCCCACCACACACATTCCAATTCTGTTATAGTGGAAGAGGAATTTCCCAGAACGTACAAGGTCCTGGGTTCCATCCTCACCTCTAAGAGAGACAGAAAGGAGGATGGGAAGGAAAAGGTGAGGAGAAAAGGAAGGAAGGAAGGAAAGAAGGAAGGAAGGAAAAGAGAGAATCTTTTTACACGTATGTATAAAACACTACTGATGAACTGTAAATAATTAGAATGAATTACAACATAAGGGCTGGGATAAAGCACTTGCCAAGAAAGCCTAAACACCTGAGTTTGAATCCCTAAAACATATGTAAAGTGAACACACTTACACCACACATATACACAAAAAAAATTGATTTTTTTTTTAAGGGCTGGAGAAATGGCTTAGCCGTGAAGGCGCTTGCCTGAAAAGCCAAAGGAACCAGGTTTGATTTGCCAGGACCCACTTAATGTGGCACATGTATCTGGAGTTCATTAACAGTGGCTGGAGGCCCTGGTGAGCCCATTCTTTCTCTTCCTCTCTCAAATAAATATAAGTATTTTTAAAATAGAAAGCTGAGGGCTGAAAAAAGGCTCAGCGGTTAAAGGAACTTGCTTGCAAAGCCTGAAGGCCTGGATTCAATTCCCCAGGACCCACTTAAACCCAGATACACAAAGTGACACATGTATCTGGAGTTCATTTGCAGTGGCTAGAGACCCTGGTGTGTCCATTCCCTAGCTCTCTCTTTCTGTCTTTTCTGCTTGTAAATAAATTAATTAAAATATTTTTGGCTGGCTGGAGAGATGGCTTAGTGGTTAAGGCATTTGCCTGCATAGCCAAAGGACCCAGGTTCGATTCCCCAGGACCCACGTAAGCCAGATGCACACAGGGCACATGCATCTGGAATTCATTTGCAGTGGCTACAGGCCCTGGCGTGCCCGTTCTCTTTCTGTCTCTCTCGCTCTCTGCTTGCAAAAAAAATAAATAAATAAAAATAAGAATATTATTTTTAAAAATATTTTGGGCTGGAGAGATGGCTCAGCAGTTAAGGCACATGCTTGCAAAGCCTAAGGACCCAGGTTTGATTCCCCAGTACCCATGTAAGCCAGATGCACAAGGTGACACATGTATCTGGAATTTGTTTGCAGTGGCTAGAGGACCTGGTACGCCCACTCTCTCTATTTTCCTCTCTCTCTCCAATTAATAAATAGATTAAAATATTTTAAAAAATATTTTAGCCATGTGTGGTGGTGCACGCCTTTAATTCCAATACTCGGAAGGCAGAGGTAGGAGGATCTCCATGAGTTCAAGGCCACCCTGAGACTACATAATGAATTCCAGGTCAGCCTGGGCTAGAGTGAGACCCTACCTCAAAAAAACAAAACAAAAAGGTGGGGGGCTGGAGAGATGGCTTAGTGGCTAAGACACTTGCCTGCAAAAGCATAAGGACCCAGATACCCACGTAAGCCAGAAGCACAAGGTGGCACATGCATATGGAGTTTGTTTGCAGTGGCTAGAGGCCCTGACATGACCACTCTTTCTCTCTCTCTTAAATTAATAAAATAAGATAAAATAAAAATATCAGGGCTGGGGTTGGAGAAATGGCTTAGCAGTCAAGGCATTTGCCTGCAAAGCCTAAGGACCCCAGTTCTATTCCCTAAGACCCACGTAAGCCAGATACACAAAGGGGCACATGCATCTGAAGTTTGTTTGCAATGGCTAGAAGCCCTGGTGTGCCCGTTCTCTCTTTCTCTCTATCTGCTTCTTTCTCTCTCTCTCTCTCTCTCTTAAATAAATAAAATATTTTTAAAAAATCAAGGAATGGCTTAGCAGTTAAGGCACTTGCCTGCAAAGCCTAAGGACCTAGGTTTGATTCTCCAGGACCCATGTTAGCCAGATGCACAAGATGACACATGTATCTGGAGTTTTTTTGCAGTGGCTAGAGGACCTGGCATGCCCTTTTCTCTCTTTCTTCCTCTTTCTCTCTGTCAAATAAACGATAAAAATAAAATATATTTTTAAATTTTTTTGTTTATTTTTATTTATTTATTTGAGAGCAACAGGCAGAGAGAGAAAGAAGCAGAGAGATAGAGGGAGAGAGAGAGAGAAAATGGGCGCACCAGGGCCTCCAGCCACTGCAAATGAACTCCAGACACGTGCGCCCCCTTGTGCATCTGGCTAACATGGGTCCTGGGGAATCAAGCCTCGAACCGGTGTCCTTAGGCTTCACAAGCAAGCGCTTAACCACTAAGCCATCTCTCCAGCCCCAAAATAAAATATTTTTTAAAAAACTCAACAAAAGAAAAAAATGGCCTAAAGGTCACAATTTAATTCTGTGAGAATGCTGATTTGCCCCTTTCTGGCTTCAAGTTATGTAAGGCTGGGAAGATTGCTCAGTGATTAAAGGTGCTTGCTTGTAAAGCTTGCTGGTCCACGTTCAGTTCCCCAGCACCCATGTGAAGTCATATGCACAGAGTGGCATATACATCCAGCATTCATTTGCAGTGACTAGAAACGTGTGTACACGTGTGTGCGTGCACACACATACACACACACAAAAATATTTTTAAAAATAAATTGAGCCGGGCGTGGTGGTGCACACCTTTAATCCCAGCACTTGGGAGTCAGAGGTAGGAGAATCGCTGTGGGTTCAAGGTCACCCTGAGACTACATAGTGAATTCCAGGTCAGCCTGAGCTAGAGCAAGACCCTACCTCAAAAAAAAAAAACAGGAAAAAAAAAAAAAAACTGGAAGGGCGAGATGGCTCAGCAGTCAACGCACTTGCCTGCAAAACCTAACAACGTGGGTTTGATTGCCTGGTACCCACATAAAGCCAGATGCATAAAGTGGAACATGCATCTGGAGTTTGTTTACACTGAGTGGCCAGAGGCCCTGGTATGCCCATCCTCTCTCTCTCTCTCTTTCTCTCTCTCTCTGACTCTCTGCTTACAAATAAATTAATATAATAAAATATATTTTAAAAAAGAAATTAGGGCTGGAGAGCTGGCTTAGCGGTTAAGGCACTTGCCTGCAAAGTGAAAGAACCCAGGTTAAATTCCCCAGGACCAACATAAGCCAGATACACAAGATGGGACATGCATCTGGAGTTTGCTTGCAGCTGCTGAAGGCCCTGATGTTCCCTCTCTCTCCCTACCTCTTTCTCTCTCAAATAAATGAAATAAAATAAATGTTTAAAAAAATTAAGCTGGCCATGGTGGTGAACACCTTTAATCCTAGCACTTGGGAGGCAGGATCACCATGAGTTCGAGGCCACCCTGAGACTCCATTGTGAATTCCAGGTCAGCCTGGGCTAGAGTGAGACCCTACCTCGAAAAGACAAAAAAAAAAAAAAAAACATAAAAAAAAGAAAAATTCTATCATGCTTCCTAGTTACATCTTCAAAATAAAGCCAAAATTTAAACAATTTAGAGATGTAGTTGAGAAAGCAGTCATCTGTAACTTACCTTTAGGAAACATGAAACGAATTTCTCTTTCCGCTGCAGCAAAGTCATTACTCCCATGAAGTGCATTCCTTAAGTCATCTGTGCCATAAATTGCCCTTAGACTAAAAGCAAATTAGAGATGTTGCCCATCTAATCAATCTGACTTCCTTTCTTTACATGAATGCATTTTTATTTTTTGAAATATGGTCTCATTATGTAACCCAGTCTGGCCTGGAACTCTCTTCCTGCCTCGACTTCCTGGGTGCTAGGATTACAGCATGTGTCACCATGGCCAGTTTATACGAACACATTTTACTTAGGATATGAATGATAAGTGATGATCTACTTAGAAATTTTGTTTGTTTGATTTTGTTTTTCAAGGTAAGGTCTCCCTTTAGCCCAGGCTGACCTGGAATTCACTATGTAGTCCCAGGGTGGTCTTGAACTCATGATGATCTTACTACTTCTGCCTCCCAAGTGCTGGGATTAAAGGCATGCTCTACCACTGCCCGGTTTCTTACTTTTTTTCAAAAATGTATTTGTTTATTTGAGAGAGAGAGAGAGAGAGGCAGATAGAGAGAAGGAGTGTACCATGGCGTCTAGCCACTGCATATGAACTCCAAATGCATGCACTACCTGTATCTGGCTTTATGAGTACTAGGGAATCGAACCTGGGTTGCTAGGCTTCTCAGGCAAGTGCCTTAATTACTAAGCCATTTCTCCAGCCCTTACTTAGGAATTTTATAAGAGCATTGCCACTTTTTACAGATGGAGGCTTCAATCTATTTTTCTAACTTTTATGTGTGTGCACACATGTGTGGTGTGTGGAGCATGTGTGCAAATAAATGCTCCTGCTCATGCATACACATGCAGAGACCAGAGGAAGGGACACAAGTATCTTCCTTTGTCATTCTTCCATCTTATTTCTTTGAGAAAAAGACTCTCAGCTGGGTGTGGTGGTGCATGCCTTTAATCCCAGCACTTGGGAGGCAGAGGTACAAGGATCACCATGAGTTCGAGGCTGCCCTGAGACTACATAGTGAATTCCAGGCCAGCCCGGGCTAGAACAAGACCCTACCTCAAAAAAGGGGGGGTGCTGCAGAGATGGCTCAGTGGTTAAGGCACTTGCCTGCAAAGCCTAAGGACCCGGGTTCGATTTCCCAGTACTCATGTAAAGCCAGATGCACAAGGTATTGCATGCATCGGGAGTTTGTTTGCAGTGGCTAAAGGCCCTGACACACCCATTCTCTCTCTCTCTCTCTCTCTCTCTTTACCCTCTCTTTCTCAAATAAATAAAATATTGAAAATAAGAAGACTAATCAGTCATAAAGGAGACATTCTCTGGACCTTTTGTAGTGTTTTGGTATTAAGGCTGACATTGAAATGGATATTCAGGAGAACTTGCAAATGAAAGGAAACATCCAGAGGCCTGAGAAATGGCTCATTCATTAAAATGCTTGCTGTGTAAATGTGAAACTGTGAGTTTGTTTCTCCAGAACCCAGACAAAAGCCACAGGCGCATGCCCATAATGCCAGCACAGGGAAGGCAGAAACAGGAAGATCCCAGGGGTGTATTGGACAGCTAGTCTAGGGGAATTGGTGCGTTCCAGGTTCAGTAACACCTTATCTCAAAAAAAGAAAGAGGCTGGGCATGGTCAAGCATGCCTCTCATCCCAGCACTCGGGAGGCAGTCATAGGAGGATCACTGTGAGTTGGAGGCCAGCCTGAGACTACACAGTGAATTCCAGGTCAGAATGGGCTACAGTGGGACCCTACCCAAAGTGGACCTCTGCCTATACTACATGGACACCACACCCCACCCTGACACACATGCATACCATACACAAGTATCTGCAAAAAACAAACGACAACAATAACAACAACAACAACAAAAAAAAAACAATGAAACAATGAGAAACTTTCATTGCAACTATATCAGATTTTTTTTTTTTTTTTTTTGGTTTTTCAAAATAGGGTCTCACTCTAGCCCAGGCTGGCCTGGAATTCACTGTGTAGTCTCAGGGTGGTCTTGCATTCACAGCAATCCTCCTACCTCTGCCTCCGAAATGCTGGGATTAACGGCTTGTGCCATCACACCCAGAAAATTTTTTTTTTTTAAATTTTAAATTTTACAGGTGATTTCATTCCCTTCTCCACCCTCTAAAAATTACCTGTCTGGGTGTGTCTCCTTAGCCAGTAAACTATTAGTTGGTCCCAAAAGTTCTTTCCAGTAAGAGATGGCGTTATGTCTAGCTAATATCATAGCAATAAGTGGTCCAGAACTCATATAAGCTGTTAAATTTGGGAAAAACATTTTTCCATACTGTTCCACATAAAAGTTACTACAGTGCTCAGGGCTAAGATGTAGTTTTCGTCTCTGTAAGAAAAACAAAGTCAACAAAAGCATTTAAAAAGTGACAAATCGGGGCTGCAGAGATGGCTTAAGGGGCTTGCCTGCAAAGCCTAAGGACTCAGGTTTGACTGCCTAGGGCTCAGGTAAGCCAGGTGCACCAAGTAGCACATGCGTCTGGAGTTTGTTTACAGTTGCCCGATGCTGTGGCATGCCCATTCTCTCTCTCTCATAAATAAATTTAAAAATAAAATATTTTCAAAGTGACAATTCAATAAAGCCTCTTAGTCATTAATGACTTGCTGGTTGTGGTGGCTCATGCATGTAAGTCCTAGCACTTGGGAAGCTGAGACATGAGGATCCTTGAGAGTCCAGCCTGGGCTACAGAGTAACGGAGGAGGAACAGGAGAAAGATAGCTTTTTATAGGCAGTCAGCCAGGACAGGCCCAAGGGGAACATGGATGCCACTTTGCCTGCCTTGGCCAGACTAGAACCTGCATCTGATCCAGTCTCATCCAAGATGGCTGCAAGCAACACTCCCTCCTGGGCAGCAACTTCCTGCTTCTTCCTCAGCTCAGCACACCTGGGTGGTGGGCTTGGTCAGGCTCTTGGGTCCACCATGCAATCAGACCTCTTCCTTATCCACCCCAATCTGATGATGAGGCTCATCCTGGTTGGAGGTATAATCCACACAGGAGCCTAGCTGAGGGGGAGTCAGATAGCTTTGTGAAGCAGGAAGGGAGACTGGATCCCCTAGAAGTATCTTTGCAACCTCCACTTTGCTAGAGGTCCAAGTATGATCTGACTCCTTCTCTCTTCCTAGATCTTCCTAGATCTGTTTTTCCATGAACAACCTGGGCCTCTTCTGGGAAGCAGGTCTTTTCTAAGATTTAGTCCTAACATTGTGGCTGGTCAAGTTCAGCGCCCAGAACTTGGCGTCATGTCTAGCCTCCTGTGACAGCCCCTAGCCCAGACCAATCAGCTGTCTCTCTGGCTCACCTGAGCTGGAAGGTAGGACCCACCAGCATACACTGTAAATGCATTTGTGAGGGAAAGGGAAGTTCTTGGGGCTCCTGGCCACTCCTGAACCTCCGGGTTCTGGTGAGCTCCCCTCGTCTTGGCCCAACAGGACTGAGATGAGAGCCCCCCAACTCCTCATGAGCTCTCTATCCTCTCCTGCTCTCCACAAGGCAGGAGCTCTTTGTACTTTATTTCCTCTCTCTCTCTGCGGTTTTCCCAGGCCCACCATGTGGGCTGTCAGACCACATGGGTGTATTCATTTTCCTCCCCTTTGTTCTGTACTTCCCTCAATAAATATAATAATTTAATCATTATCCTTCTCAGTCTTATTTTATCCAATTCTTTGATTAGAAGTAGACACTGAGAAATTAAGCTGGGGCTGAGCTGAAAACTTCCTCCCTATGGACCAGCTGACAGAAAGCTGGAAAAAGCTACACTGCATGCAATCCTATAGGAGAAAAGTCATCAGCGGTGAAAATAGTGGACACTGCAAGCCTTACATTCGGCCAAATGACCAAATGGGTACAATAGTGGCATGTCTGTTATGTGGGAAACAAGGTGTTCTCTAATTGGAACTGGAGGCCTGCTCCATGGGAGGAAATACATGCCTGGTCCTGAAAACCTAATCAAAAGCCTATGGCAGGGGAGGTCATGAACCGTAGGAGTGTAACGCCTGCTCTTGTCTGGCTAAATGCATATACTATGCTCACCAAACTGCCCATTAAGTACTCTACTTAATGTTCATATCCATATATTATTGCTACTCTTACCTTTGGTTAGAGAAGCTTCAGGTGGTGGTGACCACTGGGATGACCCAAAGGCACCCCAGCCACTCACTGCAAACAAACGCCAGACACGTGTACCGCCCTGTGCATCTGGCTTATGTGGACACTGGAGAATTGAACCTGAGTCCTTAGGCTTCACAGGCAAGTGCCTTAACTGCTAAACCATCTCTCCAGCATATCAGATTTTTGAAAATTTTATTTATTTGTGTATGTGTATACACTGGCTTGTGAATCAGGGTTTCTTGCTACTGAAAACAAATGTCTGTCCAGCTTTATGTGAGTGGCTGGGGAATTGAAACCTGGGCTGACAAGCTTTGCAAGCAAGTACCTGTAACTGCTGAGCCCCTGTTTGTGTGTGTTTGTTCGTTTTTCCACGAAGGGTATCACTTTAGCTCAAGCTGACCTGGAACTCATTCTGCAGTCCCAGGCTGGTCTCAAGCTCACAGTAATCGTCCTACCTCTCCCTCCCAAGTGCTGGGATAAAAGGTGTGCACATGGGCTGGAGAGATGGTTTAGTGGTTCAAGTGCTTGCCTGCGAAGCCTAGAGACCCATGTTTGACTCTTCAGAACCCATGTAAGCCAGACATGCACAAGGTAATGCAAGTAAGTGTGCAAGATCGCACATGTGCACAAGACGGCACATGAATCTAGGGTTTGACTGTAGTGGCTGGAGGCCCTAGCGTACAATTCTCTTCTCTCTCTCTCTTTCTCTCTCATAAGACAAATTTAAAAAATTTTAAAAAGGTATGCACCACTAGGCCCAGCCGGTTTTGTGTTTTTGAGACAGGGCCTCACTACATATCCCAGGCTGTCCCTGAACTCACCATGCAGCCACCGTGGCCAGCCTCCCTAGTGCGGGAATCGTAGGCATGTACCACTGCGTCCAGCAGCCATACGCCGTCACAAGGACTCACTATCCCTCCGCAGGTATGCTAGCTACTGTAGCATAACTTTAAAAATGTATTTCAAGGTAGGGTCTCACTCTTGTCCAAGCTGACCTGGAAGTTACTCTGTAGTCTCAGGGTGGCCTCCTACATCTGCCTCCAGAGTGCTGGAGACATGTGCCACCATGCATGGCATAACTTTAAATTTTAAGGGTTCATATTTAGCTAAAGTTAGAACTAAAACATTGATTCCATTGGTTGGTTTAAACTGAGATCAGGTGAAAAGTTTTGAAATTAGATCTAGAAATCTACAATGATATCAAATATCAGTAACAAAATTCTGTTGGTAACAAAGGAAAGACTGCCACCTACTGAGTAGATGTGTAATTCTTCAGAGTCCCCACACGAGGAAGCATTCATGCTCTCTCAACTCCAGTAAAACACAGTTTTCAAACCTACTATAAATATGTGTGATTTTCATATTCGTGGAACAGTGGTACCTGGGTGTGGTGGCGTACACTTTAAATCCCAGCACTCGGGAGGCAGAGGTAGGAGGACCGCTGTGAGTTCAAGGCCGCCCTGAGACAACATAGTGAATTTCAGGTCAGCCTAGGCTAGAGTGACACCCTATTTCAAAGAATTGGAAAGAGAGAGAGAGAAAACAGTGGTTATCTGATGCTTCAGGGAATGAGTCAATCATTTATAAAGGCGCACAGGTTAAATGAAGAAATTCTAAAGATGGTTAGCGGTGGGAGTTGCACAGCAATATAAATGGATTTAAGCCACTGAACAAAAATAGTGGAAATGGGCTGGAGAGATGGCTTAGCGGTTAAGCACTTGCCTGTGAAGCCTGTGAAGGACCCTGGTTCGAGGCTCGATTCCCCAGGACCCACATTAGCCAGATGTACAAGGGGGCGCACATGTCTGGAGTTCGTGTGCAGTGGCTGGAGGCCCTGGCAAGCCCATTCTCTCTCTCTATCTGCCTCTTTCTCTCTCTGTCTGTTGCTCTCAAATAAATAAATAAATAAAAATGAACAAAAAAAAAATAGTGGAAATGGGGGTTAGAGATGGCTCAGTGATTAAAGCACTTGATTGCAAAGCCGAACAACCTGAGTTCGATTTCCCAGTACCACATAAAACCAGATGCACAAAGTGGCATATGCATCTGGAGTTTATCTGGAGTGGGTGGAGGCCCTGACGTGCCCATGCACAAGGTGGCACTTGCATCTGGATGTCGTTTGCAATGACTGGAGGCCCTGGTATGCTGCTTCCTTCCCTCCCTCTCTGTCTCTTAAATAAAAATAAAATATTTTTAAAATAATAGAAATGGTATGTGTGTGTGTATTTCCACAAAGAAAAAGATGCAGTAACAGCCAGCAATAACAACAGTATATAATAAATCATGGCCACCTTTATTGCAAAACTCATTGCTCAGACAGGCATGGTAGTGCACACACCTCTAATCCCAACACTTAGGAGGCTGGGATTTGGGGAATTTGTTTTCAAGTAGCTCAGGCCGACCTGGGTGCTACTTTATGGAGAAAAGGGGGTTTTCAAACACATTTTTAAAAATAAAATAAAATAAAAGTCCTGGAAGAAGAGAATGTGTTAAGTGGTTTCTTCTCTCTAAACTGGGATTGTTGGACAAGTCCAGGGAAAGAAAAGACAACTTCACTTCTTTAAAAAAAAAATTAATTTTTATTTATTTATTTGAGGGGGAGGGAAAGAGAGAGAGAATGGACACACCAGGGCCTTAGCCTCTGCAAGAACTCTAGATGCATGCACCACCTCGTGCATCTGGCTTACATGGGTCCTGGGGAATCAAACTTAGGTTCTTTGGCTTTGCAGGCAAGTGCCTTAACCACTAAGTCATCTCTCCATCCCCAATTCCCCTTCTTATTCTATATTTTTTGGAGTGTCACAATTATTACAGATATTTCTTTCTATCTATTTACATATCATCTATCTATTCTATCTATCTATCTGCAAGCAGAGAGAGAGAGACAGAGACAGAGAATTGGCACATTTGCTATTGCAAACAAACTCCAGATGCAGGCACTGCTTTGACCATCTGGCTTTACATGGATCCTAGGGAACTGAACCCCAGGCCATCAGGCTTTTCAAACAAGTGCCTTTAATGGCTAAGCCATCTCTCCAGCCCCAGATGACTTTTGTTTGTTTGTTTGGAAACAGGTCTCATGTAGCTCAGGCTGACCTCATCAAACTTTGAATTCACCTTGTAGCTGAGTTGAACTCATGATCCTTCAGCTTTCTCCTCCTAAGTACTGTGATAATGAACATGTGTCACCAAGCTGCACTTACATATGACCTTTATATTTAGAAAAGCAAACTTAAGGCTTAACACTAAGGAACTAAATGGCTAGACACATTTCTACAAGCATAACAAAAAAACAGTAAACAGATGAAAAGGTGTGACCCCAGAAGTTACCTGAACAATTGTGAATCCAGATCTGAGAATAATATCATGTATTTCTTCCTCTTTGTCAACAATATCTGGTTTGATAATAGCCAGCGTTTGCTCTACATATATCTGAGGTAGGGGCATTGAGATATCCATTCTGGCCTTTCCAGGTACAGATTAAGAGTTTCTCGACAGGTATCAACTGTAATGAGATGCATTCCCCCATCCCAAATTCAATGTAATTGTGATTAAGAATAGCAATATTGGGGCTGGAGAGATGGCTCAGAGGTTAAAGGGGCTCACTTACAAAGTCTGACAGCCCAGGTTCGATTTCCCTGTACTCAGTCCCCAGTATCCACATAAAACCAGATACAAAAAGTGGCCCATACATCTGGAGTTTGTGTTTGAAATGGCAGGTAGCCCTGGCTCACTCTTGCTCACTCGCTGTTTCTCTCTCTCATAAATAAATAAAAATAAAAAAGAATAGCAGTATTAGGTGCTAAATTTTTTTTTTTTTAATTTATGAAGGTAGAAACTTTTTTTTTGTTTTTGAGGTAGGGTCTCATTCTAGCCCAGGCTAATCTGGAATTCACTATGGAGTCTCAGGGTGGCCTCGAACTCACAGCCATCCTCCTACCTCTGGAGCACTGGGATTAAAGGCGCGCACACCCCCCACCCCCGCTCTCCAGCTCAGAAATTATATTTTCCTACAAGCAATTTCTCTAGAATATGATTTTTGGTTTTTTTGTGGTAGGGTCTCATTTTAGCCCAGACTGACCTAGAATTCAGTATGTAATTCCAGGCTGGCCTCGAACTCACAGCGATCCTCTCTCTTCCAAGTGCTGGAATTAAAGGCATGCTCCACCACGCTAAACTGTGATTCTCACTGGGCCCAAGTTGAGCCCTGCGTGCTTTTCCTGAGGCGGGAAGGATCCAGGGATCAGAGGTAAAGGGGTGACCTAGGAGCCTGGAACTAGGGGAGACTTCCTGCAGTACAACAGCACCCCAGCCGACTGCCTTAGGGAAGCGACTCCACTCCACAGAGTCACCCGGGCATAGGCCTGGGAACGACTGGAGCGCGAGGTCCCCAGGACCCTGGGCACTAGGCAGGACCCCAGCACTCACCTTGGCAGCGTCAGGTGCAGTCTCAGCTGGTTGCTAAGAAACCTGAAGTTAGTATTGCTACGGTGGCTGCAATGGGACAATCCCAAGCAACTTTTTTGTTGTATTTTTCTGTTTCGATTTGCTTGATTTTCTAGTTTGTAGTCCATTTGTTTTAACCCAAGAAAGCAATCAGCCGTGGCATTTTTATTCTCATGAATCTTAAAGTACTAGACACTTTCTAATATTTTTCTCATAATTTATTTTGTCTCATCTCATGCCTAGTTGAAGGACGCTTCATTTAAGCACACTTTATAAATCAGATAAATCATGGGCACTCCATTTCCTCTTAGTATGAAAGAAGACTTCAGATGTCTTCGTTGTTTCACCACGGGATGCTGTCCCCTGTAGTTCCAGTTTCTGTAATCCTTAAACAGCAATTTTTGCTCCCACCACCCAGGAGACAGGTAAGAATATGGCTGTGAGTTCGAGGCCACCCTGAGACTCCATAGTGAATCCAGGTCAGCCTGGGCTAGAGTGAGACCCTACCTCGAAAAGCAGAATTTTTTTTTCCTTGCAAGGTCTAGTGGCACACATCTCTAAGCCCAACACTGTTGGAGGCTGAGACAGAAGAGTAGAGATTCCAAGGAAAGCCTGGGTTACAATTTGTTGAGATCCTACCCCCCAAAATAAACAAAATAATAGGTTTGTGAACTATTTATTTATAGAGAAGTAGAAGGTTCAACCTAATTCTAAGGTTATGCAACAAAATGTGGGCAATATTTATGGCATAAATTCAGAAACCTCCCCCACCCATACACACACTTTAAAAATCCTTTTATCAGCAAGCGTCATTGACTCCTTGTTTGTGAAGTAAGGCATTACTCGTATTAGAAAAGAAAATAGAGAAATGGTAAGTAAGCCCTAGGGTCTTCTCTGGTCAGTCTCAAGGAGAGGTATTAAACTTCAAAAAGGGTCGGAGTAGTAGCTTCAAGTTAACAAACTAGTCTTCTATCATCCACTTGACTGGCTGGCACTCATTCCAGATTACATAAGTCTTTTCTTTTATCTAACCAAGTACACAGCACCTACAGGAGCAAGGCACAGATAGCAAGCTGTGAGTCTTAAAAGCTACAGAAGGCTATTTCCAATTTTATTTCTATTTTTAGCAAACAGATACAAGTATAGTTTGTTTGTGTTGTTTTTCCAGATAGGGTTTCACTGTAGCCCAGGCTGACCTGGAATTCACCATGTAGTCTCAGGGTGGCCTTGAGGTCATAGTGATCCTCTACCTCTGCCTCCCAAGTGCTGGGATTAAAGGCATGCGCCCCCACACCCGGCTACGTTTTCTTTGGAGTATGAAGATGTTCAGAAAAGAAATCCTTACATGTTTCTTTGAAGTTATTATGCCTTACCCCATAAAGGTCAGCAAGTGTGATGTACATTAGAATAAACAATGTGGCAACTAAAATATGGACAGTGACTTGAGGCCCCCTGGGTTTTAGCCTTCCAACAGCTGCCTTACTACATGTCTTCATAGGCTATCTCATTTCACTAGGCAGTAAAACTAGAACTACTAAGGTTTGGAGTTTTCCAAACCAGAGAGTACAACATCAGCCTGTAATTGATTCTTCAATCATCTCTGAAGATAAATTCTGAGAACGCGAGGTCATCTAAACATCACTTTTATTCTCTGAGATCAGATTCCGCAAGCTATTCCCACTTTCTCCCCGCCGCTCTCTATGTGGTACCTGCATCTGCTCCAGGACTTCTCGCTGCATCTCCACGGCCATGTGATATATATGGTGATCGGAGTCGTTGTACATCACAGCGTTTTGGAACATCAGCATCAGATCCCGCTGGAACTCAGCCATGGTGCGAATGCGACCCTTTGACAGATTCCTCTTTAGGGTGGTTAAATCCATGGGTCTGTGGATGGCAAAGAGAAACCAGAGGAAATCACACCTTAACGTATAAGATTTGGTGACCTATTATTATTGGTGGGGGCTAAGTTGGGAGGATTGTACTGACTTAGACAGAAGTCTGGTCTACATAGCAAGTTCCAAGCCAGCATAAACTACACAGGGAGACCATGTCTCAAAGGTGAGGGAAAAAAAATATACAGTGATTGAGCCGGGCATGGTGGCCCACACCTTCAATCCCAGCACTAGGGAGGCAGAGGTAGGAGGATTGTCATGAGTTCAAGGCTACCCTGAGACTACATAGCGAATTCCAGGTCAGTCTGGGCTAGAGTGAGACCCTACCTCGAAAACAACAACAACAACAAAAAAGTAGTGATTGAACATGTTGTCTTAGAGAACTGATTCATAGTGAAAATAGTAGCAAAGATAACAAAATCTCTTCAGATAATAAAACAGCAGCAGTATATAACGTCTGCACAATGCTGGACACATTCTATAGTAATTTCACTGCCTCAATAAGCATATAAAGTAGGTGGTATTATTTTAGCAGCACTGGGCATTGAACTGAGGCTTCACAAATGCTCTGTCACTGAACTGTATCCTCAGTTCTTTTTTCATGTTTCAGAGACAAAATGTAAGTTTTCTAGACAGGCATTCAACTGGCAATCCTCTTGCCTCAGACTCACAGTAGCTGATATTGTAGGTCTGCAACCACTAAGTCTGTTACCAAATAGGGTCTGGTGTGGCATTAGCACTGGGGAGGCAGAGGCAGAAGGACTGTCTTATCGTTGCCTGTGGTGGCCTTGAACTCACACTGTTCTGCTTCAGCCGCCAACATAAGGATAGGTAACATTGCCATTTCTATTTGGCCAATGAAGAAACTGAGATCTAAAGAGACTAAATATTGTTATTTTCTAGCTAGAACCATGGAGCATGCCAAAGAGAACAAAAAGCAATTTCCTTCTATGCCATAAACCCTTAAGAAAAAGCAAAGGATGGGCTGGAGAGATGGCTTAGTGGTTAAGGTGCTTATCTTTGAAGCCAAAGGACCCAGGTTTAATTCCCCAGTACCCATGTAGGCTAGATGCACAAGGTTGATTAAAGGTGTATGCCACCATGACTGGCCTTCTTCTTGAGACAAGGTCTCACTCTGTATCCCAGGCTGTCCTGATGTCCTGAACTCACTATGTAGACCAGGCTGGCCTTGAGCTAAGGCGATGATCCCTCTGCTTCCATCTCCCAAATGCTAGGATTACAGGTATGTACCACCAAGCCTGCTCTAAACCCTACTTTCTTCACTTACAGATTGAAGGAGTCTGTCTTTGCTATAGTTTGAATAATAGTAACTTTTCCAAAACGGGTCAAAACTTAATCTCCAGTTGTGGAGAAAGCTCAGTCAGTAAAGTACTTGCCTTGAGGACCTTCATTCAACAGAAAGCCAGATGCACAAGGGGGCACATGCATCTGCAGTACATTTGCAGTGGCTAGAGGCCCTGGTGTGCCCATTCTCTTTCTCTTCTCTCTCTCTCTCTCTCTCTGCTTGCAAATAAATAAATAAAATATTTTTAAATATTTTATTTCTATTTTTTTACTTATTTATTACACAGAGAGAGAATGGGCACACCAGAGAATGGGCACACCAGGGCCTGTAGCCACTGCAAATGAACTCCAGACACATGCACTACCTTGTGCATCTAGTTTACATGGGTACTAGGGTATTGAAACAGGGTCTATAAGCTTCTCAGGCAAGAGCCTTAACCACTAAACCAACTCTCCAGCCCCAAGTAAAATATTTTGCACCAGGCATGGTAGCACATACCTTAAGTCCCAGCACACAGGAGGCAGAGGTACAAGGATTGCTGAGAGTTCGCGGCCAGCCTGAGATTATATAGTGATTACATAGTGAATTCCAAGTCAGCCTGGGCTAAAATGAGACCTTACCTCAGAAAACAAAAACAAAGCTGGGTGTGATGGTGCACGCCTTTAATCCCAGCACTTGGGAGGCTGAGATAGGAGGATTGCTGTGTGTTCTAGGCCACCGTGAGACACATAGGAATTCCAGGTCAGCTTGGGCTAGAGGGAAACCCTACTTTGAATAACCAAAAGAAAATAAATAAATAAATATTTTAAAATATATTTTAAAAAGCAGGGGAGGAGGGTGGCTATTGGCAGGTGATCTATGTCCTGAGGGCTCTACCCTCATAAATGGAATTACGGCATTTGTAAGCGTTTGAGGTAGAGAGCAGCTCTCCTTCGCCCTTTTCCCACGCAAGGGAAAAAGACCACTGTTGAAGGGGAACAGCAGTAAGGGGCCATCTTAGAAGCAGAGACCAGCCCTACCAGACACGGTGAATACTTTGATCTTGAACCACCCCAAGGTAGTGCTTTGCCGTAGCGTACATATGGACTAAGACAGTCTCCAAAGGTTCTCTCTGTCGTCATCTGGTGTATTCTGTTACCACATTCTGTTATGATAGCATATTAGATGGACTGTGTCACTAAAATCCAAAATACTGTACTCATCAATATTGGAATTTCTATTTGTGTCATTACTTTTTTTTGGTGGTTCTTCAAGGTAGGGTCCTACTCTAGTCCAGGCTGACCTGGAATTCACTATGTGGTCTCAGGTGGCCTTGAACTTGCAGGGATCCTTCTACCTCTGCCTCCTGAGTGCTGGGATTAAAGGCAGCCCTCGTGTCAATAACTTTACATTAGCACTTGTATTAGTAACTTTCCTTGTTGTTGTGACAAAGTACCTGGTAGGAAACAAGTTAAGAGAGGGTTTACAGCCTGGTGTGGTGGTGCATGCCTTTAATCCCAGCACTTGAGAGGCAGAGGTAGGAGGATTGTCATAAATCGAGGCCACCCTGAGATTACATAGTGAATTCCAGGTCAGCCTGGGATACAGTGAGTCCCTTCCTTGAACAAAGATAAAAAGGGTTAAAGGGCTAGAGAGATGGCTTAAGGGGCTTGCCAGGGAAGCCAAAGACCCCTGTTTGATATTTCTCCAGATCCCATGTAAGCCAGACACCAAAGGTAAGGCAAGCGCAAGGTCACACGTACGCACAAGGTGGCACAAACATTTGGACTTCGATTGAAGTGGCTGAGGCTTTGGTGCACTAATTCTCTCACTCTCTTTCTCTCACTCACTCTCTCTCTTAAAAAAAAAAAAAAAAAAGCTGCTGGGAGTGGTGGCGCATGCCTTTAATCCCAGCACTCAGAAGGCAGAGGTAGGAGAATCGCCTAGAGTTCAAGGCCATCCTGAGACTACATAGTGAATTCCAGGTCAGCCTGAGCCAGAGTAAGACCCTACCTCGGAAAAAAAAAAAAGTTGGAGATAGCTTTGCAGTTTAAGGTGCTTGCTTGCAAAGCCAAAGGACCCAGATTTGATTCCCCAAGATTCACATAAGCCAGATGCACAAGGTGGTGCATGCATCTGGAGTTCGTTTGTAGTGGCTAGAGGCCCTGGTGCACCCGTTCTCTCTCTATCTTCCTCGTTCTCTCTATCTCTTGCTCAAGTAAATAAATAAATTTTTCAAAAACTTTTGCTGGGTATGATGGTGCACGCCTTTAATACCAGCACTTGGGAGACCAAGGTAGGAGGATCTCCATGAGTTCGAGGCCCCCAAGTTTGCATTCCAGGTCAGCCTGGACTAGAGTGAGATCCTTCCTCCAAAAACAAAACCATTTTTTTTTTTTCTAAGAGAGGGTTTATTTCAGCTTAAAATTTAAGAAGATGCAATCCAAGCTGGCCGTGGTGGTACACACCGTTTAATCCCAGTACTCGGGAGGCAGAGGTAGGAGGATCACCATAAATTCGCGGCCATCCTGAGAGTATATAGTGAACTCCAGGTCAGCCTGGGCTAAAGTGAGACCCTACCTCGGAAAAAAACAAAAACAACAACAACAAAAAAAACACCACCAACAACAAAAGGAAGACACAGTGGGTCCGGCACGGTGGAGAAGGCGTGACAGCGGGAACACGAGGAAGCGGGAGTGCTGAATGCTGCGGCTCAACTTGCTCTCTTCTTCTATATTCAGTCAGGGGCCTCAGCCCACGGAATGGCTCCCCCTGCAGAGTCAGTCGTCACCCACCACCACTGTGTTTCGTGTTATCTGTGACCTTAGTTCTAATAGCGTTTGCTTGATGAATTTGGGAGCCCCCAGGTTAGGTGCATGTATGTTTAGGATTGTAATGTCCTCCTGTTGGAGGGTGCCTTTAATCAATATATAGTGGCTTTCCTTATGTTTCTTAACTAATGTTGGACTGAAGTCTACCTTGTCAGATATTAGGATAGCAACCCCTGCTTGTTTTCTAGGCCCATTTGCTTGAAACACCGTTTTCCAACCTTTCACCCTAAGAGAGTGTCCATCCTTTGTAGAAAGGTGAGTTTCTTGGAGGCAACAAATTGAATGCTGTGAATTTGAGTCTGAGGCTACATAGTGAATTCCAGGTCAGCCTGGGCTAGAGTGAAACCCAACCTCAAAAAAACAAAAGAATGCAAGCATGCTGGGAAGATTGCTCAGTGGTTAAAGGAAGTTGCTTACAGAACTGGTCAGCCTGGGTTCAATTCCCATACCACCACATAAGCCAGAAGCAAAAATGATGCAAGCATCTGGTAGTCACACATGCATGCAAGTAAATAAACAAACAAATAACTTTAAAAGAAGTAACCAACCTTTCTTGACCCTCTTTTACTGACCTTTTCACCACATCCTTATATCCTGGGGCCTGCCTTTCTGATACAGGCTTCAGAAATGGACTGCTGAACCTGTTAAGAAACAAATTCAGAAACCATAAGCAATTTGCTCTGAATGAGAAGAGTGGCTGTGGACCAGAATACTTAAAACTAGAATGTTGATTTTCTAAATAAGTTGGAAAACAAAGTGGTTGGGCTGTGTGGGTGTGGGATGGAGGGGGTACTGAGACCTGTATTTGATTTTCTAAATAAGGTTGGAAAAATAGAGTGAATGAGGCACAGTGACATAAGCCTCTAATTCCAGCACATGGGAGGCTTAGACATGAGGATTACCAAGAGTTGGAGGGAGACATGCCTAGACTACCTAGTGAGTTCCAGTTGTAGGCCAACCAGGCTCTAGAGTAAGATCCTAAAAAAAGGGTGTGTGTGTGTGGAGAGATGGCTTAGCACTTGTCTGCAAAGCCTAAAAACCTAGGTTCAATTCCTCAGTACCCACATAAGTTAGATGCACAAGGTGGCACATGCATCTGGTATTTGTTGGCAGTGGCTAGAGGCCCTGGCTCACCCATTCTCTCTCATTGTCTCAAAATAAGTAAATAAAGCCAGGTGTAGTGGCACATGACTTTAATCCCAGCACCTGGGAGGCAAAGGTAGGAGGATCGCCGAGAGTTCAAGGCTGCCCTGAGACTACATAGTGAATTTCAAGTCAGCCTAGGCTAGAGTTAGACCCTACCTCAGAAAATAAACAAGCAAACAAAAATTAAATAAATTAATAAGTAAATAATATTAAAAACCAGAAACTGATCTGGGCATGATGGTGCACACCTTTAATCCCAGCACTCAGGAGGCAGAGGTAGGAGGATTGCTGTGAGTTCAAGGCCACCTTGAGACTACACAGTGAATTCCAGTCAGCCTAGACTAGAGTGAAATCTCACCTTGAAAAATCAAAACAAAAACAAATAAAAAAACCCCCACAAAAACAACAACAACGAAAACCACAACACAGGGCTGGAGAGAGATGGCTTAGAGGTTAAGGTGCTTGCCTAAAATTAAGCCAAAGACCCAGGTTCAATTCCCCAGTACCCAAATAAAGCCAGATGCACAAGGTGGTGCATATATCTATTCATTTGAGGTGGCTAGAGGTCCTGGTGTGCCCATTTTTTCTCTCTCTCAAATAAATAATAAAATAAAAAAATATGTATTTAACAAAAAAACAACACAACCAAACAAAAATGATTCCCAATAGATATGGTGGCACATGGCTGTAGTCCCAGCTCTGGGGAAATGGAAGCAGGAAGATCAGAGATTTAAGGCCAGCTACATAGCTACATAAAATCAGCTACATAGTATTTTTGAGTTCAGCCTGGGCTCCGTGAGACTTTATTAAAAAATAAAACATAGAGCTGGGCATGGTGGCGCATGCCTTTAATCCCAGCACTCAGGAGGCAGAGGTAGGAGGATTGCTGAGAATTCAAGGCCACCCTGAGACTACATAGTGAATTCCAGGTCAGCCTGAGCTAGATAAGAACCTACCTTGGAAAACCAAAAATAAATAAATAAATATAGGTTGGAGAGATGGCTTAGAGGTTAAGGCATTTGCCTGCAAAGCCAAAGGATCCCAGTTTGATTCTCCAGGAGCCACGTAAGCCAGATGCACAAGGGGGCACATGCATCTGGAGTTTCTTTGCAGTGGCTGGAGGTCCTGGTGTGCCTATTCTCTCTCTCTCTGTCAAATAAGTAAAATATACTAAACAAAATTTAAATAAATAAAATAAAAAAAAATAGCTAGATATGGTGGCACAAGCCTTTAATTCCAATACTCAGGAGGCAGAGGTAGGAGGATTGCTGAGAGTTCAAGGCTACCCTGAGACTACATAGTGAAGTCCAGGTCAGCCTGTGCTAGAGTGAGAATCTGCCTTGGAAAACCAAAAAATAAAAAAATAAAAAAATAGGGCTGGAGAGATGGCTTAGCAGTTAAGCCACTTGTATGCAAAGCCAAAGGACCTTGGTTCCATTCCCCAGGGCCCACATAAGCACAAGATGATGCATACATCTGGAGTTCATTTGCAGTGGCTGGAGGCCCAGGCACGCCCATTCTCCCTCTCTCTGTCTCTCTCTCTTTACCTCTCTCTCTCTCAAATAAATAAATAAATAAAAATAAGAAAACATTTAAAAAAACAATAAAATAAAAATTTTTGAAAGGAGACTAGAGAGATTGTTCAGTGGTTAAAGGTACTTGCTTTCAAAGTCAACTGCCGATCTGAGTTCAATTCCCCAGTACCCGTGTAAAACCAGATACAAAAAGTACCTACATACACATACAGTGGCCTGTGCATCTGGAGTGTGGTTGGCAGAGACAAGAGGCCCTGTGCCCGTTACCCATCCCCCTCTTGGCTTCCATTCTCTGCTTGCAAATAAATAAATAAAAATGTAAAACAAACAACAACAACAAAAACCAGCCAAGCATGTTGGCACGCACCTTTCATCCCAGCACTTGAGAGGCAGAGGCAGGATAGCTTTGAGAATGAGGCTAACCTGAGACTACATAGTGAATTCCAAGTCAACCTGGGTTAGAGCAAGACCTTACTTCACAAAAACAAAAATCGGGCTGGAAAGATGGCTTAGAGGTTAAGGTACTTGCCTGTGAAGCCAAAGGATACAGGTTCAATTCCACAGGACCCACATAAGCCTGATGCACATGGTGGTATATACGTCTGGAGTTCGTTTGCAGCAGCTGGAGGCCCTGGTGCACCCATTCTCTCTCTCTCTCTTTCTCTCAAATAAATAAATAATTTTTTGTTTTGTTTTTCAATGTAGGGTTTAGGTCTAGCCCAGGCTGACCTGGAATTTTCACTATGTAGTCTCAAGGTGGCCTTGAACTCACAGCGACTCTCCTACCTCTGCCTCCCAAGTGCTGGGATTAAAGGTGAGTGCCACCACATTCAGCTAAAAATAATTTTTTAATTGTCTATTTTATTTATTTACTTGAGAGAAAGGAAGAGGCAGATAGAGAGAAAGAAAGAATGTGCATGCCAGGGCCTCTAGCCATTGCAAGCGAACTCCAGATTGCATGAGCCCCCTTGTGCATCTGGCTTACATGGGTCCTGGGGAATCAAACCAGGTCCTTAGGCTTTGCAAGCAAACACCATAACCGCTAAGCCATTTCCCCAGCCCTAATATATATATACATTTGTATGTTTGTTTGTTTGTTTGAGGTAGGGTTTCACTCTAGCCCAGGCTGACCTGGAATTTACTCTGTATTCTCAGGGTGGCCTCAAATTCCCGATGATCCTCCTAAATCTGCCTCCCTAGTACTGGGATTAAAGGCATGTGCCACCACACCCGGCTTTCTAAAATATTTAAAAAAAAAAATAGCTCTGACCACTTGGGAACTTCCAGCTGTGGGTAAGTTTCCCCCTAGGCTGGGCCTGGGCCCCGGCTGGGCTGAGCAGAGGGAAGAGGCGCCTAGCCCTTACTCTCCACATGGGTTCTTTTTCCCCTCCAGTTCCCCACATAGCAAGGGTTCCTTAAACTTTCTTTTCTCTTTCCACAGTTTTTCCAGGCCCTCCACATGGGATCTCTAGCCATGTGGGTGCCTTTCCTTGGCTATTTAATAAATGCCAGTCAATAATATAATAATTTAATAACTAGCCTTCTCAGCCTTTTTTATTCAATTCTTTGATTACAATTAGAAACAAACCTAGGGTCTTGGGGTTCAAGGGCTTTCCTGGGCCCCCACACACCACATTACACAGGGACAGAAGCAATGACAAGCATTGTGCCTGCTCAGTCAGCCTGCTACAGCCGAAATGGACATCCCTCTGTCTTCCCAGACTTTTAGTCCTTATTTGAAGTAAATAGCAATTTTTTATTTTGAGAAAGAGACCCCAGCTGCCCTGGTCCCCCTTGCCAACTGTGTTTTTCCAGAACTGCCGGAGTCTTTGTTGCTGTTCCCCACGCACAGGAGGGGATGCAGGTGCCTTCAGGAGCTGAAAAGACGAGATACTCGATTCTTCCTCAGAGCTTCCACGGAGAACCAGCCTGCCAGCCGCCTCAGACATGGGACTTGAGCACCCCAGAGTTGTCAGAGAACACATTAGGGTTGTTTAAAGCTACGAAATATAGGTTTTTCTACAATAGAACAAGAAACTAATATCCCCTCAACAACTCTGAGGCCCTGCAACATCTTGTTTATGTCTAAATAAGCTCAAGAAAGGCTGCTGTCTAGAGCAAGATTAATCAGCCAGAATCACACAGATAGCAGCAAGAGTGAGGACTGGGATGGCAATCAATCTTGTCACCTGCCTTTGGTCTTCCCCAAACACCAGGTGGCCTTTGAAAGTTGCTAAGAGAAGAGCATCTTCCTCTACCACATGGTCTTTTCATGAATACTGCTATGCCACAAGCTCAAAAGCAATGGAACCGAGAAACTATGGGCTGAAGCCTCTGAAACTGTGAGCTAAAATCAACCTTTCCTTCTTCTTTATTTTATTTTATCTTTTTCTTTTGGTTATTCCAGGTAAAGTCTCACTCTAGCTCAGGCTGTCCTGAAATTCACTGTGTACGCTCAGGGTGGCCTTGAACACACGGCAATCCTCCTACCTCTGTCTCTTGAGTACTGGGATTAAAGGTGTGTGCCACGACACCCGGCCCCAGCCTTTGCTTCTTAAAAGTTGATTATCTCAGCCAGCCATGGTGGTACATGCCTTTAATCCCAGCACTTAGTGAGGCAGAGTTTTTGCCTCCTCAAGACAGGCCATAAAACTTAGAATTTCTCTTCCTTGAGCTATGTCATAGAAACTGTTCCCCCACCTTTCTGACTTGGACTAGCCATAAAGAAATTCTCTGACACACCCTTATTTGATAATAAGTTATAAACCCTCCTCACACCAGAAGAGTCCTGCTCACACCATGAAGGGGAAAATTAATACCCAGACAGGCCAAGAATGCTTAAGCAGGCAGGTCTAAGACCCACCCAATCTATTAGCATTAGAGCATACCTTCTTCGCCCATCAGAATTAAACATGGTTGCCCATGCTTCAGTCATGCCTGTGCCGTGAAGTCTTCATAAAATACTCAAATGGGCAGGGTTCAGAGGGCTTCCAGATAGCAGAACACAAGGAGGTCCTGAGAGGCATGTTGAGAGGAGGAAGGAAGGTCTGCTTCCTTCCCCATACCTCACTGTGCCCCTCTTCATCTCGATGCCTTGCAATATCCTTTATAATCAACTACTATGCATAATCATTTCCCTGAGTTCAGTGAGCCCTTCAAGCAAATTAATTGAACCTGAGAAATGGGCCTTGGGAACCCTGGTTTGTAACTGTTTGGTCAGAAGTACAAGTCAAACAACCTGGACCTTGTGATGGTATCAAACTGTGTATGAGAAGGGGCAGCCGGGCATTGAGCCTTGACCTGCAGAATCTGACACTGATGCAGTGTCTGAACTGAATTAAATGAGATGACAACTGACTGGTGCCCACTGGGGCAGAATTGCTTGCTTAGCAGTGGAAGGAGATGCAGATCTGCTGTTAAAATCTTCTGCATTGTTTGTGATGTGAGAGGAAGGTGGAAGAAAGCCACTCTGCTTTTACTGACATGCATCAGAGGGCTCACTAGTATGATGCCAATTCTATGCAGACTGAGCTATAAAATTAACACAGTTCCAACCAAGACTCCTCCAGACTTTATGTGGTAAAGTGATTCTGAAATTCACATGGGAGTGCAAAGAAGTGAGAAGGGTCACTCGAACATCAAAGAAAGCAATGCTTGAGAGCTTGCACTAGATTCCAGACACCATACAGCTATAGCCATAAAAATGATGTGTTCATTGGTGTGAATAAACATAAGCACGCCAGTGGAAAAGAACAGAGGGTTGAGAAATAGACCTGGACATGTATGGTTGGTTGGTTTTCAACAAAAGGATCAAGGCAATTCACCGGAGAATGAAGAAGCTTTTCCATTCTTGTAAGTAGGTCAATGGAATAGAATATAGAACCCAGAAGTAAGCCTGCACATATATGGTCAATTGATTTTCAACAAAGATACAAAGGCAATTTGGTGGATAAAGAAAAATAATAATCTTTTTCAACAAATAATGCTGGAATCATAGATATCCATATAAGCAAAAATAGACAAAAAACAGAATCAAGGGCTGGAGAGATGGATTAAGCGCTTGCCTGTGAAGCCTAGGGACCCTGGTTCAAGGCTCAATTCCCCAGGACCCATGTTAGCCAGATGCACAAGGGGGCGCGTGCATCTGGAGTTCGTTTGCAGTGGCTGGAGGCCCTGGTGCACCCATTCTCTCTCTCTCTCTATCTGCCTCTTTCTCTCTGCCTGTAGCTCTCAAATAAATAAAGATGAACCACAACAACAACAACAAAAAACCAGAATCAAAATTGATTATAGAATTAAATAATAAATGTAAAACTTAAAAAAATATATAGCTGGGCTTGGTGGTGCATGTCTTTAATCCCAGAACTCGGGAGGCAGAGGTAGGAGGATCACCTTGAGTTTGAGGCCACCCTGAGACTACAAAGTGAATTCCAGGTCAGCCTGGGCTAGATTAAGACCCTACCTTGAAAAACCAAAATAAATACACAAGTAAATAAAGTAAACAACAATAACAAAAACAAAAAACTACGCGTATGTCTCAGTTCTCATTAATTTTCCCTGAGGAAAAACTACTGAAAGAGGACTAGAATTAAACCCATTATTTTCCTTTTACCAAACAGAGAGAGGGCTAGGGAACCAACAGCAACCTGTCAGATATTTTATTATAACAATCGATTTTAATTTGAGCTCACAAATTTGTTCAAGACTCTTGAGCACCTGTTTCTGTGGAAAACAAAATTCACCCAGTGGGAAGGAAACATACATATTTTAAGTACAAAAATATCATGAAATATCAATTTCTAAAGGCAATTCAAATATTGCAGCAATTTTTTTTTTAGTATTTATTTATTTGAAAGAATGGGCATGTCAAGGTCTCCTGCCATTGCAGCTGAACTCCAGACACATGTGTCACTTTGTGCATCTGGCTTTACATGGTTACTGGGGAATCAAACCCAGACTGTGAGGCTTTGCCAGAAAGTGTTTTTAACAAATAAGCCAGGTCTCCAGCCCAGCAATGATTTCCTGAAAAAATACACTAAACTAGCTTCGATACAGGATCATTTTAACCATGGCTTGTTTTTATTTTTGTTTAATTTTTCTCTTCACTTCCTTCAAATAAATAAATTTAAATTGATTTAATTTTAAATCTTTTATTTTTATTTATTTATTTGAGAGAGGGGGAGGGAGAGAGATTGAGAATGGGTGCACCAAGGCTTGCAGCCACTGCAAACTAACTCCAAACGCATGTGCCACCTTGTGCATCTGGCTTACATGGGTCCTAGAGAATTGAACCAAGGTCCTTTGGCTTTGGAGGCAAGTGCCTTAATGGCTAAGCCATCTCTCCAGTCCAAATTAATTTATTTATTTTTGGTTTTTCTTCTGAGGTAGGACCTTGTTCCAGCTCAGGCTGACCTGAAATTCATATGTAGTCTCAGGGTGGCCTCAAACTCAAGGTGATCCTCCTACCTCTGCCTCCCAAGTGCTGGGATTAAAGGCATGCACCACCACACCTGGCAGTGTACTTTCTTCCATTTTTTTGACAGGGTTTCATTTACCCTAGGCTGGCATTGACCTCACTATGTGGTGCAAAGAATGACCTTGAATTCCTGTTTCCAGCTTCCAAGTGCTAGGGTCATAGGACTGTGTCATTACTCCCACTTTTATGAGGTGCTGGGCCCAAACCCAGAGTTTTATGAATGTTAGATAAGCACTCTACTGACTGAGCTCTATCCCCCATGTTTTCAACAATGCCTGCATGAGTGATGGATATATTTTCTTCTGTGCTTAAGCTCTAATATGTGTTACTATTTCAGTTCTGAACATAATCCTATTACCATTTCAGAGACCTACCTGTGGCTGGCAATCATCTTCCAGACTTGCAGAAGAGTCTTCTTAAATAGGAAATGATCCTGAATAGGGTCACCTTGGCTTAGAGCAGTCCTATAGACAGAAAAAGAGACAGTAAGCTAGGCATGGTAGCACATGCCTTTAGTCCCAGCACTCAGGAGGCAGAGGTAGGGGAGAAAGATGAGGTAGACAGAGAAAAAGTATGGGCACACCAGGGCCTCTTGCCACTGTGAAACTCCAGATACATGTGCCACTTTGTGCATCTGGCTTAACATGGGTACTGGGGAATCAAACCTGGGTCATTTGGCTTAGCAGGCAAGCACCTTAACAGCGAGTCATCTCTCCAGCCCTCTTTTTGGATATATATATTTGGAAAAGAGAAAGTGCATGTTTTGGCATGCCAGAGCCTATTTGCCACTGCAAATGAACTCCAGATGCATACATCACTTTGTGCATCTGCCTTTACATAGGCACTGGGGAATGGAACCCAAGCTGACAGGCTTTACAAGCAAGCAAAATGAACTAAATTGGCCTATTTCAGCTTTTTTACTGAGATGCAATGGTTTACTACACTTTATAAGTTTCCCTTTTGGAAATTTCTTTTGTTTATTCCAAAGTTAAACATCATGTTACATGTCCCATTTTATATACTATATTACTGTCTTGAAATGAGTTCTCTTCTTCTTATTTATTTATTTATTTCAGAGGCAGAGGCAGAGGCAGAGACAAGAGAGAGAGAGAGAGAGAGAGAGGGAAACAGAATGAGAGAGAATGGGTGCACCAGGGCTTCTGCAAACAAACTCCAGACACATGCACCACTTTGTGCCTCTCGCTTTACGTGGGTACTGGGGAATTGAACCTGAGCCAGCAGGCTTTGCAAGGAAGTGCCTTTAACCTCTGAGCCATCTGTCCAGCCCTGAAATGGGTTCTCTTAACACTGAAAATTTGATCTCATTTTGCATTATGTACCATATGGTGTGCATCTATATGATCTTACAATTTCCATTATGGTTTTTTTAAATGTTTTATTTTTATTTATTTATTTGACAGAGAAAGAGGGGGAAAGAGGGAGAAAGAGAATGGCTGTGCCAGGGCCTCCAGCCACTGCAAATAAACTCCAGACGCGTGGGCCCCCTTATGCATCTGGCTAACGTGGGTCCTGGGGAATCAAACCTGGGTCCTTTGGCTTTGCAGGCACCCCCCTTAACCACTAAGCAATCCCTCCAACTGCCTATTGTGTTTTTTAAAAATTATTTTTATTCATTTATTTGAGGAGAGAAAGAGAAAAAGAGAGGGGGAGAGAGAAAGAATGGGTGTTCCAGGGCATCCAACAACTGTGTTACAGTCAGGTTCGCATTGCTGGTAGAAATCACCCAACAAGAGTAGCTTCTGGGAAAAGAGATTTATTTTGGCTTACAGGCTCGAGGGGAAGCTTCACGATGGCAGGGAAAAACGATGGCACGAGCAGAGAGTGGACATCACCCCCTGGCCAACATAAGATGGACCACAGCAACAGGAGGGTGTGCCAAACACTAGCATGGGGAAACTGGCTATAAAGCCCATAAGCCCGCCCCCCACAATACACTCCCTCCAGGAGGCATTAATTCCCAAATATCCATTATCTGGGAACCTAGCATTCAGAACACCTGAGTTTATGGGGGACACCTGAATCAAACCACCACATTCCGCCCCTGGCCCCCATAAACTGATATCCATACATGATGTAAAATACAATGCTTTCAGTCTGACTTTAAAATTCCCCATAGTTTTTATCAATTCCAATGATGTTCATACATCCGTATAGTTAAAGATTTTTTAACTGAGCCATAATACCAAAATATAACCCCAAAAAAACCCATAATGGCACAGAATAAATATTCACACTGCAAAAGATGGCATTGGGCATAGCAAAGGAACATTCAACCAATACAAGATTTAAAACAACCAGAGCAAATATCAAAACTCTGTAGCTTCAAGTCCAGCAACTCTAGCCAGTGACAAATCTTCAAATCCAATAATTCTAACCAGCAACAAGTCTCTGGCATTCCAATTCCGCCCCTCCAGCTAGGCTACTCACAGTCCTGGGAAACTTCACTGGGGCTGGCAGCTCCTTGGCAGCCATCTCATGGTCCCGGCATCTCCACTGGGTCTCCACTGCTAGCCACGGTTCATCTTCATGGCCCCATGGGGTCTCTATGTAGGCAACCAGCAAACCTGCTTCACACTGCCCATGGCCATTTCCAAAACACAAGTCCGTGTTGCAAACTCAATGACCCTCTTTCCAGCATTTCTTATACTCCACAATATCAGGTAGGGTGCCAACTTGTTAATCCAGGGGGGAATAAAGCAGACTTTGAAGAACAGGACACTCCTTGAGCACTCAGGCCCTTTCAAAAGAGTCTACATTCTTCTTGTTGCCCCAGCACAGGTCAGCTAGCCCAGTCTCAAAGGTTGTCATTTCTCAGTTGCAGCTGAACAGGCAACAGTTCACCCAAAGATTTTTCTTTCTGTGCCATATCCCTCTGCACACACCAGTTCATTTCTACGCAAAGCAACCCTGCACAACTTCTCAGGACACGGGCATAAGAGCAAGCTTCTCGCATAAACTGCTAGCCCAGTCCAAGCAAAGCTCTTTCTCACCCTCATAAGCCAAACCTCACAGTCCATAGTTCTTACTGCATTTAGATCTTTCAGCTCTGACCAGAATAGTCCATCAAGCTGGACTTACAGCACTGCAAAGCATCTCTTAGGCCAAAGTTTCAAGTCCTCCCACATTCCTCTTGAAAATCAGCTCCAAAAGGGCAAAGCCACACAGTCAGGTGTCTAGCAGCAATCCCACTCCTGGTACCACTTTACTGTTGTAGTCAGGTTCGCATTGCTGGTAGAAATCACCCAACAAGAGTAGCTTCTGGGAAAAAGAGATTTATTTTGGCTTACAGGCTCGAGGGGAAGCTTCACAATGGCAGGGGAAAATGATGGCATGAGCAGAGAGTGGACATCACCCCCTGGCCAACATAAGATGGACCACAGCAACAGGAGGGTGTGCCAAACACTGGCATGGGGAAACTGGCTATAAAGCCCATAAGCCTGCCCCCAACAATACACTCCCTCCAGCAGGCATTAATTCCCAAATATCCATCATCTGGGAACCTAGCATTCAGAACACCTGAGTTTATGGGGGACACCTAAATCAAACCACCACAAACTGCAAATGAATCCCAGACTTGTGTACTTGTGCATTTGGCTTACATGGGTCCTGGGGAATGGAGCCTGTGTCCTTTGACTTTGCAGGCAAGTACCTTAACCACTAAGCCATCTCTCCAGCCAACATCCTTAAATGCTATTATTTACAGACCACTACCAGAATAAGACATTTAAAGTCTAAATGTCTTTTCCTTCCTTCCTTCTTCTTTTCTTCATCTTTTTGGTTTTTTTGTTTTGTTTTGTTTTGTTTTATGTTTTTTTGTGGTAGGGTCTCACTCTAGCCCAGACTGACCTGGAGTTCACTACATAGTCTCAGGGTGGCCTTGAACTCACAGCAATCTTCCTATCTCTCCCTCCTGAGTGCTGGGATTAAAGGTGTGCGCTCAGCTTCTTCTCTTTTATTTATTTATTTTTATTATTGGCAACTTCCAGAATTATAGACAGTAAACCATGATAATTCCCTCCCCCTCACTTTCCCCTTCACAACTCCACTCTCCATCATATCCCCTTCCCCTCTCCATCAGTCTTTTTTATTTTGATGTCCTCATCTTTTCCTCTCATTATAATGGTCTTTTGTAGGTAGTGTCAGGCACTGTGAGGTCATGGGTATCCAGGCCATTTTGTGTCTGGAAGAGTATATTGTAAGGAGCCCTACCCTTTCCTTTGGCTCTTACATTCTTTTTTTTTTTTTTTTTTTTCCGAGGTAGGGCTTCACACTAGCCCAAGCTGACCTGGAATTCACTATGTAGTCTCAGGGTGGCCTCAAACTCACAGCAATCTTCCTACCTCTGCCTCCCAAGTGCCAGGATTAAAGGTGTGTGCCACCACACCAAGATTGGCTCTTACATTCTTTCTGCCACCTCTTCCACAATGGACCCTGAGCCTTGGAAGGTGTGACAGAGATGTTTCAGTGCTGAGCACCCCTCTGTCCCTTCTTCTCAGCACTATGGTGCCTTCTGAGTCACCTCAGAGGTCACCACCATCTGAAAAGAGAAGTTTCTCCAACCAGAAGTGAGAGTAGCATTAATATATGAGTATAAACATTTAGAAAAGTGCTTAGTGGGCAGTTTGGTGAGCATAATATATGCATTTAGTCAGACAGCAGCAGGCACTACACACCCAGGACTCATGATTTCCCCTGATATAGTTTTCATTATCAGGCATGTATTCTCTCCTGTGGAGTGGATCTCTAGTCCAATGAAAAAGAAGTTGGTTTTCCCCATAACAGCCATGCCACTATTGCACCTGTTGGCTCATTTGGCCTGGCTGTCCCAACAAGGCTTGCAGTGTCCACTGTTGTTTATCTCCACTGATCACTTCTTCTCTCCCACGGAGCTGCATGCAGTGTAGCTTTTGCCAGCTTCCTGTCAGCTACTCTACAGGGAGAAGGGTTTCAGCTCAGCTCCAGCAAGATTTCTCAGTGACCTTGCAGCTCGACATGTGGAGTCTTCAGCAATAGGATTTTACCATCTATTCCTAGTGGGAAACCAAGAGCCTCAGTAATGGTCTGTAAAGTTTTGGGGGCACCAGGAACCTCCCTGGCCAACAATGGCACATCCAGAAGCCATAGATTATCACTAGAAAAATTTCAGTGCCAGGGATATGATACCTTCTTTTATGAATGTATAACCCAAGCTGGCTTTGAACTACTGCTCCTTCTGCTTCAACCTTGTCAGCAATTTCCTACCACCAGCTGTTCCACCACACCACACACTTTTTCCTTCTAGGTAGGGTCTCACTTTAGCCCAGACTGACCTGGAACTAGACTCAGGCTGGCTTCAAACTTACAGTGATCATCCACCTCTGCCTCCTGAGTGCTGGGATTAAAGGCATGTGCCGCAACGCCTGGCTCCCACCATCACTTTTTTTTTCTTTAATGTTTTTTTATTAACAACTTCCATGATTATAAAAAAAAATCCCATGGTAATACCCTCCCTCCCCCCACTTTCCCCTTTGAAACTCCATTCTCCATCATATCCCCACCCCTTCTCAAACAGTCTCTCTCTCATTTTGATGTCATGATCTTTTCCTCCTATTATGATGGTCTTATGTAGGTAGTGTCAGGCACTGTGAGGTCATGGATATCCAGGCCATTTTGTGTCTGGGGGGAGCACATTGTAAGGAGTCCTACTCTTCCTTTGACTCTTACATTCTTTCCACCACCTCTTCCACAATAGACCCTGAGCCTTGGAAGGTGTGATAGAAATATTGCAGTACTGCCACCAGCACTTCTTAAAAATATTTATTTATTTAAGAGAGAGAGAAAGAGAAATAGGCAGAGAGAGAGAGAGAAAGTGGGGTGGGGGAGAATGGGCATGCCAGGGCCTCCAGTCACTGTAAATGAACTCCAGATGCACCTTGTGCATCTGGCTTACATGGGCCCTGGGGAATCGAAACTGAGTTAAGGTAAGCACCTTAACCATTAAGCAATCTCTCCCACCTTCTTCTTATGCATATATTTTTTTGTTTGTTTAGTTTTCTGAGGTAGGGTCTCACTCTAGCTCAGGCTGACCTGGAATTCACTATGTAGTCTCAGGGTGGCCTTGAACTCATGGTGATCCTCCTATCTCTGTCTCTCAAGTGCTGGGATTAAAGGAGTGTGCCACCATACTGAGCTATATTTTTGTTTTTTGAGGTAGGGTCTCACTCTAGCCCAGGCTGACCTGGAACTCACTATGTAGTCTCAGAGTGGCTTTGAACTCATGGCAATCCTCCTACCTCTGCCTCCCAAGTACCAGGATTAAAGGTGTGCACCACCTGGCTTTAAAAAAAATTTTTTTAATGTATTTATTTGTGATCAGAGAGAGAAGGAGAGAGTGAGAAAACAGCAGTGTCCCAGGGCTTCTTGCCACTGAGAATGGACTCTAGACACATGGGCCACTTTGTACATCTGGCTTCATGTGGGTACTGCACCTGGGCCACCAAGCTCTGCAAACAAGCACCTTTAACCACTAAGCCATCTCCTTAGCCTCCTTGTGTTTGTTTTTCCTTTTTCCTTTTTATTTAACTTATTTGCAAATATGGTCTTGAATTCATAGTGAAATGAAAATAGATTCTTATCCCTCTCCATGCACAAGAATCAAGTCCATATGGATCAAAGACCTGAAACTGCTAGAAGTCAGGGAAACCCTTCAACATATTGGCATAGGCAATGAACCACAGAGCAACCACTGGGACACCATGAAATTAAAAAGCTTTAGTACAGCAAAGGACATTGTAAATAGAGCAAAGAGGCAACCTACAGAATGGGAGAAAGTCTTTGCCAGCTATATATCTGATAGAGGATTAATATCCAGGATATATAAAGAACTCAAAAAAACTAAATACTGGGCTGGAGAGATGGCTTGGCAGTTAAGCGCTTGCCTGTGAAGCCTAAGGACCCTGGTTCGAGGCTCGGTTCCCCAGGTCCCACATTAGCCAGATGCACAAGGGGGCGCACGCGTCTGGAGTTCGTTTGCAGAGGCTGGAAGCCCTGGCGCGCTCATTCTCTCTCTCTCCCTCTACCTGTCTTTCTCTCTGTGTCTGTCGCTCTCAAATAAATAAATTTAAAAAAAACAAAACAAAACAAAACAAAAACTAAATACTGAGAAATCAAACAAGGGCTGGAGGGATGGCTTAGCAGTTAAGGTGCTTGCCTGCAAAGCCAAAGGACCCAGGTTCGATAACCCAGTATCCACATTAACCAGATGCTCAAGGGGGTGCAGGCATCTGGAGTTCATTTGTAGTGGCTGGAGGCCCTGGCATGCCCATTCTCTCTCTCCCCATCTTTTTCCATCAAATAAATAAAAATTTAAAACCTTAAAAAAAAGAAAGAAACCAAACAATCCAATTAAAAAATGGACTATGGCTGGGTGTGGTAGTGCACACCTTTAATCCCAGCACTCAAGAGGCAGAGGTACAAGGATTTCCATGAGTTTGAGGCCACTCTGAGACTGCATAATGAATTCCAGGTCAGACTGGGCTAGAACGAGACCCTATCTCAAAAAAAAAAAAAAAAAAAAAAGGTGGGGGGCTATGGAACTAAATAGAGTTCTCAAAAGAAGAAATACAGATGGCATATAAGCATCTACATCCTTAGCCATTAGGGAAATTAAAATTAAAACTACTTTGAGATTCCATCTCACTCCTGTCACAATGGCTATCATCAAGAAAACAAATGACAAACAAATCCAGGCATGGTGGCACACGCCTTTAATCCCAGCACTCGGGAGGCACAGGTAGGAGGATTGCCATAAATTCAAGGCCAGCCTGGAACTATAGAGTGCCTGTTGCTGGAGACATCACATGCTTGTGTTGCAAAACCACTGAGAAATCAAGCTGGAGCTGAGCTAAAAACCTCCTCCCTGTGGACCAGCTGACAGAAAGCTGGAAGAAGCTACGTTGCATGCAGCCCTATGGGAGAGAGAAGTCATCAGTAGTGATAAATCACAGTTGACATTGCAAGCCTTAAGTTTGGCCAGCCAGGCCAAATGAACCAACAGATGTAATAGTGGCATGTCTGTTCTGGGGAAACCAACTGCTTTCTGCTTTCTAATTGGACTAGAGGCCCATTCCACAGGAGGGAATACATGTTTGATTCTGAAAACCTAGTCAAAAGCCTATGACAGGGGAGGTCATGAGCCCTAGGGGAGTAATGCTTGCTGCTGTCTGGGTAAATGCATATATTATGTTCACCAAACTGCTCCGTAAGCACTTTTCTTTCTTTTTTTTTTTTTTTGGTTTTTCAAGGTAGGGTTTCACTCTAGCCCAGGCTGACCTGGAATTCACTATGGAGTCTCAGGGTGGCCTCGAACTCACAGCGATCCTCCTACCTCTGCCTCCCAAGTGCTGGGATTAAAGGCGTGCGCCACCACGCCCGGCTCCCGTAAGCACTTTTCTTAGCATTCATAGCCATAAATTAGTGCTACTCTCACTTTTGGTTAAAGAAGCTCCTC